>NW_023416314.1:27323593-27748209 GCF_014108235.1 Myotis myotis | reverse complement strand
AGGCCTTTCCACCCCGGGAAAGTGCAGGATTGGCAAGCTCTCCCTGGGGGTGATAGATCAGGACTCAGGTAATAGCGGAAAGCGCCAGTCCTACTCTTCAAATGGATACAAGAGAGCATTTGGGGTTTTTCTTTTTAATTCCCGCTTTTAAAAAATAAAAAAGGGGGAATTTGCCGGGAGCCGGTCCATCCTTGCTGTTTCAAGGGACCTGGCATATATGGCATACTGTTCTTAATATGTTTGCTCACCTTCTTGGCACTATGTGTTTTAACCAAGGTCTCCTCTCTGAGAAAGGTTGTTTCCCCAGGTAGGGATTTTCCCCTGAAGTTAGGGAGGGAATAAAACCTCTTAACTAGTGCCAGGTGGGTAATTAATCACTTTAACTACGAACAATCATGCTTAAGCTACATAATCTTTACTCCCTGGAATGGAGATAAGAAACGCCCCTAACCTTTGTAATAGAGATTGATAGGATTGAATCAACTGGTATAAATACAGATGTAATAAGACAGCAAGACACAGAACTTAGAACACAGAACTTAGAATACGGAACCAAGAGAGACAGAACCTAGGCACAGAACCTACACAGAACGTTCTCTAGAGACAGAAGAACTTCGCTGGAGAGAACATGGCAAAAGATCCTGGACAGAAACTGGCCTCAGAACCTAGAGACAGAACCTAGCGAGAGAACATGGCAAAAGATCCTGGACTGAACCTGACTACAGAAATTGGCAAGAGAACCTGACTAGAACCTGGTGACTGAACCTGGCTGGAGAACCTGGACAGAACCTGGCTGGAGAACCTAGCGAGGGAACATGGCTACAGAACCTGTTTGGAGAACCTGGAGAACCTAGCAAGAGAACATGGACTCAGAACTTGGCTGGAGATCTGAAGCAGAACCTCTCTGGAGATCCAGACCAGAACTTGGCTGGAGATCCTGGCTAGAGATCCTGGCTAGGCTGCTGATCAACTGAACACTGTCTCCGTGTCCTTCCTTCTTCACCGACTCCATCCACACCTTTGGGGACCCCTGGACCCGCTGGGGTTGGACCCCGGCATATGGCGCCCGAACAGGGACCCCTAGGTAAGCGCCCCACACTCGGGACGGATCGGACTCCACCGTAGGAATAGGGTGGATAGTCTTCGCCGACTCCATCCACACCTTTGGGGACCCCTGGACCTGCTGGGGTTGGACCCCGGCACCTCTTTTACTCCCTCCCTCTCTAAAATCAATGAATATACCTTCAGTTGAGGATTTAAAAATTTTTCATTTAAATTGAGGTGTAGAGAAGTCAAATGTTACTTCAAGTTAGTACTCTTTCTACTATAATATCAGGATTTATTTTGTGCTTCACTCTTCTCTCCAATATTTAACACCATGATAAAATAAGATTTTGGGTCCTGAAAATTCCTAAAAAGAATAGATTCTTATAATAAGTTGGAAGCAACCTGAGAAGTAATATCATTAAACTCGGTCACTTAAAGTTGAAAAAACTCTGGACCTGATGCTTAAGGACCCTGCTCAAGGTCACAGAGCTAGACTGTGAATGATGGAATGAAATTAACATTCAGATCTCCTGCTCTGTGTCTGGGGGTCTTTCCTCTACAAGTTGGTACCTAACTTCTCATCATTCTTTTTCCTGCTAATGCCTTGTTTTCCCTGTTACGCGATATCTTCTAAGAATAGCCTAGTTTCTAGCCCAATCTAAGACAGAGTCAAATAAGCACTTTGGCTAGAAAACAGTTTTAAAATGTACCTGGGTGGAAAATTACCTACAATGAACTGTAGTTAGAGTCGCTGTATGGTTTCTATTTATTCCACAGATGCCAGAGGACAGGGGCCTACCATATGCAAGTACGTCTGGTTCCGAGCCCCTTGCTCAGTCCAGATGTTTGATGAGCTCAGCCACCTGGGTGCTTGCTGGCATCTTCATTTCTCATCAGAATGTCTTCCAGCCCTGAACAAATGATGAGTCTTTGGCCTCTTCCTAGCTTGTAGACAATTGTGGTAATAACTGTTGTTTTCAGGGAACAGACAGTGCTGTCATTTTCGTTCACCTTTGATTCTGACTTGTCATTAACATCACATATGCATCAAGAGCCCTGGGGGTAAGTGCCTGAAATAACAAAGGCTGCTCTGGCTGGCTGTAGAGGGCCAAGTGTTAGACCAAGTCTCCAAAATCTTTCAAGAAGTGGCCCTCCAAATCAGAGCCTGATTCTCAGTTTATAAAAATTCTTTTATTCCAAATTGTGTTTTCTCAACCTTCCTTGCTTTTTCCTTAGTGCATGTTTAAAAGCATGCAATCAACTTGAAAGGGCCAAGTGCTCAAATTCTAGATGAAAACGAGAGCCATTGCTGTCTCATTTACTTGGTATTTGTGAAATTCCTTACGCTGGCTTCTTGCTTTGCTTTAGTGTTCCTCCACAGCCTGCAAAACCATTCCCAGGTTTATAATGAGTAGTTTGACACCCTGCTGCTTTCCTTTAGCCCAAGATGGAAATAGTTAATATTATTCTAATAGGGGGAAAAGGGAGGTTCTTTGTGACTAAGCTGGAAACAAGGCCGTTGTCACTGATATCTAGGCTTGATCACTCCGCTAAAATTGTCCATGATTCAAACAGCTCCTTGAAGACTTTTAAGTCCTTTTAGAGTAAAACCCCATTTATCCAAGGAAAACTCCTCCAATTCTGAGCTTCTTCATGAGAGTGGGGGAAAGGTAGACTTTTACATATATTACTGAGTACCTACAAACAGTGAAAGCCACGCTGGCTGGTGTGGCTCAGTTGGTTGGAGCCAAGTTCCATCCTGGTCAGGGCACTTACCTAGGTTGTGCGTTCGATCCCTGGTCATAGTGCATATGAGAATCAACCAATCAATGTTTCTTTCTCTCTCTCCCTCTCTTTCCCCTCCTCGCTCTAAAATTAGTAAACATATCATTGGGTGAGGATTAAAAAAATAATAAAATAAAAACAGTGAAAGCCAAAGAGAGCTTTGAAACCCTGAGGATTAGGTCTTCCCTTTCAGTGGGCTTGCTACTGGAGGAGAGGGGACATAGTAAAGGAGGAAAAATTCCTATTAGCTGGCAAGTCCATAGAAGACCAATCTTGCCAAACAAAAGATAGGAAGGAGGAGAAAAACGAGAAAGAGCAAAGCAATGCCCAGAAGTGGGATGAGGCTGGCAGGTCGTAGGCAAGCAGGGGTACTGGATTATTGGCTCTAGCTTGTTTGTTTGTTTATTTATTTATATGTTTAGTGATTTTTTTTTTTTTAGAGAGAAAGACAGAGGCAGAAATAGAGACAGAGAGAGACATTGATTGGCTGCTTCTCACAGGCACCCTTACCTGAGATAGAGCCTGCAACCTGGGCATGTGTCCTGATCAGGAATCAAACCGGTGACCTTGTGGTGCACTGGATGAGGCTCATCCAACTAAGCCACACTAGCCAGGGCTATTTGCTCTAATTCAGATAAACCCTCTGGGGCTCATTTGGAGTATGTCAGTCTTACTTCACATTCAACCCCACCAGCTGGATTATCTGGTTACCTAGTCCGCAGGAGATTTCAAAGCAACAAATGAGAAAGCGTGAAAGAGGCTGTGAGAGGCAGGTACCTGACAGTAGCCAGAAAGGACATGGCCAGCTGTAAATGCAGGGAGTGGAAGTCTGTGACATGCAGGCTGAGGAATCTAAAAAGCACTGAAGTCAATGCCAGCCAGTGTTAGAAGAAAGTTCAGTGATTAAGGTTCCATATACAGACTCGGAGTCTTCAATAAATATTGAGTTATTTCCAGTGTACTCTGTCTCCTTAGACAGAGAATAATGTAATATTTTAAGAAATGCTTTAAAATGAGTTATCTTAATGTTCAATGAAAACATTTTTATTTGTCTGGAGCCATCATTGCCATATTTCTCTTCCTTGCACTTTGTTCTCATTCTTAACAAATAATTTTTGAGTTCATAGTCCATGTTAGGTTCTGTGAAATGAGCTGAGGATACGTTGAACATGGTCCCTGCCCTCATGTTGCTAACAGTTTCATCTTGAGGCCACATAATTAATGTTTAATAAATAATGTTTACTGAATAAGGATTATTCCATTATGATACAGACAAAGGTAAGCATGTGCCTTGGAAGAGAGAGATTCCATGGGAGAGTGTGGGCTGAGACTGGAGAGGCAGGAGCCAAACCACATTGGCCCTTGGTGGGCCGTGTTAAAGGGTCCTGTCTTTACTTTGAAATCAAAGGAAGGTTAATCTGGTTAAAATTTTTTCTTTTTAAATCTTTACTGTTGAGAGTATTATGGATGTACTCCTCTGTGTCCCTCCAGTTGCTGCCTTCCACTTGGAATCCATCCCTCCCCAGGCCTTCAGCACCCAATTTATTATCTGTGTTCATGTATGCCTATAAATTCTTGGTGACTCTCTTATGCTCTCCCTTCCCCTTCCCTCTAAGATTCCTCAGTCTGTCCCATATTTTCATGCCCCTGTTTCTATTTTATTAATCAGTTTATATGTTCATTAGGATTCCTTTTTGTTATTTTGAGATTCAATTGTATAGATATGCACCTTTTCCATTTTATTGTTTCATTTTTTATTCTTCTTCTTCTTCTTCTTCTATTCTTCTTCCTTCTCCTTCTCCTTCTCCTTCCTCCTTCTCTTCTCCTCTCCTTCCCTTCTCCTTCTCCTTCTCCTTCTCCTTCTCCTTCTCCTTCTCCTTCTCCTTCTCCTTCTCCTTCTCCTTCTCCTTCTCCTTCTCCTTCTCCTTCTCTCTTCGCCTTCTCCTCTCCTTCTCCTCCTTCTCCTTCTCCTTCTCCTTCTCCTTCTCCTTCTTCTTCTTCTTCTTCTTCTTCTTCTTCTTCTTCTTCTTCTTCCTCTTCTTCTTCTTCTTCTTCTTCTTCTTCTTCTTCTTCTTTCCTTCTCTTCTTCTTCTTCTTTTCTTCTTCTTTCTTCTTCTTTCTTCTTCTTCTTCTTCTTCTTCTCCTCTTCTTCTTTTCTTCTCCTTCTCTTCTCCTTCTTCTTTTCTTCTTCTTCTTCTCTTCTTTTTTCTTCTTCTTCTTCTTCTTCTTCTTCTTCTTCTTCTTCTTCTCCTTCTTCTTCTTCTTCTTCTTCTTCTTCTTCTTCTTCTTCTTCTTCTTCTTCTTCTTCTTCTTCTTCTTCTTCTTCTCCTTCTCCTTCTCCTTCTCCTTCTCCTTCTCCTTCTCCTTCTCCTTTCCTTCTTCTTCTTCTTCTTCTTCTTCTTCTTTCTTCTTCTTCTCTTCTCCTTCTCCTTCTCCTTCTCCTTCTCCTTCTCCTTCTCCTTCTCCTTCTCCTTCTCCTTTCTCCTTCTCCTTCTCCTTCTCCTTCTCCTTCTCTTCTCCTTCTCCTTCTCCTTCTCCTTCTCCTTCTCTTCTCCTTCTCCTTCTCCTCTCCTTCTCCTTCTCCTTCTCCTTCTCCTTCTCCTTCTCCTTCTCCTTCTCCTTCTCCTTCTCCTTCTCCTTCTCCTTCTTCTTCTTCTTCTTCTTCTTCTTCTTCTTCTTCTTCTTCTAGACACTGTAACACTCTAACATTTCATGTAATACTGGTTTGGTGGTGATCCATTTTCATCTAACACAGATCACTTTGGCTGCCTTATGGAGGTTGAATTGGTGGAGAAAGGGCGGTCATTATAATTCAAGTGAGTGATGGCAATAGTTTGTTTGAGAACATGGGTGAGACTGAGTGAGCTAGACAGATTAGAAGATAATCCTGAAAATTAGCAACCAATTTCATTCGGGGAGTGAGAGAGAGGGGATCCTAAGGATGACTCCTAGGTTTTTAGCCTGCACTAGAGATTGGTGGTACTCATTCAGAGAGACAGAGAGACAGGAAGCTCTTAGGAGAGGACCAAGTTTGGGAATTTGAGCTTTAAATTTGAGAGGTCCTAGAGACACCTTTCTCAGTCCTCAGGTCTCACACCAGTTATCACCACTTTGTGAATCCTTTCTCTAAGTGCTCACCATCCCCATCTTTGGCCAGATGCTGCACTTCCCTTACCGAGCGTGGGTGCCTCGCATCCCAATTGGAGTGAGAATTCTCTGGGGGAAGCCATGGTAGACTTGTTGTTTTGTGTGCAGCCCATTTTGCCATGTAGTAGTGGTGGTTTGGCAAGTATGTCTTGAATGCGTGAGGAAAATGCATGCCTCCTGGTGAGCTCTCCTTGTGGAGTTTCAGAGTGAGGACCTGAGCCTCAGTGACTCTGATAACCCCTTTCAGTGCTCACGGCTGGTGAATTGGGATTCAAACTCAGGTCTGTCAGGTTAGCTCTAACAGTCTTCATTCAAATTCATGGGGGAGCTGTATCAGTCAGGGTCCAAACAGAAGGGCATATTTAAATTAGGGTTTAAGTAGAGCCCATTTACAAAAATGTGAGTGAAATGTAGGAAAACACAAAGGATAGTGCAATAAACTGGTGAGTGGGAGTAGAGCTTTTTCTCCCTTGGGTCTGAATGATGGTAGAGAGGCTAGTAGAGATGGTCCCCTTGAGCGGAACCCTGACTTTGGTGTAGGGACAATTGGCCTGAAGTGATCCCCCAAAGAGGAATCAGGCATCCCCATCCTCATTTTTCTCTTTCCCTCTGCTTCCCCCTCCCCCCCATATTTTTTATTGAGTTTTAGAGAGGGAGAGAGGAAGGGAGAGGTAGAGGGAGAGAAGCAGCCATCTGCTGCCTCCTGCATGGCCTCTACCAGGCCCTGGTGGGGAATGCCCAACCAACTGAGCCACACTGGCCAGGGTTCTCCCTCTGCTTTCTTAGAAGGGCTTCCCACCTGGCTGAATCAAACAAGAAGTTCGAGGGACTCCTTAATGTAGTCCATGCAATCCAGCCTCTAGCGTGATGTGCAGGATAGAGGCGTGTGGAGAGGGTGTAGAGTGGCTCTGGGAGGCAAATGGAGGATCTAGTCCAGCACAGAAGGTAACATATAAGCTTTATTGAGTGTTTCCTTCCCACGTCCCGCGTGGGTCAGGGTTCAGGAACTGGAAGCAGAGCCACACACAAATGAAAATGAAAAGACAAGAGATAATTTGAAATATTGGGGGACCAGGTGGGCAAGTCCAACTCAAGGGGAAGGACTTCCAACCGTGCTCAGGCCTCACCAAGCTTTTATTGATCTGGGATGCACCCATAGCATAGCCCTTAGGCAGGCAACCCCCTGCAACAGGCAGACTAGCCCATCAGCAAGGATTTACATAATAATAAATGGGGGAGTAGTTTCAGCTACCACTGTCTGGACAAACAGAGGTGGTGCCTAGCTCCAACCTTTGCTAGGGCTTCAAAGGCACCCAGCCTTGGGGGCGGCGGGGGGGGGGCGGGGGGGGGGGGAGGGGGGATTCTCTGTCTACACTTATCAGATAGTGAAGGCAATAAACAGTTTCCCCACAAGCTTGGCATTGAGGACTGAATATAATGTTTTCCCAATGAGTCTAGATAAGAAATCGAGTTTAATAGACTTATATTCAATGCTAGAATTTTGATGTAGAATTCCCAAATGAGAAACAGCAAGTTGTTAAGGATGGAGCACTGGAATCAGAAAATAGTTTTTGGTTACTTGCTCGCTGTGCACTTCAGCCTTTCTTATCACAAATGGGAGTACAATTTGCCTACTTCAGAGAGGTAGGGAAGGGACTAAAATGGAAAGTATATATAAAAATCCCTTCTAAGATGTGAAGCACTGTGTACAATTCATTGTGGTAAAGCAGAAAAGACACTAGAAATGCTAGTTTCTCCCCTATCGTGCAAATCTGTGCCTCAGTTTCCTTATTAGCAAAATAGGAATGGCAATCTGTAATTCATAAAGCTTTTAATGAGGATTAAAGGATATAATATCTTTAACATGTACTATTCACCCAGTGGATTAAATGAGATGATGCACAGTGTAGACTTCAACATGTAACATTCACCCAATAAAGGATTATTATTCCCATTCCCAATCCTCAGTCACTAAATTCCCTGAAGGTAACTATACTTTACATACTTTTCTCTGTATTTCTCCTAGAATCCACTGTAAGACCCCTTCCCCGCATCACAGCTTTTCAGAAAGAAAGTGATCTTACTTGGCACTTATACAATCTTGGTGCCTAGTGGACATTTGGATTGTACTTCTAAGTACCCTAGACATTGTGAAAATATTTTTTAGGGAATTTCCAAATAAGCAAGGACCTCTTGCTGTTCAAGCCAACCAAGGCGGGATCATTAAAGTTTAGGGCATTCCTCTAAATGTGGCCATGTTTGAAATAATATGTAGTTCTTTTGTAATAACATATGTTTGTAATAACATATAGTAAGTGTGGCCATGTTATATAACTAGGGGCATGCTGGTAAGAAGGATCAATGCTAAGTAGAGAACAAGGTAGGTGAGGGGTTTGGGGGAAGGAGGAGAAGAGAGCATGTGGATCTTCTAACTGAGGTAGAAAATATCAAGTAATCAATTACTAAGAAATGGAACTTAGGAGACAAGAGCATGGACTAGGGTTAGTGAGTAAGGAATTCACCTCAGATACAAAATTTAAGGTGGCCGCAAAAAAAACCTCAGTAGTCAATATAAATAGTATTTTCATGCAATATTAACAAATCAACAAACCACAGTCCACTGGCTGGCTCCTGATTTTGTGAATAAAATTGTAATGGAAATAGGACTGGGATTAGAACGGGCAAGGAAGGCAGGGTTGTAGACTACAGGGTCAGGATCTGTCTTTATTTAAAATTTAGATGTGGTGCCCATCATAGGTTTTTTGCATTAATTTTAATTATTAAAAAATTATTTAATTATTAAAATAGCATTTATCTTGGTTACTTAATTTTGTCCATGGAGAATGCCTCATTGGCTATACCCTTTCCTTTTGGGTTATTTCAGCGGTTCTCAACCTGTGGGTCACGACCCCTTTGGGGATCGAACCATCAGAAAACACATATATAATTACATATTGTTTTTGTGATTAGTCACTATGTTTTAATTATGTTCAATTTGTAACAATGAAATTGGGGGTCACCACAGCATGAGGAACTGTATTAAAGGGTCGCGGCATTAGGAAGGCTGAGAACCACTGGGTTATTTGGTCCTCTGTGTATTCCTGTCAGATAGCTATTGTTATCTTAATTCTTTCCAGGAGAAACCCAGCTATAAGAGAAGAGTAACTTGCTAATGTGATAAGTCTGATTCCACAGCTCATTCTTTCCCACCTCAAAGGCATGACCAACTCTCAATGCTGCTCTGACACCTAAGCCACCAGCCCAGAGTTGGATTCTCTGCCTCGGTGGTAACTTTCAGTCTCGCCCCTTCCACACAACACAGCGGGGCCAGAGAAGAATTACACACTTTGCACTGCTTCAACTTTGTGGCAGCTAGAAGGAAAACAGCAGATCCTTTTATTTTTTAATCTTTAATTTCTTTATTGGTTAAGGTATTACAAATGTGTCCTCATCCCCCCATTTACCCCCAACCTCCCCCCCACTCATGCTCTCATACCCCTGTTGTCTGTGTCCATTGGTTTGGCTTATATGCATGCATACAAGTCCTTTGGTAGCAGATCCTTTTAGCGGGAACATCCTGGCTGCCAAGGGAGGAGAGGAGAGCCAGCTGTTCCTGCAGACACATGCTGTGCTCCTTATGCAAATGGGCAGCAGCGGGGGGCCCCGCTTAGGCTCAGCAGTCACATGGGTCTTGTGGTTTGAAACTAGATTCCACTCTGAGGAGGCCGATCTTAGAGTTGATCCATTGAATGTTTCTGAGTTCAGTGGTGCAGGCTGCCCTCTTCGGTGCCCCAACAGTTAGAATATGGTGAGGGCTCTCCCATTGCCCGGGGGTATACCAGACTTCTAAAGTGGGAGGCTCACAAATCCATGAAAGGCTTCAGTTGAAAATTTATTGACTATTCCCTTATAGCAACAAAGGCCCTGGGGAAAAAGCCTGGGAGACATCCTATGGCAAGAATCTAGGAGCAGGTCTAATTGTCACTTTGTCTGAGACTGATGAAGATGGATTGACAACCACATCTGGTGTCAGAATCATGTGTCACCTCCTGAAACAGAGCAGTGCCTGAAATGGGAGGCGCACTCTCCTTCCTTTATTCTCTGTTTCATTGTGGGTCAGAGACCCAGGACTTTATGAACCAGAAAGAATCATGTCCCCACCTGTTAGGGACTGCGAGTTTGTGTCCGTCGCCTCCTACCCCCAAATTGATATGTTGAAATCTTAATCCCCAAAATGATGGTGTTAGGAAAGGGGCCTTTGGGTTGTAATTAGGGCAGGAGAGTGGAGCCTTCATGAAAGGATGAATGTGCCTTTATAAGCAGAGCCCTTGAGACACGAGAGCCGGTCTCCTCTTCGAAATGAGACTATTTTGAGGTAGTGTGAATATTGTCTCCTTATGCTCACCTCCTTTCACCATTTCTTTTTAGACTGATACTCAGAAAATAGCTTCTCAGAAACTAAAGATGGATAGATGCTAGGAGCAATGCTTTGCACATATAAGGTATTCAATATACATTTGTTGAATGAATGAGTAAATGATTCCAAGGGATGTTGGCCCCGTAATGAAGTGCTATAGATGAGAGTTGAGATGGGCAGAACATTCATGATAGCACAAGTTGAGTTATGTACATACACTGAGTTATAAGTATAGGTAGGAGGAGTGTCAATATGATCCCAACTTAGTCCAGCCAAAAAACACTAGAACAAAGCAGGCCAGAAACAAGAAATTGTGATTGCATCTGTGTTCCTGACAATGTTATGAGAAATGGATCCCACTAATACTTAAGTGGATGTGAGTGAAGCCAGCACCACCATGCATCCTGCCAATCTCATTAGTGGATTGAATGTATGTGTACTGGTTCCACAGAATAACCTTCCAATTGTTGTTTTCACTTACATATAGAACACTGGCATTGAGGCAGTAGAGTGGTGACTATTGTTTCCATCCAAAGGAATATGAGTTTTGAAATCAGCCATTTCCAGGTCAATGGCCCAGGGCTGCAATTTGTGAGTTCTGACCCTAATTATTCTCTTACCCTCATTTTTCTGATCTGAACTATGCTACATCTTCAGGAATAGCAATGCTATCTACCTCCCGAGGGTGTTTTGAAGAGTAAATGTGAGACAGTACTAGTATATGTAAATAGGCAGGTTCTTTATAACTAACAAAAGGTCTATAAATGTTTTTTAAGTAGATATAAAAATGAATAAACTGTCCTAGGACTTGAAAGACATAATCCAATGGACATTAATATGTTTGCAAGATGATAACAGAGTATATTATTTAAAATAAAACATAATGTGGAATATCTCCATGCTGTCCTCTGAAATAGATTCTATGGTCCTTTCTCCCAGAGCAGCTGTGCCTTCTTTGAGATGCAGAGCTTGTGTCATTAAGTGAGGGCTTCCAGGAATCCTGCTTGGCTGAGATTGCCAAGGGTCTATGGAGGAAAGGAGCAATGGGGCCTGCTGCCTGTGGGAAATCTTTCCTTTTTCTTGGAACTTTATGGCTAACAGTGCCTGCAAGTCTCATTTCAGATTGTGAGTCTCCTGAGCAGACGTAATGTTTCCCTGAGCCTTTCCAGATTTAAATGAGGCTATCTGCACCCCGTGGTATGCACAGGAGTCCATGGTTTATAACACAAAGTCATAATTGAGACTGGAGCAACTTGAGTCTTCTTAGTGAGGTGTTTTGCTTTGTTTTTCTCCCAGGATCCTTCAGTGTCTAAGATGAAGGAAGGTAGCAAAGTCTGCTGATAATGGAGACTGCACATTACATTAGTCATTCAGCAAACACCAAGTACCATCTGGCCAAAAGCAGGTTGCCTAACTATTGCTGTGTTGACAGCCTACTTCATCAAGTATTTAGAAGATAGAATTTCCTTTGCCACATCCAGCCCGAGCCTCATGCTGGGATAACAGAGTGTTTGCTATTCTCTGACATCGTTGTCTCACTCCTGCCTGCAAGCTGACAACAATACAGTCAGGCCCTACTGACCATCAACTACTCACCCTCATTCTGCACCTCTAAGTACAGATACTAGGAAGTTTAGCGCTACATGGTATATCTGTTATCCAGCCCAAATTACAGACTATGTAGTGGTGTCTCTATGTTGCAGCACTCATTTCGTGTGTTAACACTACTGACTTGAATTTGGAGCAGTGATGCATTTGGGCATTTGGTTCCATATGTACATATATGTGTGTGAATCATGAGTGACTGCGCGGTGTTGCTAATTTCTTTTTAAATTTTCACATTCTAGTTGTGATGCCAACTAGAATGAAGCTCTTTATGAATCTGGGTTATATTATAACCTCAAAATGTTTGGTACCTCCTACAGTAACTTACTGTGTTAAGAGGACATTCAGCTGCATGATTCATACATGCTTGGTAGACATATCTATTTAAGGAATAGATCAAAGATGGATTAAATTATTAGAAGAGGGAAAAGGAAAGAGAGAGAAGGGAATAAGAGGGATATACTGTATGGGTGGATAAGATGGCAGGAAGTGATTTCAGGAGCTCTCAATTAAACGATGAGGGGGAAGAAAGATTTTTCTGGTGTTTCTAAGTCATATCTCAGGTTACCAAGGTTGTGAAACTCAGATTTATGGAGACATATAGTCTCAAGGACCTGGGATTCTCATATCAATCATTCTCAGTCAAAGTCTAGGATTCTAGGATCTTCAGAAGTCATGTTATATAATTTTAAGATGCAACTTTCAATAGGACATTGCCAGTCCCTCTGAATGGGCCAAGTATAGAGTCTGGAGCATCTGGCAGGAACTTGCAGGTCTACAGCTCCTAGTACGATGCTGTTCACTCAGTTCTTTTTTCAATGGATAGATCAGGGGGTTGAAAGGGTAGGGGTGAATATGAAAGTACTCTGCAAGCGGCTTTCAGTGTTACCTTGAACCAGCTGACTTCGGCAATTACCTATACTTAATGATAGTCCACTGCTATTTACTGACCACCACCGCTGTGTGCAAATGTATCACGCACTTGGCCTAATTCATGCTACCACAACCTGATAAATTTAGAAAGCTTTTAGGTGAGGAAAGGAGTAAGTTGGGTGGCCAAGATCACACACTTGGTAAACTGTAGAGCTAAGACACTTCTATACTGTGCTGCCTCTTCCATTCACTTAGTCTGTGGATCATATGGGGCTGCCAGACACTGTGTCTTTTAATCAGTCAGAATGGAATATGAGTTAGGAGCAGATTTAAGAAATTTATATGCACATTCCATTCTCATTCTCATTCTGGATAGAAGTGCTACTACATTATATAGAAACCAACAAACAGACCAACAAAACCACAACTGACACTCAGAGGGATATCTGAGTGTGATTTTTCATCACATCCACTAAGTGACAGGACTTGTTGGGAGATGATTCTCCATGGGTCTCTCAATGTTTCTCTTTATTTTGTGAACAGAGGTGCTAACTGCCTTTGTTCTGGACTCTCTTTCCAAGGATCCTTGTATGGGGAAGAGTCTTAGAAGATAGAGATAGTGTTCCCTCCTGAAGCAAAGGTCAGAAAGGCTTAATGTCTAGTATAGTGAAGACAGGAAGACAGTGGCTCCCTTTGAGCATAGAGCAGGCATGCTTACTACCCATTATAAAGGAGTTGGGTTCCCAAGCTCAGAGTTCCTCCCCTGTAACCCAACCTACTGTGTGTACAGGCATTACCTGGCCCTCTCTGCATCACCCCGTGGGAATTGGGGCTTGGAAAACTGACAAAAATGCTGCTACTCTGTCTCCTGTCCTTTGTCTCTGATCCAGGAGTCTTATGTTTTATACCAGGACCCATGAAATTGTGCTGAGTTAACTTATCAATTTGCAAGTGGAGTACACATCTCAACCTCTTCATAGAGTTTAAATTCAAGTCAGGCTGATGCTAAAACCCATACTTTTTACCATTGCACTCTTGTCTATACAAATTGTGTGTTTGGAGTTATAGTGATGAAAATAGAACAAAGTCATCTTGCCTCCTTCCTCACTGGACTAGCTTTTTAGTCAAAGTATTTCTGAAGGGAAAATGGCAGTTTGACTTTTGTATCAAAGCTGCCTCTGTTTCTGTTCTCCTGTCCTTATGCCATTTGTAGAGGATGTGTTGGACTCTGACAGTGAATCCCCAGTTCAGTCACTAGGTGGGGTGTGGAGTATGGATTCTGTGGGTCTGCTGGCTCTATAGGGATAAGACAGAGGACTTCACCTGGGGCCAGAACAGGAGAGATAACAAGCAGGCTGTCACTTTGTGGTTCATCATGCTTGTCCTCACAATACAGAAGGAGGAGTAGGTCTAAATTGCAGTCATTGGCTTCTCATGCCTAGTAGGTTACAGTCTGCTGGCCTGCCTGAACTTGTCCTGTTAGCTGAATTTACCAACAAAACCCTGCTTACATATAGTTTTTTTTTACAGTGTACAGATAACAAAAACACAAGTACTAGTTGTCTATTTGATCATAGTAATCTTTCTTTAAGATAGAGAGCTAAGGGTCAGAGAGGTTAAGTGACTTGCCCAGAGTCACACAATTCCAGAATTAAAACTTAAGTCCAGAACTACTCATGTTCTCTGCAAAAATATCTCCCACTGATTTTTCTTCAATGAGGACTAGCCCTCATGCCCTTTGTAAGGATATTCATGCTTTAACAAGAAATAAGCCTTCCTAGTAACCTCAAATGAGCAGCAATGAAGGTAATCCCAGTTTAGAGGGGAGTGATTAGAGTAGAACATGGAGGTGCGATGTGGAGGTCAGGGAGCACACAGTAAGCATTCCATGAGTACTGACAGAGCTACACACTAATGGGATCTCTCTGTGTGGAATAATGAATACCATCTTGGTCTGCCACCTTCTTTATTATTAGATGGGCATATATTTCATCAGCAATTTTATTCCTACCACACAGGAGTGTTGTCAGATCATTTTCAGACAAAAGTTTCTCCAGAAATACTAAGGTTTTGGGAAATTTTCTTTTCAGAATTTCATCAAAACTTTTATGTGGAAGGTACTATCTTAGTGGTTGGGGGACAATCATGATGAAATAACAAGTAAATCCTCTCCTTGAGTATTCTGCATTCCAAATGTGATTTCAGATACACACACAACCAGCTCCAACTCCAAACAAGAGTGAAACAGTCCTGGTGTGGAGAAAGGAGCAAATCAGTGGATCTGAGCAGAGATGTTAAATGATGTCCAGTTAGTGGCATTGATAACAAGTTTATTAAGCAGATGCACTTAGACAGGCAGTGTCTTGCTGGATGAGTAGAATTTGGGTAGAGAAAGAGGAGAACCATCCCTGGCAGAAAGAATAGCATGGAGGTGAGAATAGAAAATGAAAGTGAATGTTATCTTTGAGGAAAAGGTAGGATTATAGGGTTCAGGGAAAATATAATGGACAGTGAAACTGGAGAAATAGGGTCAGTTAGGGTACAGAGCTTTGAATGCCATTTAAAGGCATTGTGGCTGTGTATGAATTTGCAGGGTATGAGGAGTCATATACGTTTTCTGGGGAGAGATGTACCAGGCTTCATTCTCTCTTTCATCTCTCTCTTGACACCGTGACACAATTATATGGATTGGCCTCATTTTGCAGAAGCAGAAATGGAAACTTAGAAAACATAAGTAACTTTCCCCATTTCATAATACTGGTGACAGAACAAAGCTTCCAGCCCAAGTATTTCTCATACATCGTAGCCACCCGGTGTGGAAAATGACCATCTTAATAGTACTTTCCATTATCACTAAGGAATAAAAGCAGAGTGCTGGCGGTAAATGGCCTGGCATAATTGCAGTGGGGATAATTGGCAGTATCTTCTCATTTTCTAAGTCAGTCAAGGATTCTCAAATTGTAGGGTGCATACAATGGACTTGGGATTCTGATTCTAGGTCTGGGGAAGTACCTGAGATTCTGAATGTCTAATAAGCTTCCTGGGGGTCCTGACTGATGCCTGTGATCCTTTAGCCAAATTTTGCAGAGCCAGGCTCCTTAACATTCCTCTTGCCCCGAGCCCTACCTTAAAAGTACACATGCACTTCAAATATGATACACCTGCCTCCAAAGGCACTCAATAACATTTTCCCTCCATGTGTTACTCCACCTGGGTTGTGTCTGAATTGTGGAGGAGGCCTGAAATTGAATATGAAAAAAAGCACGTAACTGTCTGACCCATTCCAGGAGCTCAAAAAGATTGGCTATCTCTGTTCTTATTAATGACTAGAGGCCCAGTGCACGAAATTCTTGCACTGGAGGGGGGGGTCCCCCTCAGCCTGGCTTGTGCCCTCTCACAGTCCAGGACCCCTCATTCCTTACCGCCTGCCTGCTCGCTGCTCCTTACCACTCGGGTTGCTGCTCCTTAGCGCTGCTGCAGAGATGGGAGAGGCTCCCACCACCACTGCTGTGCTCACCAGCCATGAACCCGGATTCTGGCTGAGCAGTGCTCCAGTGTTGAGCATCTGACCCCTAGTGGTCAGTGTGCATCATAGCGACTGGTCGTCCCACCGGTTGATCCTCCATTCAGTCGATTTGCATATTAGGCTTTTATTATATAGGATCATTTTTTCCTCTATCACCTCTAAAACCTACTCTCTTCTTTGGCTCCTTCTAAATGAAAATGTGAATTAAGTATCTTAGGAACAAAACCAGTGGAAAAAATAAGATTTTTCTTGAAAGAAAGTTAAAATGTCAAGAACTGCATTACCATTTCTAAGCTGAGCTCGTTGGAGGTTTGGAAGTCTAAAATTTAAACTATGATGCTTTAGGCAGTGCCTGTCCTGGAAGCTTTGAGCCCTATTCAGAGCTGTGCCTGGCCCCTCAAGGTTTCTCTTCTCCCTGTATCCTCTCCATGAATTCCGATGAGCAGGGTTCTCTGTGGACAGTGCCCACAGCATCTCAGCTCTGAGCCTTGTTTGCTCCTTACCAGTAGCTTCCACCTCTTTTCTATTCCTGTCTTTTTTCTTCCTTCTCTCTGGGCTTTGGGGACCTGTCTCATGATTTTTCTTTGATTTCTTGTTTCCCTAACTTCCTCCTATTGTCTTTGTATTAGTTGGGAGGGCCGAGTCATGAAGCAGCAGGCAGACCTAGTCTGTATTCCCAGACCTGTGCAAAGTTTATTGCACCTGGAGATTACAGAGTGATCCTTGATCAATCCCTCAGGAGACAAAGGAGAAAAAATCCTGAGATTCAGAGACAGACAGCGACTTTTCCTGAAAGCCAAGCCTCCTGTCTCCTGACCATGTTAGACTTGAGCCTTTCCTTACACGTCCCTCTTTATTCAGTGATGTGAAGGGAAAGAACGGACAACCACCAGTTACTATACTAGGTTCTTTACATTTATTACTCATTTAAGCCTACAAAAGCTATATGGAAAAAAGTGCAAATTACTCCCCTTATATTATAGATGAAGAAAATAATTGCAGTGGGGATAATAGAGGAAGTATATTTAGAGGCTAACTTTCTTAAGTCTGCTCCCCTAATGAGTGGTAGAGCCAAAATTAAAACCCAAGTCTGTGTAATAGCAAATCAATGGGAATGGTAAAGATTAGAGATTAATAAGGAAAATGAACAAATAGAAATACCAACAAAAATAAAAGTTGGGCCATTAATAAAATCAATAAAATTGATAAGCTTCAAGCTAGAGGAATCATGGAAAATTGAGAGAAAATAGAAATTACCAATATCTAAAGTGAAAGTATGGGCATTGCTAGAAATTCCACCTTCAATGAGTAGTAAGGGACTAGCAGAAATAAAATGAACAACTGTAGGTCCATAGCTGAATGAATTACATTAAATTGATAAATTCCTGGAGATATGCAACCTACTAAAACAGACACAAAGATAAAATTTTAAAGTTTCCTTTATTTACTAAATAAAGTGATTTTATAATTAAACATCCCACCAATAAAACTCTAGGGTCAGACAGGCTCACTGGTGAATCTATCAAACACATAAGAGAGAAATAGTAACAACTATATGCAAAGTCTCTTAGAGAGGCCTGCATTTGCCTGATACAAAACCAGATTCCAAGAACAGAAAACTACAGCCTAGTATACCTCACAAACAGATGCAAAAATCTGCAAAAAATGTGTTACCAAATAAAATCTAGCACTATATCAAGTGGGTAATACAGCAGGCACAAATGGAGTTTATTCTGGAAATGCAGGCTTGCTTTAACATTCACAAATAAATCATTGTCATTCAATATATTAACAATAACAGAGAAAATACTTTTGATCATTTCACTGGACAAAAAATTATTAAAAATATTCAAAACATAATCGTGATTTTAAAAAAGTCTTAGCAAACTGGGAACTGAAGGAAGATTTAACTTGATAAAAGTCATATTTGTAAAACCTACAGCTAACACAATACTGAATGGTGAAGTATATAAGACTGTAAAAGTGTAAGGATTTTCACTCTTATTACTACAACTCAACATGTTACTGAGGGTACTAATCAGTACTGTAATTCATACATCATACTTATGTGGAAATTCTAAAGAATTAAAAATAAGCACTAGAACTAATTAGTGAATTTATCAAACACACAATATACAAAATTAAAAAACAAAAATCAATATTTGTACAAACTAGCAACAATGGAAATATGATATTAAGTAAAGATAATACAGTTTGCTATAGCATCAAAATATGAAACATTTAATGATGAAAGATGTGTAAGAACTCTCCAATTAAAACTACAAAGCTGGAAAATGAAGAAATGCCAACATAAATGGGAAAATATACTTTGTACAGGGTTGGAGAACTCAGTATTGTTTAGCTGACAATTCTTTCTAAACTAATCTGTAGCTTGAGTGAGGATTTTTAAAATAGCAGTTTACCCATTTCTTTCACCCTCTTACCCTGGCCCCTTGCAACCACTGATATGTTCTCTGTATTTCTGACCTTGCAATTTTTAAATATATTTTATAGCTAAGAGAGATCATATAGTACTTTTTTCTTTGTGTGTGTGTGTGTGTGTGTGTGTGTGTGTGTGTGTTTGGCTCCCTGCTTTTGGCAGACCATGGGTTGCATTTAGTGTCTTTATTTATTTATCCATAAATGAACACTTAGGTTGTTTCCTTATCCTGGCTACTGTAACTAATGCTGCAATGAATATGAGGTTGTATATATCTTTTCAAATTAGTGTTTTTGTTTTCTTCCTATAAATACCCAGAAGTGGAATTGTTGGAGCATATGATAGTTCTATTTTTAATTTTTTGGGGAATCTCCATGTTTTCTATAGTGATTGTACCAACTTATAGTCCTACCAACAGTATACAAGGGTTCTGTTTCCTACACATCTTTGCCAAACTTATTTTTTGTCTTTTTTATAAAAGCATTTTAACAGGTGTGAGGAGATATTTTATTGTGGTTTTGATTTGCATTTTTCTGATGGTTACTGATGTTCAGCATCTTTTCATGTACCAGTTGGCTATCTGCATATATTAGGAAAAAAATGTCTATTTTGGTCTTTTGCTCATTTTTAAATTGTGTTGTTTGTTTTATGCTGTTGAGTTATGTGAGTTCTTTGTATATTTTGAATATTAGCTCTTTATCACAGGTGTTTTCTCCCATTCCACAGGTTGCCTTTTGTTTTCATTGATGGTTTCCTTTGCTGTGCAGAAGCTATTTAGTTTGATGTAGTCCCACTAGGTTTTTCTTGTTTGTTTTTTGCTTTTGTTCCTTTTGCTTTTGGTATCAGGATTTTAAAAAATATATGTCACCATTTTTCATTGGTATGAACTGAAATTTCCTTCTTTCCTGACAGCTTATTAATGTCCATATTTATTTTTTATATCATATTCAAGATTTTTAGGGTGTTTCAGCAGGGAAGGTTGATCCAGGAAACTGACTTCTCGTATTCTGAATAAGGACAGTCCTGCTGCTTATAGAACTACTAGAGGCCTGGTGCACAAAAATTTGTGCACTCGGACGAGGTCCCTCAGCCTGACCTGCACCCATTCACAGTCCAGGACCCCTTGGGGGATGTCCACCTGTCGACTTAGGCCCACTCCCCAGGGGATCAGGCCTAAGATTGCAGTCAGACATCCTTCTGGCAGCCAGGGAGCTCTTGGGGGATGTCCGACTAAAGGCTTAGGCCCCCAAGGGATCAGGTCTAAACCGTTAGTTGGATATTCTTAGTGCTGCCGCAGAGGTGGGAGAGGCTCCTGCCACCACCTCTGTGCTGGCCAGCCATGAGCCAGCTTCTGGCTGAGTGGCACTCCCCATATGAAAGTGCACTGACCACCAGGGGGCAGTTCCTGCATTGAGTGTCTGCCCCCTGGTGGCCAGTGCACATCATAGCAACCGGTCATTCTGCCGTTCAGTCAATGTGCATATTAGCCTTTTATTATTATTATAGAGGATGTCCCTATTTCTCCCCTTTTGCCCCCTCTACCCAGCTCTTGCCCCCCACTTCTTTCTGGCCATAACCATACTGTTGTCTGTGTCCATGGGTTGTGCATATATTTTTTTTTTGGCTAATCCCTTCTTTAAATTCACTTATTTAAATTTTTATTTTCAGATAAGTGCTTATAACTGCACTATTATATATTTTCTATTATATCATTTAGAATTAAGATTTTTTTAATTGAACCCTTGTAAATTTTAGCACAATTTAATAAATTATGCTAGAAGCAATTAGGAGATTTTTCATGTAATGCATACACATTTCAATTAATATTTTATTTTTAATTTTTTAATATTTTAATTTGAAATAATCTCATACATGTAAAAAAAAACTATAAAATACTACAGCATGATATATGTACCCTTCACCCAATTTCTTAGGTGTTAATAATTTAAACATAACCATTATACAACTAAAAAAATTTGGAATATATTTTTCTTATAATCTCTTTAATGTTACTTAATCCATTTACTTTGATTTTGTTAATCTTAACCCAAGGATATTTTTCCATTGAATTTTAGAGAGAGTGAAGGGAAAGGGAGAGACACATTGATTGGTTGCCTCCTGCACATACTCTGATAGGGACTGGGGATCAAGCCAGCAACTGAGGTACATGCCCTTGACTGGAATCGAACCTGGGACCCTTCAGTCCACGGGCTAATGCTCTATCCACTGAGCAAAACAGGCTGCAACTTAATTCATTTACTTTTAATCTATATGTGTCTTTATATTTAAAGTGGTTTTGTTTTTGACTCACCCTCATAATCTGTCTTTTAATTGGTGCATTTATGCCACTGACTTTCAGAGTGCTTACTGATAGAGTTACTACCATATCAGGCGGCTGCTGGGGCTTTCTGGGGCGGGCGGCCGGCCTGCCCTGGATGGCCGTGTGCTGGTGGTTGGCTCTGTCCCGCCCTGCCTGCAGTATGCAAATTAGGCACCATCTTTGTTGGCGGTTAATTTGCATATCACACTGATTAGCCAATGGGAGTTGTAGCGAAGGTATGGTCAATTACCATGTTTGTCTATTATTAGATAGGATATTTACCAGTTATAATATGTTGAAGGTACTTGCTTGTGTTTCTTCCCTATTAGACTTGGAGCTTCTCAAAGAAAATTTGTTGTTCATCTCAGTGCCTGGCTTATAACAGGGATTAAATACATATTAAATAAATAAATATTAGTAAATGCTACATCAAATCACATTTTCTTATCCTTTATTGACTCCTTGTGAAGCATATTTCTTGACTTGTAATTAGGAAAACATAAAGTCCAATTTTAAATGTATTAAGTATTGATAGAAAGTTCAGGTACATTCGAGTTTTTGTGTTCCTTTATTTGTGGCATAACCTATAGGAGAAATTTATTATTAATGTAGTTATTTAATTAGTGTATTACCTCATTAAAATCCATTAGAAATACAAACCAGATTCCCTCACATCATAAGAACAAAAAAAAAGTAATTCTGTATATAACATTGACTTTTTTTGTTTGCATTACTACAGATATCCACACCTCTGCCCCTTTCCCACCTCCACCCAATCCTCTTCGCCCTCTTCCCTCTGGCCAATGCCATACTGTTGTCTGTGTCCATGCACTATACATATATGTTCTTTGGCTAATCCCTTCACCTTCTTCCAGTTTCTCCCTCCACCCCCAACAGTGTCAATCTGTTCCATGTATCCATGCCTGTTTCTATTTTGTTTGTCAATTTATTTTGTTCATTAGATTCCACATATACTTTTCACTGTCTCATTTTTGGTGGCCTGTTGCTATGGAAACCTCTTCATACTGTCTGAGGAACATACTGGGCATCACTACGTCTGCAGTGCTGCAGTGCACCGTATGGCACATTTACCGCAGCCAAAGGAGGCGAGTAAAAACTCTTTTCCCAAATGCATCCGACACCCCAAAGGTTGAGGCAACTGTTACATAGGCTGCATGGTCAGTTTCTTGGCACTATCAAAATTCAAAAAGGCATTTGTCCTCAAAGACTGAATACACAGGTGCTGAGTTGGCCCTTGGAATTGCTAGGTAAAGTGGGCTGCTGTCAGGACAAGTCTGAATTGGTACACACTGCCTTGACCCATCGCAGTTTTCTGGTCTCCATCTGAATCCAGTTGATCAACGGTGTTTATGGAATGCTACTGAATTATAGATACATATATAATTATAAAAAGATCTATAGTTCTTAGAAACTTCTCAATGTTTGTTTCACAGTAATTTTTAACATATGACAACTGGATAAATGGATAGAACTGGGAAGTTAATTCTTGCTTGATGTGTCCAGAGTCACAGTTGACATGAGAAAATGATGGCTTCCATTTGTTGACGACCACCCAAGCTAGACTTTTATCTAGTGTATTAATACATTATTTTCATTTTCCAACATTCCTACAAAGATAGATATCCCTATTTGACCTATAAGGAGACGAAAATGGAAATATATTATTTTGGCTGTCACAGTTTGTAAGCATAATGTGAAGTTTAGGCTATTTCTACAACCCCACTTATCCTCAGTTTTTCCATCTGTAAATGGAGTTAATGAAAGTACTTACTCAGGGGTGCGTATTTCCATTTTTCTTTCTGTAGTTGACTTATTGTTTTATGTCATTGTGGTCATAGAATGTGCTGGATATACTTTCAGTATTCGAGGCTTGTTTTGTGACATAGTATATGGTCTATCCTGGAAAATGTTTTATGTGCATTTGAGAAAACTGTAATCTGCAGTTCAGAGATGAAAAGTTCTATGAATGTACATTAATCTAGTTGATCTATTCTAATATGGCCTGTAAAGCCATTATTTCCTTATTAGTTTTCTGTCTGGTTGATCTATCTATTGAGGTAATTGGTATTTAAAGTCTCCAACTATTATTGTGTTACTGTTAATTCCTGTTTTGTGTCCATTAATATTTGCCCTGTGTGAAGATACCACAGTGTTTTGCTAGTTCCACACTCTGGTGGGGGCGCCCCATGTGTGTGCACAGCCCTGTGGGTGAATACAGCCAAGCTCTGCTATACCCACTGAATCAATCTCTGGGTGGAAGGTCTTCATGTACATGTGCTGTGGCACCCTCTGTTCCTGCTGGATCTAGTTCTGGGAGGGGTGGCTACAAGGGCCCTGCAGGTTGGCCAAAGAGCCTGGCTAGAATTCTGCCCATTATCCAGGGCAGAGGAAATGTAAACAATACTTTACATTGCTTCTTCTGGTTCTGGATAGTTCCATCAGCTAAGGGATCTTTCTCTGATCTCCTCAGCCACTTTCCTACTCTCGGTTACCTGCCTCCTGAAAAGAGAGGAAGAGGAACCTTAACCTTGAACATCCAAATTGACTTCACCTTGGGACTGGCACAATCTTTCATCAACAGAGGGGGCTATCTGATGCCTCCATGGATTTAGAAGAGCTGGGACATCTTTTTTGTTTGTTTGTTTGTTTTATGTATCCTACCAAAATTCTGCTATTCTATCAGACTGGAGAATATAAAATATCATCTTCATTTGCTTTCATTAGGGAGCCTTATAGAGACACAACTTTATTTCCTCTACCTCCTCACTGCTATATGTTACCAATGTGAGAAGGTAGAAAAAGAGCTATGGCTTTGGCTGTGGGTGATAAAAGCAGACATTTCTTGCTATAAAATGACATTGCTCATTATCACAGGATTTTTCTGGAATATGGTTTTTAAATTTGTTTCTTGTCCGTGGAAGAAAAGGAGAACCTAGTGTTACAGTCCCTATATTCAACAGGATAATTTAGAATCTATTATTGACTATATTTCTCTACTTTGTAAGGGATTAATTTGCTGCTGACCTAATTCCATCATAGTGGCAAAATGAGAATCGTTTCCAAGCAACCAGAAATCATTGGCATGAGGAATTAGTCTTTCATCATTTTGCACAAAAGCCAAGAAGTCTTTTCTGCTGGTCAGATGAATGGTAGGTGTATGATGAGAACCTGGGAACTCCACAAGCCAAAAAAGAAGGAGGAGGAGGAGGAGGAGAAGGAGAAGGAGAAGGGGCTGCCTAAGGGTGGAGTCCATGGACCCCCATTTACTGAGAAATATCAAAAGATACTCCTTCATGTACTTCTTATTCTGACTGAATATGAGTAATATAGATACATAGAGTACTTACCCAACAAAAACATGAAACTAAATGTCTTCTGCAGTCTTAGGAATTGAAATTTTATCTTTTTATAGCCCAAGTTTTTCTATATTTTTAGAGCATATTTAATGAAACATAGTGGGCCCAGACCAGTGCTCAACACACAGGAAGTATTCAACAGAGCTTCAGAGGTGATAAAACATTAGGATGGAAGGTGAAGTCAGTCTATGGGCAAATCAGAACTTCATCAAGAATCACAGGGAAGGTGGTTTTTTGTTTGTTTGGTTTTGGTTTTTTTTAGTGAAAGAAAAAAAAAGAAAGAAATTTTAAAAATCAATGTTTGAATGACACTGATCAGGTCAACCTTCTTTATTTTACAAATGAGAAAATGAAGTTGTACAAGTTCAGTGATGGTTAAGTTGAGATTCTAATTTCTCAATGTGGAATTCTTCTCTACAGTGAATCTATCCTAACCAATTTGAAGTTCCCTAACTACCTCTAGGCATATGGGAGATGTATGGCAAAGCATTGGAGCCAAACTAATTTTAATTTTTATGAGGATACAAAATGTATGTATTTTATAATAGAAATAAATTATAAAAACACAGATTGCTCATTGGCAATTAATACCTAAATAAGCTACTATTTGGAATTGTACACATTCTGATTTTCCCAAATATGTATCACATGAAAGACCATCAGTAAGTTTCTAACATTTTTGTGAATCTTAGGTACTTAATGTATAAAACAGGAGTCATATTTATTTAGAGAAGGTGTTGTTAGAATTTTAAAAACAAATAAACAATACATAGTGCCTTTTCATTTTTCTCTAATTTTACAAAGCAATAAAATATGGTAAAATTAAGGCTTGATTGAAGAAGCCAAAATGAGGGAACAACTATATGTAGAGCCAGATAATAGAAAAGGAACTTTTCATTAACAAGGTGAAACCCTACAAGATTTTGCAGGAAAGAAAGTGGGAAATGGAGTAAGCATTCCAAATAGAGGGCCTGCCACTCAAGAGAGGTACAGACCAGGTTCTTGAGAACATGGGTAGAAAATACACATGAAAGAGTAAGAAGAGGCCAACTATTGAATTTGATCTTTTTCCCCCCCTATTCAGCATGGTATCATTGAAAATTTTAAGCAGGCAGGTGTATGATCTTATTTGCATTTCAGAGAGAAAGATTTATGATTAGACTAGAGGTCTTTTGCACAAAATTCATGCAAGAGTAGGCCTTCCTTCCCCTGGCTGCTGGAACAGGCTTCCCTCTCACACCCAGGACCCGGGCTTCCCTCTGGCCACTGGCAGGCACCTAGGACCCTAGATTCCCTTGCAGCCCTGGCTTCGTCTGGAAGGACGTCTGGTCTAATTAGCATATTATACTTTTATTATTATAGATTTTACTTACTATCTCCATCTGCACTAATAGAACTTGCCTGTACCACAGGAGAAGGCACATTATCATTGGGTAATGGAATTATTCATAACAAGGCACAGCTAGGACTAGATTTCCTCCAGCTTTATGATACCTGATTAACTTAAAATATAAGTTTGCAACGTAAATCTTTTCTGTATCTATATAATGATGGGCAATCTGTATTTCTCAGAAATTTTGGGAAAGTTGATGGGAAAAATATGTTTTCTCCTAACTCTTTGAACATGTCTGAAAAGTGACAGAAATTAGGAAGTAATTGAAAGGCATACAATTTAAAATAGTAGCTTATTCAGCTAGCAATTTCAATTAATATCATAATTTCCTTTATTACTTTTTAATACTAAAGAGATGTAATATGTAGAAATTGGATGAATCTTTCCTAGTTCACAAAGAATAGGGAAAAGCTTGAAGGAAAAACCCATCAATATTATATTCAAAATTGCTTTATTTTGTGGATTTAGTTTCCTCTAAAATTTTAAGGAGATAAAAAAGAAATAGAGGGTAAAAGAAAGAGAATAAAAATAAAACTAATCTTGGGAATAGACCATTTATCTTCTTGAAACGTATTTTCTTCATAGCTTTTACGATAGGTAATTTCTGTTTCTCTGATAATTCTTTTAAAATATACCATCATCGGTCTTCTGAAAATGGAAAGCTTGTCCATCCAGGGTGATGTGAATGTATGTCTCAATTTGGTATCAATAAGTCCAAGTTCACACCAATCCCAACAGGCTGCACAAAGTGATGATAAGCAGGATTCTGAGACTATGGCTTATTGTGTTGCTGGAGGCACAGCTCTGAAGAACCCCAGGCTGCAGACCTGGTCCAAGACCTACCAAAGAGTTAGTGGCTATCACATTTGAAAGTCTTTTTTTTTTTTTTTTTTTTTTTTTTACATCTAGGATTAAGTGTGAAGATTCTTTTGTAGTCTGGACAAAACAGTAATGTTGCCATTTTTTTGTTGGATTTCTTGGTAAATCCTTTAGATCCACTTTCAAAATTTTTGTATCCTTATGTTTTTAAATGTGGCTTTGTGAACAGAATATGACTGAGTTTAGTTCCTATTTCATCCAATTCAGAAATATTTTTCTTTGAGTTCAATTATTTTCTCTATTTATTTACATTTATGCTATTACTCACTGTGTGGGTTTAAACCTAACATATTATTATGTGCTTTGGTTTTGCCATGCCAATTCTGTTACTTTTTCTCACTCATCTTGCCTTCTATTAGATTGATTGTTTGGGGGCAATTCCAATTCCTTCCCCTCTACCAGTTTACAGGTTATATGCTACATAACTATATTTATAAAAGGCTAAGCGACCACTGACCAGCCGGTAGGTATGACATGCACTGAGCACAAGGGGGCAGAAGCTCAATGTAGGAGCTGCCAAGCTGCGGTGACTTGGCAGTGGCAGTTCTTGGGTGACACACCCGAACCAGAGAGGAGGGAGCCCGATTCCAGGATGCCTCATCCGAGAACCGCCCCTCTTGCAATCCAGGACCCCTTGGGGAATGTTGTAGAGCCAGTTTCAGCCTAATCCTAGCAGGCCAGGCCAAGCCCCCCCCCCCCCCCCCCCCCCCCCCCCCCCCCCCCCCGCTCAGGTGTGGCTGGTTGGGGAGGGACTGAGGGAGGTTGGCTCCAGGGCATGTCTGGCCCCTCTTTCCCAGTCCCACCCCACTGGCCACCTTCTAATTAATTTCCTTTCAATGTGCACAAATCTGTTAACTGGGGCACTATTATATTCACGATTAACCTTTAGCATGCATCTTTATTAAAGTCTAGTATTAATTGATATCTTTAATTCCCCCAAGAACATGCAAAGAACTTAGAATGCTTTAGCTCTGTTGTTCCCCCTGATAGATATGGTATTATTGTCATGTGTTTTAATTAGACCCATATAAAAGAATATGTGGGACAGCCATGAAAGGCTTTTAAGAAGAGGAATGAGCCTCACCAGAATGGCTCAGTTGATTGAGCATCATCCATGAACCAAAATGTTGCCAGTTTGATTCCTAATCAGGGCACATACCTGGGTTAATAGCGTTTTCTAAGTCTTCTGCATATTTGTTGATTGTATGTCATTATTGTATAAATTATCCATAGCAGGATATTGACATCTGCAACCATTTTGATTGAATTATCTATTTTTCCTTTCAATTCTATCAATTTTTTCTTTAGTATTCTGTCTCTATAGTTAGATATATCTTTTTAATTTCAACCTTTTTTTTTGTCAGTCTCCTTTATAATATCCTTTGCATTGATTATTGAATATTTTAAGTTTCTTAAGGTTCAGCCAGGTCCTCTCATTCTCTTACACTATCCTCACTCCATAAGACATCAAATTCATATCACAGACATCAATCATCACGTTCTTATAAAGATGATTTCCAAATTTATATATTTAGTATAGATTTTGCCTTTGATCTCCAGGATCAAATGTTCACCCCGAACAATATTTTTAAAACTAAGCTAATAATCTTCCCTACAAAACCTGCTTATCTTGTAGAGTTCCCTCCTTTGACGAATGGCATAATTAATCTTGTTATGCAAGTCAGAGTTCTATTTTCCTTATTCCTTTAATACCTGTTAATTCTGCTCACTTAGCTCAGTTAGTGTTAGCTATCACTGAGCTCCCAATGACCTACTGATGGATCTAAACAAATCTGCTCTTGTCTGAGTCACCCAAAACTATAGCCAAATTAATCTTATTGAGGTACAAATCTGATCAGTCATTCCCTCTCCTAAGATAAAGCAACATTCATTTAAATGATCTACAAAGCCTGGCAGAGTGTGACCACTACCACCTCTAGCATCCTTTTAAGCCTTGATCCCCTTACACTCTCTATTTGAACCATTTGTCTTTTTTTAGCCTCTCATGTTTGCAATGCTTTTGCAATAGGCCATCTGTTAGGACCTTTTTGACAGTGATGCTCTTCCTTTTTTATTTAGTTTAGTCCTATCCTCTACATACCAGGTCTTTTGTCCTTTTTCCTTTTTTTGACTCACTGTTTAGGGCAAATTCTGAACTTAAACACTGAAATCACCATGTATCTCTCTTTGATAGCACTTACTGCCATTACAAACTTTTATTCACCTTGTGATTAGCTAATCAATGTCTAGCTATATCACTGAAATTTAGAGCCATGAAGACAGCAATTGGAAGTTTTCCCCTCTATTACCTATACCAGATACATAGCCTATATTCATTAAATATTTGTGAAATTTTCACAAGGGATTTGCATTTTTAAATGTCAGTAGATACAATCTCAAGTTGGAAATTTCTAACATAGAAAAATTAAATAATTTATACATCCCTTTAATAAATATTTCTAAATTCTTGAACAGGTATAATATGGTACCTCTGATTGTCTTGAATATTTTAAGGTGCCAGGTACTTAGAATCCTAATCTAGAAATATCTATATATATAAAAGGCTTAGCGACTGGCTGGCCAGCCAACCGGCTCATAGGTATGATGGACACTGACCACCAGGGCGCAGATGCTCAATGCAGGAGCTGCTGAGCAACAGCAACTTTGCAGAGTGCCCTCTCGCACTCCAGGACCTCTCAGGGGATGGCCTGCCGGTTTTGTCCTGATACCAGCAGGCCAGGTAGAGGGACCCCACCTACCAGAGAGACCTTTGAGCCCCGGAGCTGCCCCGGGTGCAGCTGGCCAGGGAAGGACCATGGGAGGTTGGCCCCAAGGACTCTCCAGCCCATCTTGCCCAGTCCCGTCCCGCTGGCCACCTTCTAATTAATTTCCTTTCTATGTGCACGAATCCATGCACCAGGTCTCTAGTTTAATTATAATCAAACAGCTTAGCTCCAGCCTCACGGCCACCTTCTCTTCATCTGTTCAATAATATTCCTTATTCCTCCATACGTTTTCTCAGTTGTTTCTCACAACAACTCTATGTCTTTAAGTGATTTCCTTATTCTCAATGTTATTTTTATTCACTTTACTATTGTATCTCTACCATAAGAGGTCAATAAGGCATGAAAAACATAAAAATAATTTAAGATAATGTAAGCAGGTTTATGTCTGGAGAACCACTTGTTGGCTTTGTGAGTAGGAGAGAGATACTAATAGTTTTAAATATCAGTTCTTTTAAGTAAAGTGCAGACAATCTTTCAACAGTTTTGCTGGAAAGATTAAATGTGATAATGAGTAAGGAAGTCTTTGTTAATTACAACTTACTATGTAAGTGCCAGTTAGTATTGTGATTTTAGAGAAGAATGGTGAAGAAACACATAGAATGGATGATTTGCCCACTATCAAAAAATCCACTTAATTACCTAAGAACTATATTCAACATCTCTAGCTTGCTTGAGTGATTGGGAGTTTTTGGATAGAAAGAAAATTTTTGTGTGTGTATATGTCATTGCACTGTGAACATTAGTCAAATAAGCCCTAGATCATTGGGTTTGTTCCTCCCAATGCTCTTATTAGGACAAGTATCAAAAAGAAAAAAAAATAGTATTAAATGAGTTTATTGCATTAATTTATTTAATTAAATGAGACTCAGATATACCTATTGTTGGTGTGAAAATAACTGAATAAAACTACTCTTCAAGAGTAGGCAAATAAGAACAAACATGTTCATTACCAATAACTATCAAAGACATTTTTAAAGATGAAGGCAGGAAATTTGGGGAACATTTAGATGAAAGAATTGAAAGATTTAATTTCAGGCTATTTGATTTAGAAAATAGTCAGGCTCCCAGTTTTATGAGTTGTGAAACGCAAGATTTTGGAAAAGGAACATGCCAACAATGTTTGCGGATTTATTGATGATAGCCATTCTGACAGAAATGAGGTGATATCTCATTGTGGTTTTAGTTTGCATTTGCATTTCCCTGATCATTTAAAGTATCTTTTTATGAGTCTATTGGTCATCTCAATTTCCTCTGTGAAGTATCTATTTAGGTCCTTTGCCCATTTTAAAAACAGGTTGTTTTTTGGTTTTATGTTAAATTGCATGAGTTTATTATATGCTTTGGATATGAATCCCTACAAGACATACCATTGGCAAACATGTTCTCCCATTCAGGAACTTTTGTTCATTTTCATTTTGTTGATGGTTTTCTTCATTGTGCAAAAATTTTAGTTTGAAGTAGTCCCATATGTTCATTTTTATCTTTTGTTTTCCTTGCCTGGGGAGATATATTCAAAAAAATATTGCTAAGATATATTTTTAAATATTGCTAAAAAGGTATTCTGTTTATATTTACTTATTAGAGTTTTATGTTTTCAGGTCTTCAATGTAAGCCTTTAATTCATTTTGAGCCTATTCTCTTATAGGGTATAAGTGGTGTATTTTTTTTTTTGGCATGTCTCTCCAATTTTCCCAATACCATTTATTGAAGAAACTGTCTTCACTCCATTGTATATTCTTGCCTTCTTTTTTAAATTTTATTTTATTTATTTTTATTTTTTTAAATGTTTTTAATATATTTTTATTGATTTCAGAGAGGAAGGAAGAGGGAGAGAGAGATAGAAACATCAATGATGAGAGAGAATCATTGATTGGCTGCCTCCTGCACGCCCCGCATTGGGGATCAAGCCCGCAACCCAGGCATGTGCCCTTGACCGGAATCAAACCTGGGACCCTTCAGTCCACAGGCTGACGCTCTATCCACAGAGCCAAACTGGCTAGGGCTCTTGCCTGATTAATTGACCATTTAGGCATGGGTTTATTTCTATTGTTTCATTGATCTATGCATATTTTTTGTATGTTAGTACCATGCTTCTTTTTTATTACTGTAGCCTTGTCGTATAGTTTGAATCTTCCAAGTTTGTTTTTTTATCAAGATTGCTATGGCTATTTGGGGTCTTTAATGGTTCCATATATGTTTTAGGATTACTTGTTCAGTATGAAAAATTATATTGGTATTTTGATAGGGATTGCATTCAATCTATAGATTACTTTGAGTAGTATGAACATTTTAATAATTTTAATTGTTCCTATGCTTGAGCTCCCATTGATTTATCTTTTTCAGTTTCTTTGTTCAATATCTTATCATTTTCAATACACACCTTACATCTTTATCACTAAATTTATTCCTAGGTATTTTATTCTTTTTGATGAGACTATAAACAAAATTGTTTACCTAATTTCTCTGGTAGTTGTAAATTGGTGTATAAAAATACAATCAATTTATGAACATTTATTTTGTATTCTGCTACTTTAATGAATTCATTTATTAGCATTAATAGTTTTTTTGATGGAATATTTAGGGTTCTCTAGCATCATGCGATCTTCAAATAATGACAGTTTTATTTATTCCTTTTTAATTTGGATGCCTTTTATTTATTCTTATCTGATGGCTGTGGCTAGGACTTCCAATACTATCTTTTATAAAAGGGTAATACACTAATTAGACCGGATGTCCTTCCAGACATCCCTCCAGGACAAAGCTGGGGCTGCAGCCATGGGACTCAGGCAGCCCTGAGGCTGCAAAGGAGGGATTGAGGCAGCTGCCATGGCTGAGAAGGCCTACTTTTGCATGAATTTCATGCAGTGGGCCTTTAGAATTGAATAAAGTGTTAAAATAAAGTCTTGTTTCTGATCTTAAAGAAAAAGCTTTGAGATTTTCATAATTGAGTATAATGTTAGCTGTGCTTTGTCATATATGCTCTTTATTATTTTGAGGTCTTTTCCTTCTGTCCCAATTTTGGGACAGTTTTTATCATAAATGGATATTGTATTTTGTCAAATGCCTTTCCACCACCTATTGATATGATCCTATAACTTTTATTGTTGATTTTATCTGGTATATTACTTAATTGATTTGTGCATATTGAACCAGAATTGCATCCCAAGAATAAATCCCACTTAATCATAGTGTATGATAATTTTAATGTATTGTTGAATACAATCTGCTAATATTTTACTGAAAATTTTTGTATCTATATTCATCAGGGATATTGGCCTATAATTTCCTTCCTTCCTTCCTTCCTTCTTCCTTCCTTCCTTCCTTCCTTCCTTCTTCCATTTTTTCTGTATTGCCTTCATCTGGTTTTGGTAGCAAGGTAATGCTGGACTGATAAAATGAGTTGGGAGCTTTATATCCTCTTTAATTTTTTAGAATAGTTTGAGAAGGGTAGGTATTAATTCTTCTTTGAATGTTTGGTAAAATTCACCTGTGAAGCCATCTGTTTTTGTGCTTATATTTGTTGGGAGTTGTTTTTATTACTGATTTTATTTTATTTGTAGTTATTGGTCTATTTAGATGTTTTATTTCTTCCTGGTTCAGTCTTGAAAGATTGTATATATCTAGGTTGTCCAAATGGTTGGCATATAATTGTTTATAGTATTTTCTTACAATCCTTTGTAATTTTGTGGTGTTTTTGTCACTTCTATTTCATTTCTGACATTTTTTATTTGGGCCCTCTCACTGTTTTTCTTGATGAGCCTGGCTAAAGGTCTATAAATTTTGTTTATCTTTTCAAAGAACAATCTTTTGGTTTTATCAATCTTTTCCATTTTTTTAGATTCTATTTTGTTCATTTCCACTCTGATCTTCATTTCCTTCCTTCTTCTCACTTTGAGTTTATTTGATATTTCTTTAGGAATAAGTTTAGATTATTTGACATTTTTCTTGTTTTGTAGGTAGGCTTGTATTGCTTTAGTTTTTGCCTCTTAGAACTGCTTTGGCTCTGTCCCACAGATTTTTAAGGCATTTTTTTTCATTCTATTTGTCTCAAGATATCTTTTGCTTTCTTCCTATATATTCATTGTTTAGTATAATATTATTTAGCCTTCACATGTTTGTCTGTTATTACAGCCTTTGATTTAACATCTATGTTATCTGATAAAAGTATTATTATCCAAGTTTTTTTTTAATTAAATGTAGTTTTTTTCATCCTTTTACTCTCTGTGTGTATCTATCTGAAGTGAGTCTCTTGTAGGCAGCAAGTCTTGTTTTTGTTTTTATTTTTTTTAATATCCATTTTTGCTGCTCTATGTTATTGGCATTTTATTATTTTCTGATTAGTTTTTGTGGTCTCTGTTCATCTTCTATTCTCTTGCTCTCTTTTTTTGTATGTTGATGTCTTTCTATAATGTTGTGTTTGAATTCTTTTCTCTTTATTTCTGTTATATTTTTTATAGAATTGTTGGTTTGTGGTTACATGTGTCAAAGCTTCTCTTGGAGTGAAGTAGGCACTGACAATCTGATAGATTTTCCTGGTTGGCAGTTCAAATGTCTCCGGTGATATTGTTGGGTTTTCAGACAGAGTTTTAGTGGCATACACAGCATCATGGAGAACAAGCATGGATTGTTGTGGTAATTTCTTGGAAGTTTATACTAAGTCATCTGGTTGCAGTTTGCAACGGCAAGGCTCAGAAAAAAAAGGGCAGTTTTAGTTCAATAATTCCAAGTCAAAAGACGAAGGAAAAATGAAAATGTTAGTTTGGAAGGTTGCTGCCAAATACTTGAGGATACAAAAATAATACAGGATACAGTCCAGTCCATAGGTGGAGACCAAAACTTTTAAGACAATTAATTGAATTGGAAACTAATACTCACAAGTGCGTATTACAGTTTCTATTGAAACAAATTTTCAATGTAAAATCACCTCCATTATTACCCCAAACAGTCAAATTAATTTATTTGTAACATAAATCTAGTTTTAATAAAGTTGTTCTGATTATTTGTATAAGTTAAATTAATTGATTATATAGGCTCTTTTCAATCTGCTTTGCTAGATTTTTCATAAGAAATCTCCAGATTAAACTCTTAACAGCCTCTTGAGGCCAAGAGGCCAAACCACATACTCAATATCAACTCTGCCTCTTACTACCTTTAGATTTGGGTTACTTCCTCTCTTGAGGACCTCGACATACCTGAGGTTCCCCACATCCCCCAGGAAGAAACCTGTTCCTCTCCTGAAAGGCTGCTGTGAACCTATAAGAAAGGCACCAGGCAATTTTCCTAAGAGGCTCTTATTGGCTTCCAAAGTCAATGTTAATTCCTTAAATCATTCTGGTCATACCCAAGTCTATGTATGTCTCTTTCAAACATGGCATTCCAATAAAGCCGTGGTAATAAGCCAGTTTCCAATTGTGTCCTGTTACAAAGAGAATCCAATAATCATACTGCTAAAATAAATACTTCTTAAGAGTTTCCAAATTCTAGATGTATGAGGTAAGGAGAAAAATAACTATTTCAATCTTGCTTACAAAGGTATATTTTTCGAAGTTATCGTTTGTGAGAAACAAGTTTACATATATTTGAAAAACAAAATTTTTTTGTAAACAGCAATATTTCAAACAAATCATCATAAAAATATAATCATCCTCAGTTCATTTGGTCCCATATGATTAATTTTTATCTTGATTAGTTATTATTTTTATAAGTCCAGTGTTTCCTTAGAGTTTTGCAAATCTTCATCTAGTTTAAATGTATGATCTGAAAATTTATTTTAGATGAAGTCAGTCTTCTTCATGGATCTTTCTGAAGGTAAAACATTGGCAAAAGCATCAGAGAAAAACAATAATTGTAAATGACAAAAAGTTAAAATGACGTGGTTAAATATCTGATTACAATGTAATGGACAAAGAAATTTGCTTTTCTCTGTAACACATTTTAAGATAACTAGGATTACAAATAATAACATATTAGGACTGGAAGTCTTATATAATCTCTAGAACATTTATTTTAGTAACAATATATGTATATAAATACAACATATTTATTATTTCTTTGTCAAAGATTTTAATGTAATTTTAGTATATAAAATCTAATTATTTTGAGAGAACAAATCTTTGTAGGTATTCCAGGTCAAGAAAAAATTCTCCATTTAAAACCTGATTCCTGGAAAGTTTGTCAAACATATTAAAAAGGTTTGGACATTTGATTAAAAAGATCAGTGATTACTATGATACAATCCTAAATTATTCATTTTCCCAAAGTGACAATAGAAGATATTACGGGGAGAGAAATGGAGACATCTGTAATAGTTTCAATAGTAAAAATAGGGTAAGAAAAAAAGAGAGAAAAATAATAAAAAAGATCAAAGACAATTACAGTTTACTAACTTTTAGAAAAACTTTAGCTCTTAAAATTGAGAAGATTGTTTTCTTAAGGAATCAAGTGACTAAGACAACATAAAACAGAAAATTACTGTGATCGAACACAAACTTTTGCTTTCTAGGAAGAACACTTTTTACAATATTTTATCAGGAAACAAATAGTAGTACAGGAAAACTTTGTCCTTTTAACAAAGAGTGAAAACCAAACTGTCTTTGGTTCAGCTTGCTTTTGATATTTAAATTAACTTAATTAAATTTATTTTAATATTACTCAGCTTGACCATACATAAACTTTCTCCTTAAGATGTCTTTTCATAAATATCCTACAACTTTTCTTACCCCTTTTAGTTTCTCTTTTTACTCATTCTGAAAAAACCAGCTTAAGACAAACCACTATTTAAAAATTTCCTCAAATGGCATACATTTTGCCTTCTTGTATTGGAAACGTAGGTTAATTCCTTGCATATTCATTAAAATTCTTAACCCTTAGAAACCTTAATTTCTGGTGAGAACTGAGGAGTAAGCAGTAAGAATTCTTTAGATTGGTAAATTTATGACTACATTTTATAACTTCTACAAACATAGGCTCTTTTACTGGCAAATATATTTCATAATTTTTAGAGACATGTACTTTTCCAACAAAGCACAGCACATTCATTAACAGATTAAAATTTATCTTTTCGTTTTTCTGCAATAAGAAGCCAAAAATAGGTATACTTAGACCATCAAATAATGTTTCAGTATTTTATATTATTTGGAAATAATCTAGGTATTTAATAATTTCCATCACTTAGTAGAACTTTAAAGTTTCAAATTGTGAAAAGATTTTTTTGGGAAATGATCTTTAAGTATAAGTATATACCATATAGTTATTGCTAAAAAATTTTCTAAAAAAAACTTGATTCTAGTAACATCTATTTAATTTATTATTTATTTGATAACTGTTTAAACTACCCATTAAAAAAACTCCATGAGACATTAGACAAAATCATTTGTTATCCAAGTTTTTTTCTGTTGATAAATTTTATAAGAGACTATATAAACCTATTTTGTATACCCAGATAAAACAAAATATTACATTTAATGCTCACAACTTTAAAATACATGTCTATTGCCCTGACTGATTTGGCTCAATGGATAGAGCATCTGCCTGCAGATGCAAAGGTCCCAGGTTCGATTCCGGTCAAGGGCATGTACCTTGGTTGAGGGCACATATCCAGTGGGACGTGTGCAGGAGGCGGCTGATCGATGTTTCTCTCTCATTGATGTTTCTAACTCTCTATCCCTCTCCCTTCCACTCTGTAAAAAATCAATAAAATATATTTTTTAAAAAATACATGTCTATTTAACCAAACCAAACTCAAACCAGTTTAATATAAAATATTTTTCCAGGTCACATGAGCCTGAAAAACATATGGGTTAGTTTCTGTTATATTTCCTAATTATGTAAGTGCTAATTCCCTTAAACCAATTAAATATTAAATTAGTGTCCTTTATTATTGACATTATTACAGATGTCCCCTATTTTCCCCACTTTGCCCCTTGCCACCTCCCGCCCCTTCATCACATTGTTGTCTGTGTCCATGGGCTATGCATATATGCAAATACGTTCTTTGGCTAATCTCGTCCAGTCCTCACCCCTAACCCCCTCCCCTCTGAGATCTGTCAGTCTGTTCCATGTTCCCATGCCTCAGGTCCTATTTTATTCATCAGTTTATTTTGTTCATTAGAGTCCACATGTACATGAGATCTTTGATTCTTTTGCTTTAATTTCTATCCTTTCACCTTACTAAGGGAGTCTTAATGGCTAGTCATTATACCAATATGAGAGCGCTCAGATTTTCCAATTTAGAAGTTTTTTCAATTCAAAGATTCCTTCATCTGGCTAGTGATGGCAGCATTTTAATAGCAACTCAAACAGCGTAACCAGGGAAACAGGAGGCTTCCACAGAGAGTGCAAAGGATGCAGCCCTCACAGGTTGCAAAGGGCTATTCCCAGGGTTAGCCTAAACACGGTGGGTGGGAGGGAGCTGTCTTTAAAAAGCAGTCCCAAAACACAGGGAATCACATGCTTTCCTTGCTTTGAACAGAGGAAGGTTTAAAATTCCCAAGCTTGGATCATAGCCTCTGGCTCCCTTCCGAATGCATATGCATCATTCAGCTGCTGGAGATAGACTGTCTCTGGGAGGAACAGGATCAACAGAAGACACGTGTACTCAAAGCAAATATTTATCAGGGTCGCATTTGCCCAAGAAACTAGTTTCACAAATATTTACTCTTGTCGGTCTAAATTTAGAAAGAGTAAAAGGACTTTTCCCCACTTCTCACTTCCGCCAGACCCCACAGAGGAGATGAGGGAGGCTGTCAGGGTAGAGTGCTTACCATCTGCTGGCTGTGGTCAATTTCCATGATCTCTTAGCTGCAGCAGTCCAGGGGGCTAGCAGCTTTCCGGTCAGTGAATGCTCCTGGGTGGCTTGACAAAACGGGGGGCTAGCTAAAAAATATGACTTCCATCCAATTTTCCAAATTCTTCTAGCTGAGCCAATAATCAAATTAACAAAGATTCACAGGGGAAAAATGTACAAAGTTTATTACAGGTATACATGCAGGGGTGTCATGAGAGATGAGATCCAAAACACAGTAGGCAGTTGAGGCTTAAATGCCATTCTGGACAAAAGAGAAGGGGGTGCAAGGGTCTGGGGTTCCCAAGAGGAAGTCCATAATTCACAGGCAGCAGAGAAAGAGTAAGCATGTGGCCAAAAACAAGGGAGAAAAGGCTGTGTTGGGCTTCTTCCTGTCTGTCCCATCGATGCTCATTCATACGTGCTAAGGTGAATATGCTAAGGTTTCCTTTCAGAAGCAGGTTTTCTATATGCATTTCTTTAGGCAGTAAGGGGGCGGGTCAAGGGTGCTTTCTGAGGTGTTTCTTTTCTTCTTCTTAATAATCCGCTTAAAATCAGTACATCAATACCTCAAAAGGCACATTTGGGTGGCAGAATTGGTGCACCGCAAAGCCAATGGACAAATGCTTTCTTCTTAGTCCCCCTGATAGACAGATCTCAGGAATATTTTGTATTGTTCTAAGATAGTCTTGGACAAGCAACAGGCCACTAACACATTTCTGGACCGTTCTTACTCCTTTTGTGCTTTGCTCCCCAGTCCCTTGCATCTGCTGCTGGAATCACAGTCCCCATTAAAATGCTCCCACATGAGCTTTTTCTCAGGCTCTGTTTCCTGGGAAGCCCAAGCTAAGATGTTTGTGAGAAAGCTATTATTACACCTGTAGTCCAGGTGATAAATGATTTTGTCACTTACCTGGAGTCTCACAGATAGTGATTGCCTGAGCCATCATTTTAGTCATTGCTTCTGACATAAAGTCTGGTAGTCACTACATTGGATCACTTCTCAATGAAGATAAATTCAATGACTATTAAAGCAAGAGGTAGCTAGGACATTGTTAGTTCTAGTGATTGACTTTAATGTCAAATCTTTTTTTTTTTTAGTAAAATCAGAGGCAGAAACATGAGAAAACAGCAGATTGCTCTACTTTATTTTTTTTTAGATTCTTAATTGTTTACAGTATTACATATGGTATTACATATGTCTCCTTTTTCCCCCATTGACCTCTCCCCAGCCACTCCCACCCCCAGCACATGCCCTCCCCTCCCCCGCCCCCCCCCCCGCCCCCCAGTGTCTGTGTCTATTGGTTATGCTCATATGCATGCATAAAAGTCCTTTGGTTGATCTCTTACCTCACCCCCCACCGTCCCTGCCTTTCCTCTGAAGTTTGACAGATTATTGGAAGCTTCTGTCTCTGGATTTATTTTTGTTCATCAGTTTATGTTGTTTATTATATTCCAAAAATGAGTGAAATCATGTGATATTTATCTTTCTCCAACTGGCTTATTTCACGTAGCATAATGCTCTCCATGTCCATCCATGCTGTTGCGAATGGTAAGAGTTCTTTCTTTTTTATAGCAGAACTATCTCATTGTGTGGATGTACCACAATTTTTTAATTGACTCATTTGCTGATGGGCAATTAGACTTTCTAAATCTTAGCTATTGTGAATTGTGCTGCTATGAACATAGGGGTGCATATGTCCTTTCTGATTGGTGTTTCTGATTTCTTGGGATATATTCCTAGAAGTGGGATCACTGGGTAAATAAAAAGAAAAGATTGCTCTACTTTAAACAACAGTATGTGAAGGAAACACTCTGTTGGCAGACCTCAGTTTCCCAGTAACCGTGAAAGGGCTCTACTCAATATATAGACCCTTCGAATCACAGTGTTGTGGCAGAATGCACAGAGAATGATCAGCCAGCACCCTGAGGGAGAAAGGTTTAATCTTTATTTCACAGATCTACTAGTTCAGGGGAATTCTGGATCCAAAGCCTGAACTGAACTCGTGGGGAGGCTCTGACCTATATATCTCCTCCTGTGGCAGCCCCTGAGGGTCCCAGCAGCTCCGCCCAAGCCAGTCTTGGCAGGACCTTGGGGGCAGGCTCCGCAGCTCCATGCAAGTCAGTCAGAGTGGGGAAGTAAGACTACAGTTTTAACCAGATACTGAACTAGGTTGCAACCCTCCTCCCCCATTTTCCTTTTCAACAGTGTCAGAATTTGAGAAAAATGATACAATTCTTCCCCTCTCCCCTTTTAAAAATGCGACGCTGAGGCCCAGAAAGATTAAGTTACTCGTCTAATTTCACAAGCTCATTAGTGGCAAATATTTAAGTTGTGCCTAGGTAATCTAAAGGATGGAGTAATTATGCTTTTGGTAAGCTTAAATACAGGTCTTTGGAGGAATCTGGGAATTTTCGTCAGGCCTCATGAGAGCCCTTTCAAAACGGTGTTTCTGTGATTCTAAGTAATCATCACACCCAATGAATTAATTATGCCACATGGTATTTTCCCAGTGCAATGCAGATGGCTTCATCAGTTAATTTTAGGCTCTAGTTAGAGATGATTCACTGGCATTTTAAAGGCACGGTTGCAACCGTTCCCCAGAAGAAACCAGAAAATGATTCAAACTGCTGTGTATTGCAAATACCTCACTCATCTAGTGCTGAGTCCCTTTGCATCTGAAAGGGCCAATCTGGAACTGAATCCTGGCCAGCTGGGTCAGGAACGCACACTGTGTCTAGAGCCAAACTGCCCTTCAGAGACAGAGCTGCTATGGGCCTGCTTGTGCCTCAGGATCTAGAAGTCGGTCTTGTTCTGTCTGCCAGCTTGAATCAGAGCTGAATGACAGAACTGTCTCCCAAAAGATCCGGGAAAGGGAGTGGGAAGGACAGCTAGAAAGCAGGGGCAGAATCCCGCCACAGCCTTTCTGACTGACAGCTAGGCTTTCCCTGAACTAGCTGAATTAAATACTGAATCGGCTGCTGTCCAGATTACGTGATGAAATTGCTTTTGGCATTCAGTCCATTTAACAAATATTTATGGAACACAATATACATGGGGCTCATGTTAGTAGTGGGGATATAAAGATAGATATAAAGATAGTCATCTTTATATGGTCATACACATATGTTTATGTGTATCTTGCCTCATTCCAAAAGGTATCTGAGCCTTTTGGAACTGTTGGGGGCAAAATGGCACCAGGTGTTAGACCAGTGGAGTCAGGACCTTGGTTCAGCCACCTTGGTACTTGAGTTCTGGCTAAGAAAGAATTCAGATCCAAGACTCAAAGAATAAGAGAGAGTTAATTTAGAAAGTCATGCCCTGGCTGGTTTTGCTCAATGATTAGAGTGTCAACACACAAACAGAAGGGTCTTGGGTTCCTATAAATACTATGATAGAGGTGATGGCAGGAGAGCCTATCCACCATGTGGTCAAGGAAGGTTTCCCAGAGATTAGATACCTGAATGAGGACCGGTGTGATTACCTAGGTAACAAAAGGGGAGACAAAGCTATACATGCAAAGGTGGAGTGTGCAGAAGACAGTGAAAAAGCAGCCACCTGCTCAGGAAGACTGGTGGAAGGTGTCCCTGTGGGAGGTGTCATTGATGAGGCTGAACAGGCAGGCAAAGACAAGTCATAGGATGTCCTGTAGAAGCTTAAACATTATCTTAAATCGATGGAGAGTGACAGAAAGGTTTTAAGTCGGGTGGTGATGTGTGAAGATCAGTCACTCAACAGGCAGTTAGGCAGATTTATTATTGCAGCATTTTTTGCAAGAAGGCTTTTAAATTCTGTAGGTCCATTTAAGTCCTGCTAGTAAATGGAATAAGTGGAAACTTTTCCTACTGTAGAGCTGAAGAAAAGTCCATGAGAATGATAAGCCTTCCCTCTACACCAGAGTAAATTTCTTATTGCATCTCCTCGCTGTCTGAAATTATAAATATCTTAATATGAATAAGCAATAGCAGTGGCAATACTTTTCACAGATGATTGTGTTCTTCTTAACTTTTCCTGAATCTATTTCCTACTCAGTGTCTCTGTCTCCTTTATACTCTATCTACATATTCCTCATCTGATGCCTGCTCTTTGTGTGTTTAGCTGCACTTTTCTTAGTCTGCCTCTCATCCAAAATCTATGGTTGGATGCAATGGTTTTAGTGACATTGCAACTCCAAGGCTACCTTTACAGCTCTTAACCCTTTGGGAAAAAGTAAGTTGTTTGGTTTAGATCACTATTCCAGAGGTGGATTCACACACTTCCTAATGCTGTTCCGTAATATAACTTTAAAGCGATCTTTAGGAAAATGGAGAAAGAAAGAAAATACATTGTGTTTGCTTTTGAATCTCAGTTGGCAAAATGGATTACTAATATTGTTATTACTGCTATTTTTATAATTCTTATTTTTGACACATTCCCGTCACCTGTCCATGCATAACCTTCATGTGTTTGAAACAACAGAACCAATACATACAGGTATATCTCCTACCCAACATGAAAACTAGAACTTTGACCATAACTTACATTTATGCATGTAATTCTCACGCCTTGTCTCATTGAGATATTTTATTCTCATCCTTTAAACAATTCTATAAACAGATACATACACATATATATATTTACATATAATCCCTACTTTATAAACTGTATCTTGCTGCTTGTAACCTTTTGGGAATTTTTACCACTTAACACATTGTATGCAGGAAACGTATTTATATGTTTTACGTTGACTGGTAGTAGAGCACGGGACATGTATTAATACATTTTTTATAGACTAGCGGTAGAATGCAGGTAACGTATAAATACATTTATTTTTATGCTTTTTTATTGCTCTAAAGGGATGCTAACATGCAGATATACGAATTCCAAAGGACAAAATTTGGGTCTCTAACACATACAATGGTGAATTATGTATGTACTTCCAAGTATAACGGTAATCAATCTATTCAACTGCAAAAACGGCCTGTGCCACCTGTTAGCGCACAATAAAAACTACCGCATAAACAATGTGTTAATCTTTTATCAAGATCCATATTTCTACAAGCAGTTTTTGTTCACTTATCTTGACTACTGTATATTATTTAATTACTAGAGGCCCGGTGCATAGAATTCATGCATGGGGGGGGGGGGAGAGGGGTGCGTCCCATCAGTCCATCCTGCACCCTCTCCAATTTGGGACCCCTCGGGGAATGTCTGACTGCCGGTTTAAGCACGATCCTGGGGATTGGGCCTAAACCGGCAGTCAGACATCCCTCTCACAATCCAAAACTGCTGGCTCCTAATCACTCACCTGCCTGCCAGCCTGGTTGCCCCTAACTGCCCCACCCCCCACCAGCCTGGTCACCCCCAACTGCCCCCCCTGCTGGCCTGGTCACCCACAACTGACCCCCCACTCCCGCCGGCCTGGTCACCTCTTAAGGTCCCCTCCCACCAGCCTGGTTACCCCAATGCAGCCTGCTGTTCAGTCGTTTGGTCATCCCTCATTAATCCCCCTGCCAGCTTGGTCGCCCCACGCAGCCTGCTTGTTTAGTTGTTCAGTCGTCCCTCACTAACTCCCCTGCTGGCCTCATCATAGCAGCCATCTTGTGAGGGTGTGATGGTCAATTTGCATATTACCTCTTTATTATATAGGACAGTAATGGTGAACCTATGACACGCGTGTCAGAGGTGACATGCGAACTCATTTTTTTGGTTGATTTTTCTTTGTTAAATGGCATTTAAATATATAAAATAAATATCAAAAATATAAATCTTTGTTTTACTATGGTTGCAAATATCAAAAAATTTCTATATGTGACATGGCAACAGAGTTAAGTTAGGGTTTTTCAAAATGCTGACACGCCGAGCTCAAAAGGTTTGCCATCACTGATATAGGATATAAACATACTACATATTTATCCATTTTTGTGTAGATGGCTATTTGACTTGTTTCCCCATTACATCTAGTATGAACAGGGCTGCTATTGTTACCTGGAAACCCCCGGGTGGGCTTGAGCTGCCTGTCGCAATGTCCAATAACGAAGGCAGGGTTGAATCAGGTAAGGTGTTTACTGAGAAGGCCAGCCAACTAAGAAGACAGGGAGCTTACAAGCATCCAAAACCTTTCTTACAGCAAGGTGCAGGGGACAGGATTATACAGGAAAAATGGACTGGGGTGAGGTTGGGAACAGAATGCGATTACATTCAGTCCTGGGGGTCAGCAGAAGTCAACCATTGTTCTTGGTTGTCAGGCGATGACATGATGGCGTGGCTCCTGGTGGAGTTGGCCTGATCATGCTTAACGGTTCCGCTTGCTTGCTGGGTACAGTATACATTGTCTGCAGCAGAATTACCTCCTCAGGCACTTTGTTCAGGATCAAAGGGAGTATGCAGGTGCACTGGCCTGAGTAATGAAAGTTAGAAAACAACTTAACCCTCTGTTCCCATGTAAGAAACTTAACCCTCTATTTCTATACATATGTGTGTTTTAGAATTTCAAAATAATGGTTATCTTTCAGATTATTTCGGGTGCTCTATCAGATTATACATCCCCCGTCACTATGAACACTTTTGTATATGCACGTGTACATATTAGCAAGAGTCATTCTTAGGTAAATACCTAGCGGTAGAATTGCTGGGTGCAATAGAGGATGCAAGTTTTCCATACAGTTCGATGTATTCAATTTAGAGGGCTCCCTTTTTTCCTTAGCTTGTACTCTTTTATGGCAGCAAATGCAATTTTTCAAAAAATTAAGTGATACTAATCATAGATGGCAGTTGCTACTTTTTAACAAATGTATCCACGTTTAGTAAAATTAACAACCTCACATTTTGTTGGCAAGCCTTACTGCTCTGTGAAATTCTACTGTAAAGACTGGGGAACTCGATGCTGGGTCTTATCTGAAAGACTGAATTGTATCCACATCTGGGAAAGTCATATCATCATGCTTATCTCACTTTGGACTGCCTTGAGGATTAATGAGATTATAATGATAAGCACTGGATTACAGTAATTGTTCAATAAACCGGGATCCCCTGGCTACTGTGGCTTCTGATGCCAACTTCTCAGTGCCTGGGATTATACAGCAGGCTCTGTTGTTCTTGCTGCAGCATCTAGAGGACTTTCTAAAGGTGACAGCCCAAGGGAGCGGCCTTTCAGAGTGTTCGCTCTTTGCCTCTGTCTGGCCAGCAGACATTGCAGTACTCAGGTGACGGAGTGAACCCTTGCTTGTAGTGATGCCCTTCCGTTTGAGGTGATTCTGTTTTCTTTCTTTTGACGATATGGGGGAAGCAAGGCCTTGGTACAGCGGGCATCATAGAATTGATCATCTCTGACCCTGGGTCTTTGGTCTGCTTCACAGTTTATTTCCCGACACTAACATGGAGCCAGTCAAATGGGGAGCAGCCAGGCCTGAGGGGGGCACTAGACGAGGGGAGAAGCTGCCAGTTTATTAAAAGAGAAATGAACTCTTGTCTAGTCCCAAGGCCAAGAGGCATCTCCCTTAGGAGCTCTGTGCAGTCTTCCCTGGCTGAGCACTGGAATTCAATGAGCATGGAGATGAATTTAGCTTCATATAGGAAATGACTGTGGATAATGGCAATTGCAGGGCATCCAGACTTCATTCCCAATTATAGGTCCCAGCCATCAATTACATGTTCAGTTATTATTTAAATAATTTAACAAAATACTAGTTCATCAACTTCAATGGCTCTTACCATTTGCTTACATACAAAGGGAGGATTTTTACAGTCTACTTGTGATAGTTGGTTCTTTGCAAGTGAATTTAAGATGGAGCTCCATGTTGAGGCTGGGAGGGGAAGGGGCACTAACATAGCAAGTGGAAGTGTCTCAAATGCAAATGTTTATACAGTTGACCCTGGAACCACATGGGTTTGAAATACATGTATCCAGTTATATGCTGATTTTTGTCAACAAATATTATATACTTATAATTTTACTAACATTTTCTCTATCTGACTTTATTGTAAAAATGCAGGATATAATACATATCACCTACAAAATAGGTGTCAATCAACTCTACGTTAGCAGTGAAGCTCTCTGTCAACAATAGGCTATATATTAAGTTTTGGGGGAGTCAGAGGTTACATGCAGATTTTCGACTGTGCAGTCAGTTGGTGCTCCAACCCCTGCACTGTTCAAGTGTCAACTATACCTCAAAAACCAGTATATACTCTGCATTTACTGTGTGCAAAGCCCTCTGCTGGACACAGAGGACAGAAACATGAATAAGGCATTCTTTCCTCTCATGAAGTTATGGCTGATGGTGGAGGTAGACACCTTACCTATTATAATACAGCTGGTATTTATAAAAACAGTATGGCAGCAGTGGGGGTACATGGAGTGGCAGCTAACTCACTGAGGAAGGTCAGGGAGCCACCACATGGATAACATGCCATATAGGTAGGGCCTTGAAGCACAGGGGGGATGTTTCCAGGTGGAGGAATTCCTGAGAGAGGAAACCATTTGAGAAAAGCACAGAACTGAGAAAATTCAGGGCATTTTCCAAAATCCAGGCCTTCTTCACAGGTCTCACAACTCGGTGCTTTTTCCCTGCCCATTTCCCTCCTGCCATGCTCTGCAAGAGTACAGATCAATACATCAGACTCTGCCCACGGAGTACGCAGCATCTGTAACATAGACACTGGTACTTCAGCCCAATTTAACTCCCTTATTATACCAGGCAATTCAGACTCTAAAAGTTGTGGGCTCAGTGAGGTACCATGATTTCTGAGAAAGGACTGATCTATATAAGACATCAGCCAGGGAAAACAGCATTATTGTGTACACTGTGTGTCAGGCGTGGGAGATAAGAAAGGATAATCTGTTACAAAACTGGCAGTGTTGGGTAGGTCCATGCCTGCTCTACAGCCATGTGACTACAGCCATGTGACTAGATGAAAATTTGTCGTGAAAGAACCAGCTCTCTCCCTGGATCAAATCAATGGTGAAAGGAGCAGATATCTGAAGGTCACACTAGGGTTGGGTATGATGATTGTTAACTTTTACTGAACCCCTATCACATGGTAGGTATTATACTGAGAATGTTAAATGTATTGTTTCATTTGATCCTACCACAAACCTATGAGGGTGGTATTCTTGTAATTATTATATCTATTTATAAGTTCAGAAACCAAAGAAGTTAAATAATTTATCCAAGACTACACATCTTTTATTTTTTTAAAAAAAACCTTTATTTTAAAAAAATCTTTATTGTTGGAAGTATTACATGTTCCCCTTTCCCCCCAATTGACCTCTTTTAACCTGCCTCCATCCCCCACCCTCTACCACCCTATTGTCTGTGTCCATGGGTTATGCATATATGCATACAAGTTCTTTGGTTGATCTCTTCCTGCCCATCCTCCCCCACATTCCCTCTGAGATTCCAGTCTGTTTCATACTTCTATGTCTCTGGGTCTATTTTGTTCATCCCTTTATTTTGCTCATTAGATTCCACATCTGAGTGAGATCATATGATACTTGTCTTTCTCTAACTGGCTTATTTCACTTAGCATAATACTCTAGGTCCCTCCATACTGTCTCAAAGGGTAAAAGATCCTTCTTTTTTATAGCTGCATAGTATTCCATGGTGTAAATGTACCATTGCTTTTTAATCCACTCATCTACTGATGGGCACTTGGGCTGTTTCCAGATCTTAGCTATTGTAAATTGCACTGTTATGAATATAGGGGTGCATATATTCTTTCTAATTGGTGTTTTGGCTCTCTTAGGATATATTCCTATAAGTGGGATTTGACACATCTTTTAAATGCTAGAAACTAGGATTTGAGCCTATATATATCTGGTTCAGAGCTTGGTAATTGACCCTACCAATGTGATATTAATAACTACCAGCACTTATTGAGCCGACAGTAAGTAGAATTTAGGCAACAGCATAGTCAATTACTATTATATCCATTTTGTGGATAAGGAAGTTGAACCTAATGGAAGTGAAGTGATTTGCCCAAAGGCACACAGTGGTGGAATTAGGAACCAGCCCAAGTTGGCCAGACTCCAAAGCCTATGCTTTTTTCCATTGCTCCATACAGCTGCTCATTTTGAGCCCATGCTAGCTCTTCTGGGCTTGGCCAAGGACAAAAAACAGTGCTCAGCAATCCTCCAAATATGCCCTAAGCCCGGATATCTGAAATATCCTGATTAATACATCCACAGTTTCTGCCCATCTTCCAAGCCAGCATTCAGAAATCTTGCATCCTGTTATAGCATCAGACACAGATCTCCCTCCTGCTACATAGGCCAGAGCACTTAGTGTTTCACAGCCTTGGTCTAATTTCTAAGTGATGTTCCCATCAGCGCCATTTATTTCTCTTTCCATCAAGCATTTCACTCTTAAAGGGCAATCATTAGATAACATTCACTAGCTTTCCTCCAAGTCTACCTCCTACTGCTGACTAAAGCCCTGCCATTGAAGCTATCTCCTGAAGGCTGGGCTGTCAAGTGGTTCCATTTAATTGGAAAGAAATTATATGCAGAATCACAGACTTCATTTTTCAGAGGACTTAGTCATGGCTAAGGACTTAGATATGGCTCAAATCTGAGAAGTGAGTTTAAGCTACTATTTACCTAAATCAGAAAGCCCTCAAGCCCAATCTCTAATCATAACTAACACTAGAATCAATTTCCACTTTTATCAGCTCTGTTCTTTGAGCATAGGGTTGACCCTATAATCTGATTTCAGCGTAGGCTAATGAGCTGTAATTGTGCTGCAGCTCAGTGATGTGTATACATGTGCACACACAAATATATTTGATGGAAAGGCTGGGGATAAGTGTGTCTCATTATGCTGAGAGTAAGAACACTGATCTTTGATCATAACATTATTACAGAAGGTTTAGCCTCAACAATATTCAAAAAGTACTGGCTAAATTAATATGCCCAATATGTGAAGCAATTCTTTCTAGCAGAAGAAGACACATGTCAAAATAGATGTGTTGAATTTCTTTTCATTAGGCTTGTGATATAAAAAATATTACCACAAAGTTAACATTTGCTGATGTTACCGCTTTGATATTTAGTAAACATTCTTTAAACATAGACTGAGCACTGCTTTAAGTCAGGCATATTGAAAACATAAGACAGTCACTCTCCTTGCAAGCTTTTAGGGAGACAGCCACCTAACCCATAAGTCTTGTAAAGCAACTTAGTGCTGCAGTTAAGAGGTATGCAAGGATGCTGTAAGACATGGCTCCCAGTGGGAGAGTCAGAAAGTACTTCAAAGAGAGTGGAAGGTGGAGGACATTTGGGCAAAGGAAAAGAAGTGCAACATGTTCCACTGTGTCAAACATCTAGTGTGTCGTGGGCATAGAGTTCTTGGAGAAAGAAGAGGAGGTTGTGACCAGGTTGTAAGATTTTTATCACCATTAGAGAAGTTAAAAACAATCTCTTTGAAGTCAATGATTATCTTATGACCTGGTATTGAGTGTGATCTTACATTAATAATCTTAAATATGCAATAATAAAGGAAAGCATTCTCAAACTTTCATACTTCAACTCTTTTTAATAACAATATTTGTGATAACTTTTATTGTCCTCTAAACTGTTGTGTCCATGACTGGAGAAAGGTCCCTAGTATTGGTGTCATGTGATCAATTGTATATTTAGAACCACGGGAAAAGCCAACAATTCCCATCCTGCGTATCCCAAATCAGGGAATGTTAAAAACATTGGTAATGCAAGGTCATTTACATTGAGTTTTTGCTTAATTCTCAAAACTTGGGAACTTTTGATTTTTTTTTAACTTTCTATTTGTAGTAGGTTTGGATTTTTCAGACCTCCCTTAATATTGCCTTTGGAGAGATGTTTGTCACAGAATATATCCTGTTTTGTGGTGGTTTTTCAAATTGAACTCCCCACCTTGGTAAAAATTCAATAGTCTAGCAATAAGGAACTGCTGTGTTCACTTGTTTTTAGCTGAAGTCCCATACTGAGAAAATTGCATCTTACTTGGCTTGAGTTCTACTCATAAGTGATGCTCAAGTTAAGAAGCAGGTGTGCTTGGGAGCATTTAATGCCTCCTGTGGGTAAACTGCTATAAATGAGATGGCCCATGTAAACTGAGTTCAAGCGAATGAAGAATCACTATATTTCATTTTCTCTTCCTCACTTTCAATGGGACCTTTATAATTTTTTGCCTGGACTATTGCAGTAGCCTCCTAACTGGTCTCCCTGATCTAAATCAAGTGCTTTTCCAGTACTGCTGGAGTGATCCCCCAACAGACAGCACCTGTCACCCCCCTTTAATAAAGTCTGTATTGGGAAATCCATTTTTGATAGGTTAAAAATGAAACAGGCACAAGAAGCTTTCAAGTCTTTCTGCTAACCTGATCTATTATTCAGTGTTCCTTCAACAAACCAATCTCTCTCTCTCTCTGCCAAGCTTTTGAATATATTGTTCTCTGACATGTTGCTTCCTAAAATGCCTTTCTACCCCTACTGACTTTATTCCTAAATGTAATTGAGGTTTTAATATGAAGTTTAATCATCTCTTTGTCTTTGAAACTTTCTAATGAATTAGGTAAGGTTTAGTACTCATTCGGTTAGTCAATATCTCCGTTAAATGTCTTTGTGCCTGGTGCTGTTATCACTGCTGAGAATACAGGGATGAACCAAAGTCCTTGCCCCCATTCATTTTACATTCCAGGATAGGTCATATAATAAAGACAATAATAAAATGCATGAATATATAATTACCAATAGTGAAGAGTGCATTAAGAATAAATCAAGATCTATAAATAGAGCTGTTTAATTGAGGGTAGATCTTTACATATTCTCCAACTATAGACTGGATATATTACTTTGGGAAATTATTTCAAGCGTTTTTATTATAGCTCCCTGAGGTGATAAGTGTGATTTGCCTTTGTCATCCCTCCTGGAAAATATTCAATAATTTTGCTCAGTCATAATTTAGTAAATTATTAAATTACTAAATAAATTTAATAATTTATTAAATCATTCTGATTTAATAAATATACAAATGTATGAATGGGTGAACAAATGATTTATCCTCAGCCATATTTTATCTTCAATTCATTAGAAATAAAATTTTTTGTGAATAAGTAAAATAATCCTGAGATAAACTAACTTATTAACTTGTTAATAAATGCTGGGGCTCTGGCCAAAGACAAAATTACCTTTACCTTCAGCACATGGGTCAGAATCATATGATACTCATTAGAACCAGGCATTTGGGTCATATAATGTTCAAGGTTTCTTCAAAAAAGAGATGGAGCATCTATAAACTAGCCTATGTTCTACAATTTTAAAAATTAAGAGATACTTTTACTTCCTCAAAAAATCCACTATACCAGTTTTATGAATTACTTTGAACCTAGATTTTTTTTTATTTAAGTATAGTTGCTATAAAATTTTATATTAGTTTCAGGTATACAATATAGTGATTCAACATTTATATAATTTACAATGTAATCACCACACTAAGTCTAGTAATCATCTTATCATAATATTATTGACTAGATTTCCCTTCACACATTTTCCTTGAGCCCAAAACCCAGGCATGTGTCCTGACTGGGAATCAAACTGTGACCCCCTGGTTTATGGGTCAATGCTCAACCACTGAGCCACACAAGGTAGGCTAGTTTTATATATATATATATGTATATATATTCCATATATAAGTGCAACGGTATATTATTTGTCTTTCTCTGACTTATTTCTCTAGGTCCATTCGTGTTGTTGCAAATGGCAAGACTTCATTCTTTTTTATTGTTGAGTAATATTCCATATGTATATACGAGTATATCATATATATCTCACACATCTTCTATATGCATTCATCTATCCATGGATGCCTAGTTTTCTTCCATATCTAGACTATTGTAAATAATGCTGCAATGAACATAGTGTTTTTGCTTTCTTCAATTAAATATCTAAAAGTGAAATTGCTGGATCATGTGATAAATCTGTTTTTAGTTTTTTGAGGAATGTCCATACTGTTTTTTATAATGGCTGCACCAATTTGCAGTCCCACCAAGAGTGCCCAAGGGTTCCCTTTTCTTCATATGATTGCCAATAAATATTATTTATTGACTTTTTTATAATAGCCATTCTGACTGATGTGAGGTGGTATCTCATTATGGCTTTGAATTGCATTTCCCCGATGATTAGTGATGTTGACCATCTTTTCATGTCTGTTGGCCATTTGTATGTCTTCTCTGCAGAAATGTCAGTCTTCTTCCCATTTTTGAATTGTTTGGGGTTTTTTTGGTGTTAAGTTGTATAAATTCCTTATATATTTTGGATATCATCATTTGTTTATATTTGCTTTTGTTTCCCTTGCTTGAGGAATTATATCCAAAAGATGCTATGAAGACTGATGCCAATTAGTTCATTACCTGTGTTTTCTTCTAGAAGTTTTATGTCTTACATTGAAGTCTCATTCCATTTTTCGTTTATTTTTGAATACGGTATAAGAGAGTGGTCCGGTATTATTTTTTGCATGTATCCAGTTTTCCCACTTGTTGAAAAGACTGTCATTTCTTCATTGTACATTCTTGCCTCCTTTATTGTATATTAATAGACCATATACATGAGGGTTTATTCTAGTCTTTCTATTCTGTTTCATTTATCTATGTGTGTGATTGTGGCAGTAATATACTGATGTAATTATTATAGCTTTGTAATATAGTATGAAATCAGGGAGCAGGATATCTCCAAATTTGTTGTTCTTTCTCAAGATGGCTTTGGTTATTTTGTGGCCTTTAGTGATTCCATGTAAATTTTAAAGCAAGATTTTATTGTAAAATAGTTTTCTGAGAAACAAGCTCCGGTTAAAGTTTGGAAGAATCTAATGGTAAAGAGATGTTTATGACCAAAACACTATAGAAAAAGTCCATCCTTACTGTGTATGACTAATGCCTGGTTCTAGGTTATCCATTAACACACTCTACCAGATTAATTAAATTCTTTACTCACCTATTTCTCAGTTTCTACATTTGTACAATGGGCGACTGTGAGACCACGGCATAGGACCCTCAGAACCTTCTTCTTTCTTTATATTTCTATGCGAATCTATTGAAAACTTTGACCCTGACCAGGGGCATGTTCTAAAACAAGAAGAGATCAGAGTAAGAGTACAGCATGTAACAAAGCAAGAGGGACTAGTTTTAATAGTTTGTTTGCCTTTGTTTTGTTTTTGGTGGACAAAGCACAGTACTTGGATATCTGGGCCTGAGGTGGGCAGGCAGTGGCAGGTAGAAGCAGTTACAACAGCCAGCTGCGCCTAGTGCAAGCAGTGGGGACAAGGCCCCTACTGGAGGCATACCTGGCTAAAGGCAACAGAAGGACTTGGAGCTGTGCATACAGCCTGGTTGAGTCAACTGAAGAAATTAAAGGTCAGACAGCCAAGTAAAGGACACAGAATGACTGGTGCTGTGAAGACATCTCAGTTTAGGTCACAGGAGGAAAAGGAACTGTACAGACAGCCCAGATTGAGGGACACAACAGAAGGACCTGTTGCTATGAAGACATCTCTGTTTAGGATACAGATGAAAAGGAACTGTGCAGACAGCCCAAATTGATGCAACGAAAGGACTTGGAGCTGGGTAGAAAGCCTGGTTAGAAGCAGTCACAGGACTTTGTGCTGGGCAAACAGCCCAGTTAAAGGCAACAGAAGGATGTGGAGCTCTGCATACAGCCTGGTGGAGTCCACTGAAGAACTTGCAGCTGTACAGACAGCCCAGTTAGAGGCCATGGACAGATTTGGAACAGCCCAGATTCAGAAAAGGGCAGGACCCAGTGCTGCACAGACAGCCCAGTTAAAGGCAATAGGAGGACTTGGAGCTGTGCAGACAGCCCAAGTAAAGGACACAGAAGGGCTGGAGCTGTACAGACAGCCCAGATTGAGGGACACAATGGAAGGGCTTGGTGCTGTGCAGTCAGCCTGGTTTGAGGTCACAGAAGGAATAGGAGCTGTACAGGCAGCCCAGGTTAATGCAACCAGAGGACTGGAAGCTGTGTGGCAAGCCCGGTTAGAAGCAACAGAAAGACTTTGTGGTGTGCAGACAGCCCAGTGAAAGGAAACAGAAGGACTCGAAGCTGTACATACAGCTTGACTGAGTCCACTGAAGAACTTGGAGCAGTATAGATAGCCCGGTTTCAGGACACTGAAGGAGTAGTCGCTTTACCGAAACAAAAGCATATGGAGTTGTGTAAACAAAGAACTTGGTGCTATACAGACAGGCCAAGTTTGAATCAACTGAAGGATTTCGAGCTGTGAAGCCAGCCATAGAGGTAACAAAAGGACTGGAGTTGTGTAGTGGTATAGCTCTTTTCCCAGCCAAGACTCCGGGAAACACGGTAGTTCTCCATTCTAGCCTCGTGGAAGACTAGGATAGTGGGCAGTCCTCTCCTGGTACTCTGTCTTGTGTGAGATCCTCATCTCGCTCTCTGATTGTGGATGATGTGTCCAGCCCAGACTAAAGGCATACAGTAGTTACCGATGTTGGGGACAAACATTCAATCAAAGACATTTAACTACAAGAATCTGATGTGTACGAGAGTCAATATCTACAAGAACAGAAACTGGGCTAATAGTGACATCAAGACAATAATTACTATAATAATTTTGTATAAAACACCTTGGATGGGGAGCATAAAGATAATCATTGCTAATATTAGGACAACAAAGTAATTCTCTTTATTGAGGCCATTTGACAAAATATTTTAAATTGCATCACCTAAGTGTTTGGGAGGCTTCTCATTAGAACATGGGATTGGCCCTATTGTGTGATTTTATTTTTTAAAATTGTTTAAAAAATATTTTATTGATTTTTTTATAGAGAGGAAGGGAGAGGGATAGAGAGTTAGAAACATTGATCAGCCGCCTCCTGCACATCTCCTACTGGGGATGTGCCCGCAACCAAGGTGCATGCCCTTGACCGAAATCGAACCTGGGACCTTTCAGTCCACAGGCCAACGCTCTAGCCACTGAGCCAAACCAGTTAGGGTTATCGTGTGATTTTAGAGATGACAGTAGAGAGAGGAAGAATGTTCTGTAGAAAAAAACATGCCTTGTATCCTGAGAAGGCCAGGATATAATTTGTGAAGAATGGAGACTGTGGAGAAGGAAAGGGTGCAGAAAAACCATCCATGGAATGTTTCTAATAGTCAAGAAAAATGCCTCTAATCCAAGCATTAGGAAGAAAGGGATGGAGGAAATAATGTGAAACATTTTCCTGATTCTAAGCCGGTGGTCATTTCTCTGATTTTTTATAGACACATACCCTCACAGGATCCTTCCGGAAAAACTAGAGTGGTTCAAGAACCATGAGCATCATGATACTGTTTTTCTGGCGGTTGTGTTGCACTGGCTGCAAAGCTCCAGAAAACAGCTGTGAGGTGAAAGAGGAAACATTGTGCTCATCTCAGTGTCCTCTCCAACAGCACCTGTGCTGGGAACATTCTCCAGAAATGCAACTCTTCCTATTAGCAGGTGACCTTTTGAAAAGCATTCGTCACCCGAGTGTGGAGGAGGAAGACTAACAATACACTACAATGCAATTCTCCAGAGTTAGCAATATCGCCTTTATAGAATTGTTTAAGTTAATGAGCCTAATTTCTGCCTAACATTGGAAATCATATAAAATGTAATTAATGTAGAATTGGAACTTGGAGCTTTTAGTCACAGGCCACTGTCAGTCTTTCTAGAACAAGCTTCCCCCTCCCCCTAATCTTCTCATTTAAGGCAAGTCATGCTGTAGACACAGACTTCATTATTTTAGGCATTATGTCTTCACTGTGCTCCTAAAATCAGGTATAGTCCATATTCGCATATCAAAAGATCCATGAACTCAGTTTAATCGATAGTATGAGATTTTATCTGGGTTTGAACCAAATTGACCAGTTGACCCCAGACATCAGTACTTTCTAGGTCAGATGAACTTATTAAATGTTACTGTTTTTTTCAGGACTATTGCATCTTTAGTGCTCAGAGTTCATTGAGGTTCACTCCCGCGTATGTTTAACCACAACCATTTCGAAGACATTCAAAAACACATACTTAGTACAGAAAAATTATTTTCTCAAACAGCACTAAAGACCACAAACCCACTGTCAGAAATGTTACGGATTAGATTTGGGTAGTGTACACATACACTGATGTTATTTCCTCTCTAATATTACCATTTAAAGCACGTCATGCTTTAGGCATAGTCTATTGTACAAAGATTACAGTTAAAAAAGAGCCAATCTACTAAAACGTTAGATTCAAGGCATTTTCTCACATTGTGATTTTCTACTTTTCATGGCATGACATTGAATTGAAAAGATCTAATGTTTCCTGGAACCAATGACATTTTTTTGTTTGTTGAAAACAAACTATAAGAATATTATGTATCTTAATCCATATTATGGTAATATTTTATAATGGTAATTATAATAGTAATTATATGGTAATACTTTAAATGGTAATATTAGAGATAATAACATCAGTGTATGTGTACACTACCCAACTCTAATCCGTAACATTTCTGACAGTGGGGTTGTGGTCTTTTCCTACCGGGTCATGTTTTAATGACTTGAGAGGAAGTCTTTGCAAACTGCTTATTTCAATACAAAGAAAGAAATGATTAATAAAATTTGAGTAAAATGTTAAAAAAAATGGACATCTGATTCTAATAAACATAACAAAGTTATTAATGATAAATGAACAAGGCAGTCTAAATATCTACTTTAAGTAACTAGGGGCTCTCCATAGTGATTTACGTAGTTTGGATTACTCTCAATAAAGATTTTAATTCTTAACTTGGAGTCAATGAAATTAAACTTCAAGTTTCTTGCCTAAAAAATGGAATAATGATGCTCATCTCTATAGCTGAGAACCATGATGCTCATATCTAGCTGAGAACCATGATGCAGATCAGCAATAAAATGGGTAAAATGCCTGTCAGCTAGGCTTTTAAAAGTGCTACTTATTTTGAATGTCATTAGTCATTGTTGATTAACTCCGCAGATATATAAGAAAAGCCTATAGGATGTCAGGCTAATCTATGAGGAAACAATGATTAAACAAATGTGGCTCTTGGCCTGCAGCATGCCACCAAGGAGCATTCATACACCACGAGGTGGTCTAAAGTCTCTCGGGTCCTGTGGGAAGAGCTGGGGAAGAACACAGGGAAAGGCTCAGGGTGGTAGCCTTGAATCCTGCAGGAAGGAAGGCATTCAGGAAAGGATTGTAAGTAACAGATGAAATACAGGATACAAGCTACCTAAAGACATTACTTGGTGAAAAAAATTGTTATTCTTGTAGAAGTCAGAAGATAATATGAGAGTAGAATGCTTCTGTAAAGATGTTCAGCGGGAAGAAAGCCAGACACAAAACTGCCTGTAAATGCAATTTCAATATGAAGGGACACACACGTAGAATAAATAATGGAAGCAATTTTTCCGATTGTGAAAAGGGATCATTTCTGAGTGCTGGGCTGCAGGCAATTTATATTTTCTTCCCTAGTTGTATGCAGTTTTTTGTGCTTTTTTATTCTTTCAAAAAGCAAACAGTATGACTATACAACTTTAAAGATAATGCTATGTTTTTAAAAGAAGGTGGGCAAAGAGTGTTGGCAATGTAATTTGGTAAAAAGCATTTTTTTCTAAGCTCCAAATTCTGGTCCCTGGGCTACAGAAAACTACAGGCTGCATTAGTGATGTGATTAAAGAGGAAATGGAACTGAAGGTTACCTTGCAGAAGGGGTGAAGGGAAGCAGCAGAGTTGTGTCTAGCTTGCTGACACGTGACATGTGTTTTGAATACTCAAAGCCATTTTTTTCACAAGAATTTGGACCATTAGATAAGTCATTGATTTTGAAATAAGCCCTTTCCTATCTCTCTTCCTTCCCTGCATACTTTTCAGCCTTTCTATTGGTGAAAACCTACTCATCTCCCAAGGTCCTCTTCCTCCATTAGTAACTCCAGTAAGACTGGACTGGTTCCCCCACCCGCAACTCAGGTTTTCTCAGTCCTTACCTTACTTGAAACGGTTGCCTGCCATCTCTTCGCAAATGTCTGTCCTTCTCTGGGAGGGGTCAGGAGCAGGTCCTTCCAGAATGTGCCACCCTGGCATGCAGAATATTTTGAGCTGAAGTCAATGAAAGCCCAACAGTCAGAAAGAGTGTTTTTTTGTTTTTTGTTTGTTTCACCTCCCTTCTCAAAGAGATTCATTCAGATAGAAAAACCTGCTTCAAGAAGGGAACCTTAGCATGTTCCCTTTAGTACATCCTATATAATAAAAGACTAATATGCAAATCGACCGAACAGCGGAATGACTGGTTGCTATGACATGCACTGACCAGCAAGGAGCAGACGCTCAATGCAGGAGCTGCTCTCTGGTGCTCAGTGTGCTCCCACAGTGGGAGCACTGCTCAGCCAGAAGCTGGGCAAGTGCAGCGGTGATGGCGGGAGCCTCTCCCACCTCCACGACAGCGCTAAGAATGTTCAACTGATGGCTTAGGCCAGCTCCCCACTGGTCTATTGTCTGTGTCCATGGGGAGCGGGCCTAAGCCATCAGTTGGCTATCCCCCGAAGGCTCCCAGACTGCAAGATGGCATAGGCTGGGCTGAGGGTCCCCCCGCCCAAGTGCACAAATTTCATGCACTGGACCTCTAGTATGAAATAATCATGGTACACAGGAAGGATCCATGTAAAACTCTGCTCACTAGATTTCCCTCTGTCCCATTGTTTGAGTTGCTAGCAAGCATTTGTTTGCCACTCTCTCTACTGTGAATTGCCTATTTCCTACTTTGAAATCCCAGACTTTCCACCCTTTTGTGCCTCGTTCAAAATGACATATAGACCTCATTTTGCCTACTGTTTTGGGAATTTTCATGCTTATGTGAATTCCCCACGTGCACATATTAAATTGTGACTTTCTTCCATTAATCTGTCTCTTAATTTGATTATTAGCCCAGCTGAAGAAAATTAGGTGGGAGAATATTTGTTATGCCCCCACACCACCTACAGCTCTGAGGATTCTTCCTTAGTCCTTTTCCTTGGCTACCTCTTCTCTTCTGAAGATACAGATGAAATACGAGTAAATGCTACCGAGACATCATTTATAAAGATTATTCCAAAATACCCTCCCTGAGTGCGCTCATTTCCTTCTCTTGATTTGCTCCCATGCACAGAATGATGATGATGTCCACATTCCTTTTCCCAGCCTGGATCTCACTCTTGCAATCCAGACTCTGCATGGCCTGGCCATTTTTATGCAGACACCATACAGGCACTCCCACTCAGCATGGCCAAATCTGGATCCATTTTTTTCCTCCCTTACCCAATACAACCCTCTTCTTTCTAAGTAACCTTCCCCTGTTCATAAGTAAAACTCTACCTTTCTTTGAGATTTATGGAGTTTATGCTTTAGCATTTCTTTCCACAGCTATGGTTCTATTAATGAAAAGAATATGCCCTGGTGCAGACATTATTGTCGGCAGAAGTACCAGTTATACTCATATGTAAGTAAAACATTACCTGCCCCTCTCCAGACCCTTTCAACATTCTCAGGGGTCCTTCTAGTCTCTCAAGATGGTGTCCCATGTTGGATCAAAAAATAGGCCCTCTCTAACGACTAGGCCCATGAGGACTCAAAACATGCCTTCTTTCTGTAGCCTAAATTCAGGCTTCTCTAAAATCAATAAAAATGCATATATTTTCAAAAAAAACACTAATGGCAGCATGCTAGAAAATCCATTTCCTTCAATCATTCTGAAATCACTAAATACTTGCTTTTGCTATAACTTTTTAGTGGTAACAGTCTAAGCAACTGAAAACACGACTAGCTTCTGCTTATTATAAATGAAATAAGATAAACCCATTTTTTTAAATATATTTTCAGTTGGACTCCTGTCTTTAATCTACTTGTCACTGTAGCTCTACCTAAATCTTAAGCCTATAAAATGAATACTTTTTAAAGTCCCTCCAGAAAAAAAATATGAGCCAGAAATGATGTCAGGGCACTAAGAAAATTAGTTCTTTAAAATGGGAGAAAAGAAAGGGAATGTAAGGGTGGTGAGGTTAATTCGTGGCTTTCAGAATAGAAAGCTATAAAAGCAGCCAGAAAGAAATGGAGTATTTTTTAAATGTGACCAGTGGCTTTATTCTTCCTATATTAGCTATAAACTGCTGGGACTCATCAGGCAGAACATGCAAAGGCAATAATTGAATGTATGAACACTCGCCAGTACCACAACGGCATTCCTATTTCTAGCGTCCACTGTAATTAGGAATCATCTTTGATATATGGGACTTAGAGAAAAAGTGTTACCTTTGTTCAAGCCTGCCTTGTTCCAGGTGTTTGTATCCTAACTTTACCTGGTGGAGGTGGACATTCCAGTTTCCTGGACGCAGAAGACCTATTGCCTTAGCCTCTATTTGGTATTTCTGAGTACAGCACAGGAAATCTTACCCAAGGGGGTTTGAGGAGATAGGAAAGATGAGAGACTTGATGTGCTCCCAGAGCTCACTTTCTCCCGGCCCTCACCATGCTTGATGGGCCCTCTCCACCTGATTTAAATTCAACCTAACCACTGCCATCACCTAACAACTCCTAAAACCGCACCTCTTTCAAAAAGTCATCTCTCTGTGGAGAGCCTCATAGAATGAATTGTCAAGTCCTGAGTTTCCATTCAAAAGATCAATCATACATGTGCAGGATGTTGGGGTGTCAGTCTGAAAGTTCCCAGATTTCAGTTAACATTAAGCTCCGATGCTGAGACCGGTTTGGCTCAGTGGATAGAGCATCGGTCTGTGGACTGAGAGGTCCCAGGTTCGATTCCGGTCAAGGGCATGTACCTGGGTTGCGGGCACATCCCCAGTAGGAGATGTGCAGGAGGCAGCTGATCGATGTTTCTCTCTCATCGATGTTTCTAACTCTCTATCTCTCTCCCTTCCTCTCTGTAAAAAATCAATAAAATATATTTAAAAAACAAACAACAAAAAAACCAAAACAAAACAAAACAAAAAAACATTAAGCTCCGAATAGACCTGGGTAAATGTGATATGGTTGCCAGAAACCTCTCCTCCTGTTAGGCTGCACTAACTGTTTTATAACCGCACAGAAACAGTAATCCTTTTACATATAGCATCCATCATGTGTCAATCAGCATGTAATACCTGGAAAGTGTGTTCACACTTGGCATGTTGACAAAATAAAGGGCACACAAGAGAGACAAGCAAAATACTTAGTGACTTGGGAAACATGTCAAAAGCACAACAGAAGCCAGTACAGACTAAGGCGATTAGTGGGCCACTTTCCTAGACAGCCAGCTCCTCTTCCTGACTTCTCATTTTCTATTCTGTCACCATCATTACACCATTATCTTAGTCCCCATTATCTGCCATGCCCTGTGATAGATGCTGGGGAAATAAAAGTGATTGATTAGGGCCTGGTCTCTGATCCAAGGCCCTGATGCACTCATCCCCATTCAGACATGAGTTGTAACAGTGCAAGCTCTGTCACAAATGCGTCATGCTATTTTGCTTATAATGGGGTGCCACTTAATCACACATTAGGTAATATTATCTGAATGAATATTACTTCATAGTAGAAAGAACATGTGCTTTCCAGTCAGATATAACTGGGTTATTATAGTTATTCAAAAATGTTAGCTTCTAAATTTCTGTCTATTCTTCCCAGTCCGAAAGCTCCTTTGACCTTTGCATTTCTCCTGATGTATTAATCCAGGGCCTGATGCACCTGGTAGGTGGTTGTTAGGCTACATGTTTCACTAGATGAGTTGCGATTTCTTTGTCTCAGAGAATTGTTATAAAGATTAACTAAGTTCAGGAATAGGCAAACTTTTTGAAAATTATAAAGTACTATACCTATATGTGACATTTTTTATTACCATGATAAAGAGGATCCTATATCCAACTGTTGACTGCAGGGTCAGACAGAAAGTCTAAGATATGAATAACTATTAATAATGAGGGTGGTAGCTCAATACACTAAGTGTAGCAATTCTTACAACAACTCTGTGAGATAAAACTATTATCCACCCATTAAAGACAAAGAAATTGTGGTACCAAGGGATTAAAGAATCTTTTTAAGAAAATGCATCTAATAAGTGATGAACTGTGACTCAAACCCCACATGATCTGATTTAAGAATCTGGGCTAAGTATAAAAAGCTCCATTGTCAGATCAAAAGCAGGTGGTGCCACAGCTTTGGCCAATGGTCTCTGCATGCTCAATGCATAAACATGGAAATAAGCTACATTGTTCTTCAGAAATCTGAGACTCTTTTGGCCAGATAACTAGAATGATCTACATTATCTATACAGCATGGGGTTTTTATTACTTTTATCTAAAGACATCTCTTTTTGGTAATGACAAATGTGCTTTTTAAGGGAAAAAATATAAAAAGCCTGGTGTTTCTCAATACACCTTTAAAGTTTTTAAATTGTTTCATATCTGGTCAAGTTGAGATTTTTAAAAACATTTTTTAATTTGTAATAAAAGTTTACAACTTGATTTTTTCAAAAAAAGTCAACAATCTGCAAGCATCTGTTAATAAAGGTCTTAAATAATTGTCAAAAAAAGTGACACCTGTATTGCTCAAATATACAACTGAAAGAAACTAATAATACTTGTTTCTATTTCTATCACTAGGAAAATTAAAAGATTGCCTCTGTTCTTTTCAGAATTCCCTCTTGAAAAATGCTCTCACCAATAGTGGTTAATGATGATACATTAAAAGTAAAATGAAATAAAACAGATATTATAGTTGACAGATATGAGGTCCCGATACCACAGAGATTGAGATATCAATGGATAGAGTCGTACCTGAAAGCATTAAAGAAATCATTTGCCTTCAATGTTTTAAAGCACCTTAGTACTGGAAATCTCTGTGCCAATTTATAGGCTTCCATGGTAATAATAAAACAGCAACAACCCTAATGACAGGTATCATTTAGTGGGAGCCTATGCAACAGGCACTTAACATCTTGATTGATGTTTAAGACACATGATTTCTTAGAATCAAAGTATTACAACATAAACTATATTTACTCTCACATCAACCAATGAGGAAGTCCTAACATTTTTATTTTACAAATAAAGAAACTGAGTCTTAAAAATGTTAGGTACCAGATTATACAGCTAGTAACTGGGAGAACTATGATTCTGACCCAGATCTGTTTGACTATAATGTGTTTCTCTTAGTCTTTGAAACAAAATTGTGCCCTAGAGTCTTGTGTTGGGATGACCTAGATACCCAAGTAGTCATCACTGGGTCAATGATGACTGTTTTCTGTTGTCATGTCACCGCATGTGCAAATTTTAAGTGCTTGATTTCTCATTTGTTCTCCTCAGGCACATGGCATGGGGACATTTTGTATAGTATACTAAAAAGAAACAAATGAATAAATAAGACTCCAATTAAGAAGTATGTATCTCATAACAACTCAGAATAAAGACTTTGAATCACACAGCCTGGGTTTGAATTTCATTTCTTCAAATTGCTAATTTTGCAAGCTTGAGCAAATCATGGAGCTTTTCTGAGCACACGCTCATCGTCCATTACATGGTGCCTGCGATGTGTTTACACAGGCCCTTATGTTGTCATTTGGTACAGGCTGGATCCTGTGTAATCAGGAGAATGAGCAGATGCACGAATCTCCAATTCCCTTGGAACACTGCAGAGAGCATGTTTGGGTTGAGCCACAGCTGGACGTACCATGGAGCTACAGTCTAGGAAAGGATCCCCTCTCCACAAGGTGACAAGGAAATGGAGTATCTGTGCCACTGCTGTCACTCCTGCCCCTGAGTTCTGGTCACACTGCGATGCCTCTGTGTTTGTACTGGCTCCTGGTACAATAGCTTCTCTATCAAACAAAAGGCGCAGAGTAGCAAGCACTACAGTAAGTCCTCAATGTCCTTGAGAGGCCCCTCAACTTTAAGCAAAACAACATATATAAGGAAATCAATTTTACCATAGTTAATTGATATAAATAGGAGCTAAGTACCTATAGCATCTCGTCAATGACACAATGAAACCAGGTTGAGCAAAACAACATTATTTGAGGACCTACTGTATTTGGTGCAAGCTGAAACCCATGTATAGAAGAGTTGGCAGTTGCCTAACAAATTAAAATACCACTCCTGAAATTAAGGACTATTTGGAGGACTTAATTAAAATATGTAAGTGCTTAGCAGTTCCTAGAATATGGTAAAGTTCGAGTTAAAGTTAATAAGGATGACAGTGATGGCGATGATGATTATTTAAATAAGACTAGTTCATCTTAGATTCTATTAAAACATACTGATCCTTTACTCTGTATTAGGCACCATGTTAGTGCCAGGCAAATTATTTAGATCTCACAAAAACCTGAAAATGGTATTTCTATCTCCAATTTGTAAATTTAAAAAATTGAGGCTCAGTGAGAGAACTTAAGTCTTATGACTCCAAATGTACCATTACACTGTAGAATCTTATTCGGAAGTCCTTTTTATAAAAACATTTATTATAGGATCATTTTTCTATGTGGAATTTTGGATATTTCAAAGTATTTTGTGAATGTTTCCTCCAAGTTTGTTTGCTTCCCTATAGAGAAAAGTTGTTGAAAAAAAATGATAATATGTAAATCAGAGAGCAAATGTTTCCCTTTCAAACCCAATAGGTACATCAGAAGATTCTATCAAAAATTCTGCCAATGGTATACATTGGTGAAGATTTAGAGCAACTGGAACTCATAAACTCCTGGTTAGAAAACTAGCAATTTTTTTATGAACATAACATGCATCAACCCTAGTAATTCCACTTCTAGGTATCTATCCAATGAAATGAAAACAAATGTCCAGAAAAATACTTAATAGTCATAGTCACTTTACTCATGGTTATCCAAATTTGTAAACAGCCCATCTGTTCGTCAAATAGAAGACTGAGTAAACAAGCTGCAGTAAGCTCATATAATGGAATACTACCCATAACACAGATGAATCTCAACACTCATTTTTTAAGTGAAAGCAGTAAATAGCATATGCTCTCTGATTTTCTTTCCCATGAAGCTCTAGAATAGGCAAACTATGATGATGATATTCAGAACATAGTTGCCTGGGTGTTGGAAATTGACTTAAGAGAGACTTAAGTAATGTTCTGGGTGATGAAAATGCTCACTATCTTAATAAGGGTGTAGGTTAGATACAGTTCAATGAATTTAATGAATTTATGTAACAGTTAAGATCAATGGGACAAAAGAGAGAACCCAGAAATCAACCCAAGCCACTATGCTCAATTAATATTTGACAAAGGAGGTAAGAGCATACATTGGAGCAGAGATAGTCTCTTTGATAAATGGTGTTGGGAAAATTGGACAGGTACATGCAAAAAAATGAAACTAGACCACCAACTTACAGCATCAACAAGAATAAACTCAAAATGGATAAAAGGCTTAAATGTAAGTTGGGAAACCATAAAAGTCCTAGAAGAAACCATAGGCACCAAAATCTCAGACATCTCTTGTAGTGATATGTTTACTGATACATCTCCTAGGACAATGGAAACTAAGAAAATAAACAAATGGGACTGGATAAAAATAAAAAGCTTCTTCACGACAAAAAAAAAACCAACAACAAATCAATAAGAGAGCCCACTGCATGGGAGAACATATTTACCAATGATACATTCAATAGGGGGTTACTCTCCAAAATACATAGGGAACTCATACAACTTAACAAAAGGAAGATAAACAATCCAATTAAAAAATGGGCAAAGAACCTAAATAAATACTTCTCCAAAGGGGACATACAGAAAGCCAAGAGACATATGAAAAAAAAAATGCTCAAAGTCACTAATTTTCCGAGAGATGCACCTCACACCTGTCAGAATAGCTAACACCAACAAATCAATAAATGACAAGTGCTGGTGAGGATGTGGAGAAAAAGGAACCCTCATACAATGCTGGTGGGAATGCAGACTGGTGCAGCCACTGTGGACAACAGTATAGAGCAGTGATGGCGAGCCTTTTGAGCCCGGAGAGTCAGCATTTTGGAAAACCCTAACTTAACTCTGGTGCCGTGTCACATATAGAAATTTTTTGATCTTTGCAACCATAGTAAAACAAAGACTTATATTTTTGATATTTATTTTATGTATTTAAATGCCATTTAACAAAGAAAAATCAACCAAAAAAATGAGTTCATAGGTTCGCCATCACTGGTATAGAGTTTCCTCAAAAAATTAAAAATGGAGGAGACGGAAGATGGCAGCGATATAGGCAGATGCGTCCCAGGTCCTGTCCCGGAGCAAATGGAGTGAGCAGCTGAAACTAATAACACCCACCCCGAATTGGCGAAATTGCTCAGCTGGTGAGACGGTTTGCAGCCGGGAAGAGCAGAACTCCCCTGGAAAGGTAAAAAAACCAGGGATTTGGGCAGGAAAGTTTGCCAGACCTCTGAGCCCAGAGAGTCGGAGGGAGACCGCGTGGCAGACAGCCGCGTCCCTTGGGACAGGCACAGCCCGACTAGGGAAAGGAGAACCGCGGGATTCCTGGCGCCGCCGGGGGAATTGAGAGCTGGGTTCTGTGATCACAGAGGACTGAGCCTAAAGGGGGCAGCCTGAAGAGCTGACCAGACCATGCAGTCCCGGTAAGAGAAGAAGCTTACAGAAACCAAGCCTTCCCCATTTCCACGGCCGGCGTTTGTTTGTTTGTTTGTTTTCACTGAATCCTATTCATGGGACATTTCGGATACAGACACTCACCTGTGCTGAAGAGAGGGAGAGGGTGCAGAGGAGTGGAATCTGGGGAGAGACTGAGAGAAGGGGGGCTGGGAGAGGTGGCAGCGAATTGAGTGCTGAGACACTCCTGAGCCCAGGACTGGGGCAGCCATTCTCTCCAGAGAGTGAGATTCCTCCCCCCAGCCCCCAGGCAAGGAGCACAGCCACACCCAGATTCCACCCTGAACAGATCAAGGATTAAAATAACCTGATCAGTCCCTGGGAGTTAACAGGGTCTGGCGTATAGAGGGACTTTCAATCCCAGCAACAACACAGCGCCGGTAACTATCTATTACGCAGCCAGCTCTGGGCAGTGAACTTCCACTGGACAGAGAGGCCCTATAGCCTCAGAGGCCAACCCCAGAACACTGCCACCCAGAGGCTGACCCACAAACTGACTCTTTGCTAAACACAAAATAAGGCAGTCTGGGAAACAAATACGGCCTGCTTTAAAATAAGGACTGTGGTTTACAACACAGAGGAACAGTGTATTGCAGGGAAACTCAACACTCTCCTGAATACCTGGCAGGTCTAAGGCGAGCCACACTGAAGAACAGAAGAACCGAAGGACCTTCACTACTGCAATTTTTTTTTTCTTTTTTCACCTTTTAACTAAGAAACCAATTTTTTTTCTTATTTTTTTTCTTTTTTTTTCTTTTTTTTTCTTCTTTTCCCATCACCTGATTTTACCTTTTATTTACTACCTTCTTATTTTTAACCAGTATTATTACTGCTACCATTTTACCATTTTTTAAAGTGCCATTTTATTTTCTCTTTATTTTATTTTGGGATTAGTGTTCTCCATTCTATTTTCATCGTTATATTATTGGTTGTTTCTAGTTTGCATTCATCTCCAGGGAGCTGTTGCTGGAATTTGTTGGGATTAGTGGCGGTTCTATAGGAGTATTCTCCTCATATAAAAAGTCTCTTCCCCTCTTCCACTTCATTCTCTCTTTTCGCTCTTTTTTTTTTCTTTTCTTTTCTTTTCTTGCTTTTATTTTCCCCCCTCCTTTTTCCCAATTTCATTTTTGCACTCCTTTTTTTGGTCCCTACTTTTCTTTTCTTTTTTCTCTTTTATCTTTTTCTCTTCCTTCTTCCTTATCCCCTAATTCTCTTAATTCGGGTGGTCACCTTTATTTGGGGTTATTAATATCGTGAATATATTTGTGTATAGTGCCTGGTACGTGGTGCCTTGTTGTGTTGTATTTTGTGCCTTTAAATCAACGCAGCAGATCCAAGCAACAGCAACCTCCTGAGCACCACACCCTCTGCTGAGGAACAGCAGCTGTACGTGAAACCTCGCCCCACCAGCCAGAAGAGCCACCACAGCTGTGAAAAGCACCCACTAGAGGAGCTGCTGCCAACTGAAGAGCAGCTGCTACCGCAACCACCCGAAGAGCAAACACAGACCAAGGAGTCACTGCCACCAAGGGAGCAAACACTGAATGACTCAATGTCTAGATATGTCAGTGAGATCAAACATGGGTAGACAAAGAAACCCCCAAAGGAAAGAGAAGGAGGACTCTCCAGAAAAGCAGCTAAGTAATACAGAAGCATGCAACATGACAGAAAAAGAATTCAGAATAAGGGTCCTAGAGTGCATAAACCGGATGGAGGAAAAAATCGACAACCTCAGCAAGAAGCAAGAAGAAACAGATGAAAAAATCGATAACATATGGAAGAAGCTAGAAGAAACAGATGAAAAAATCGATAACATATGGAAGAAGCTAGAAGAAACAGATGAAAAAATCAACAACTTAAGTAAGACCCAAGAAGAAATGAAGAGTGATATAGCTGCAATGAAAAACTCCATTGAAAGTATCAACAGTAGACTAGGAGAAGCGGAGGACCGAATTAGTGAATTAGAAGACAAGGAAGCAAAACACACCCAAAATGTACTGCAATTGGAGAAAAAAATTAAAAGACAGGAGGAGAGCCTAAGGGAGCTTTGGGACAACATGAAACGAAACAACATATGAATAATAGGGGTACCAGAACAACAGAAGGATGAACAAGGATTAGAAAACCTATTAGAAGAAATAATATCAGAAAACTTCCCTGAGGTGGGGAAGAAAAAAGTCACACAAGCCCAGAGAGTCCCAAACAAGGTGAACCCGAAAAGACCCACACCAAGACATATCATAATTACCATGGCAAATGTTCAGGACAAAGAGAGAATCTTACAGGCTGCAAGAGAGAGATGGAAAGTTACATACAAGGGATCTCCCATTAGATTGTCAAATGATTTCTCAACAGAAACACATCAGGCCAGAAAAGAATGGACGGAAATTTACAAAGTGATGCAAAGCAAAGGACTGAATCCAAGAATACTCTATCCAGCAAGGCTATCATTCAAACTTGAAGGGAAATAAGAAGCTTCACAGACAAAAAAAGGCTAAGGGAGTTTATCACCACCAAGCCAGCAATGCAAGGAATGCTAAAGGGACTGGTATAAAAATAAGAAATAAAAAGCTCAGAAAGAAAACAGCCACACAAAAACAGAAATGCCTACAAACAAGTACCTTTCAATAATAACTTTAAACGTAAATGGACTAAATGCTCCAAACAAAAGACATCGAGTGGCTGAATGGATAAAAAAACATGACCCATACATCTGCTGTCTACAAGAAACCCACCTCATTAGAAGGGACTCACACAGACTGAAAGTGAAAGGATGGAAAAATATCTTTCAGGCAAATGGAAAGGAAAAGAAAGCTGGGGTAGCAATACTTCTATCGGACAAAATAGACCTCAAAGTGAAGGCCATAACAAGAGATAAGGAAGGCCACTTCATAATACTAAAGGGATCAATACAACAAGAAGATATAACCCTGGTAAACATATATGCACCCAATGCAGGAGCACCCAAATTCATAAAAAAACTCCTGGAAGATATCAAAGGAGAGGTCGACAACAATACAATCATAGTAGGGGACTTTAATACACCACTGACAGCACTGGATAAGTCCTCTAGACAAACAATCAGCAAAGATACAGCAATCCTAAATGACTCACTAGATCAGATGGACTTAATAGACATCTTCAGAACACTTCACCCCAATGCCACGGAATATACATTCTACTCAAGTGCTCATAACACATATTCAAAAATAGACCATATATTGGGTCACAAGCAAAGTATCCCCAAATTCAAGAAGATTGAAATCATAAAAAGCGTCTTCGCAGACCACGATGGCATACACCATGACCAAGTAGGATTTATCCCAGCGATGCAAGGATGGTACAATATCCGCAAATCAATAAACGTGATACATCACATAAACAAATTTAAAGAAAAAAACCACATGGTCATATCAATTGATGCAGAAAAAGCATTTGACAAAATTCAACACCCATTTTTGATAAAAACTCTCAGTAAGGCGGGAGTAGAAGGATCATACCTCAACATAATAAAAGCCATATATGACAGGCCCACAGCCAACATCATACTCAATGGACAAAAACTAACACCATTTCCCCTAAGAACAGGAGCAAGACAGGGATGCCCCCTCTCACCACTCCTGTTCAACATAGTACTGGAAGTGTTAGCCATTGCAATTCGGCAAGAAGAAGAAATAAAAGGCATCCAAATTGGAAAAGAGGAAGTAAAACTGTCCTCATTTGCAGACGACATGATATTATACATACAAAACCCTAGAGACTCCATCAAAAAGCTACTAGACTTAATACATGAATTTGGCAATGTAGCAGGATACAAAATTAACCCCAAGAAATCTGAGGCATTTCTATACACCAATAGTGAACTTTCAGAAAGAGAGATTATAAAAACAATCCCATTTACCATCGCACCAAAAAAATTAAGCTACCTAGGAATAAACTTAACTAAAGAGGTAAAAGACCTCTACTCAGAAAACTACAGGACGTTGAAAAAAGATATAGAGGAAGACATAAACAGATGGAAGAACATACCGTGTTCATGGATTGGTAGAATCAACATCATTAAAATGTCCATACTACCCAAAGCAATCTATAAATTCAACGCACTTCCCATTAAAATACCAACGGCATACTTCAGAGATCTAGAACGAGCTCTCCAAAAATTCATCTGGAATAAAAAAAGACCCCGAATAGCTACAGCAATCCTGAAAAAGAACAAAGTAGGTGGGATCTCAATACCAGATATCAAGTTGTATTACAAAGCCACTGTTCTCAAAACTGTCTGGTACTGGCAAAAGAATAGGCATATAGATCAATGGAATAGAATAGAGAGCCCAGAAATCGGCCCGAACCAATATGCTCAATTAATATTTGACAAAGGAGGCAAGAACATACAATGGAGCCAAGATAGTCTCTTCAATAAATGGTGTTGGGAAAATTGGACAGATATATGCAAGAAAATGAAACTAGACCACCAACTTACACCATACACAAAAATAAACTCAAAATGGATAAAGGACTTAAATGTACGACAGGAAACCATAAAAATTCTAGAAGAATCCAAAGGCAACAAAATCTCAGACATATGCCGAAGCAATTTCTTCACTGATACAGCTCCTAGGGCACTTGAAACGAAAGAGAAAATGAACAAATGGGACTACATCAAAATAAAAAGCTTCTGCACAGCAAAAGAAACCATCAACAAAACAACGAGAAAACCCACTGTGTGGGAAAACATATTTGCCAATGTCATATCTGATAAGGGCCTAATCTCCAAAATTTATAGGGAACTCATACAACTTAACAAAAGGAAGATAAACAATCCAATCAAAAAATGGGCAAAGGACCTAAATAGACACCTAAAGAGGACATTCAGAAAGCCAAGAGACATATGAAAACATGCTCAAAGTCACTAATCATCCGAGAGATGCAAATCAAAACAACAATGAGGTACCATCTCACACCTGTCAGACTGGCTATCATCAACAAATCAACAAACGACAAGTGCTGGAGAGGATGTGGAGAAAAAGGAACACTTGTGCACTGCTGGTGGGAATGCAGACTGGTGCAGCCACTATGGAAGACAGTATGGAGTTTCCTCAAAAAACTGAAAATGGAACTCCCATTTGACCCTGTGATCCCACTTCTAGGAATATATCCCAAGAAACCAGAAACACCAATCAGAAAGGATATATGCACCCCTATGTTCATAGCAGCACAATTCACCATAGCTAAGATCTGGAAACAGCCTAAGTGCCCATCAGTAGATGAATGGATTAGAAAACTGTGGTACATCTACACGATGGAATACTATGCTGCTCTAAAAAGGAAGGAACTCTTACCATTTGCAACGTCATGGATGGAACTGGAGAGCATTATGCTAAGTGAAATAAGCCAGTCAATGAAGGAAAAATACCACATGATCTCACTCATTCATGGATAATAGAGACCATTATAAACTTTTGAACAATAATAGATACAGAGGCAGAGCTGCCTCAAACAGATTGTCAAACTGTAGCGGGAAGGCCAGGGAGGGTTGGGGGGTAAGAGATCAACTAAAGGACTTGTATGCATGCATATAAGCATAACCAATGGACATAAGACACTGGGGGATAGGGGAGGCTAGGGGACTGTCTAGGGTGGGGGGATAAAATGGACACATATGTAGTATCCTTTGTAATACTTTAAGCAATAAAAAAAAAAATTAAAAATGGAACTCCCATTTGACCCAGTGATCCCAAGAAACCAGAAACACCAATCAGAAAGGATATATGCACCCCTATGTTCATAGCAGCACAATTCACCATAGCTAAGATTTGGAAATAGCCCAAGTGCCCATCAGCAGATGAGTGGGTTAGAAAACTGGTACATCTACACAATGGAATATTATGCTGCGGTAAAAAAGAAGGAACTCTTGCCATTTGCAACAGCATGGATGGAACTGGAGAGCATTATGCTAAGTGAAATAAGCCAGTCAGAGAAAGTGAAATACCACATGATTTCATTCATTTGTGGAATGTAGAGAACAACATAGACTGATGAACAGGGACAGATCCAAAGACAGAGAAACATTGATCAAACTATCAATCCCCAGAGGGATTGCTTTCCTGACATGGATGTGCCCAAGAGACTTAATTAAACTCTTAGCTATTTCCTCACACTTTGCACTTCCTAAAGTAAATTAACTTTTTTCCCCTAACACTTATTATATTCACATGAGCCTTAACTTGAACAGAAGTTTTAGCATCTCTATTTTATTTTAGTTATTTATTTACTAGTGTCACATGATCTCATATGTGAAATCTAATGAACCAAATAAACTGATGATCAAAAATAGACCCAGAGACATAGAAGCATGAATAGACTCTTGAACCTCAGAGGGAAGGCAGGAAAGGGTGAGTGGGTAGAGATCAACCAATGAACTTGTAGGCATATATATATATAACTTGTGGATACAAACAATGGGGTGGTGAGGGGGAAGGGGAGCAGACTTGAAGAGTTTAATGGGGGAAAAAGTAGAACGCATGAAATACTTTCAACAGTACAGATTAAAAAAAAGATCTGCACATTACACTATATAAATTATACCTTGATAAAGAGAAAACACAAGAGCCATAATTAGATTTTCATGAGACTAGCATTTCACTTTATCTCTTCAGATTGACATTATTTTTAAAGATACCATAAGGGCAAAGTTCTAGACCCAAGTGCTTTTACCATTAAGGCAGAGACTGGTAATCACCCCCTGCTGCAATATCCAATCAATCACCCCTTCTGCTTCTGTGAAGCCCAAACTTCGCTGGGCACCTGAATCACCAGCCGAAGGCTACACTCCCCAGCCTTACTGGGGACATATGATTAGGTTCTGCATAATTGAGCATAAGCAATGTGTACAATTTCTGGTTTATGACCTTAAAAGAGAATGAGTGTCCTTTTGCCTCCATTCTACCCTTCTCTACTGGCCAAAATGTACCCCCAACAGATGTGATGTTGAGCCAGTTTCAACGTGGTAACACAATGAAGGAGCATTCATCTTAAAGGAGCTTGGGTTCTCACTCCGTCAGATCACCAGCACAGCCCTGGACCACCTATGAGATTTCTAAAGGAGAAAGAAAACAACGTTGCTCTTGTTTATGCTACCGTATCTGAGGAGACTTTTGTTATAGCCTCCTAATTTATATCCTAATTAACATAACCATCCTATGTTTAGGCAACCTCCTTAGGATCATGTCTCAGGAATCCACTAACATCTACTTGAGAAGAGGGTTTGATGGATCTGAGAGGTTACTGTTGCTTACACTGGATCCTCAGCCCCAAATGAGGCAGCATCTCAGAGAAGCACAAGGTAGACCGTATCTGCAGCAATACTGTGTGGCTCACAGCTTCCTCATAAACATACATCCAGGAGCTGAGGGTTTATACAGCCATCCAGGGACCTTTCTAGTGAACCCTCCCAGCCCGTGTTTCTCCAGGGGAAGAGCTGTGGAACAAATCCAGTGTCCTTCCTCAGAGTTATTTGCCCTGACTCCCCAGAGAGATGATTTCCCTTGTCAGTCTGACCTGAATATCACAGTTTCATTCCATCTCATCAGTTTACAGTTTGCTTATTTTAGCTTCATTTGCTCCTGGTTTTGACACAGCAGGCTTGTTATATCTCTCATCGCTTTTTAATCTGCCCAAGTGATATCCTCTGGGTCAATGCTTGCTTTCCTGACATGGATGTGCCCAAGAGACTTAATTAAACTCTTAGATATTTCCTCACACTTTGCACTTCCTGAAGTAAATTAACTTTTTTCCCTTAACACTTATTATATTCACATGAGCCTTAACTTGAACAGAAGTTTTAGCATCTCCATTTTATTTTAGTTATTATTTATTTACTAGAGGCCTGGTGCACAAATTTGTGCACCAGTGGGGTTCCGTGGCCTGGCCTGGGGGATTGGGCTGAAACCAGGTCTCCGACATCCCCTGATGGGTCCTGAATTGCGAGAGGGTGCAGGCCAGACCAAGTGACCCCACTGGTGCATGATTGGTGCCAGAAGGGACACAGGAGGTTGGCCAGCTGGGGAGGGACCAGGGAAGGCTCTAGGGCATGTCTGGCCCATCTAACTCAGTCTTGATTGGCCAGACCCCAGCAGCAAGCTAACTTACTGGTTGGAGCATCTGCCCCCTGGTGGTCAGTGCATGTCATAGCGAGCAGCTGGTGGCCTTAACATATCATTAGCATATTATGCTTTAATTGAACGGACAACTGGACACTTAGCATATTAGGCTTTTATTGTATAGAATAGCATGTTTTGGTAATCCTCACCTGAGGACATTTTTCTATTAATTTTTAGAGAGAGTGAAAGGGAAGGGGTGTGGGATGTGAGGCACATCAATTGGTTGCCTCCCGAACTCACCCCAACTAGGGCCAGGGATTAAACCTGCAATCCAGGTATGTGCCCTTGACCAGGAATGGAACCTAAGACCCTTGGCGGAGCAGGCCAGAGCTCTAACCACTGAGAACACTGACCAGGGTGAGTATCTCCATTTTAAAGATGAGATACTTGTCCAAGATTACATAAAGAGATGGTTCAACACTGGTCTCCTGATTATAAGTCTAATAATACTCTTCACAAACCATGACCTTTCTTCTTGGTGCCTTGTTTGAAGTGAAGAGCACTCATCTCTAGGCAAGGGGATGATAAGTGAGGACAAAAAGAGGAAATTCCTACAATTTAATCTTCCTTCCCTGTTTTGGCAAACACCACCATGAAACCAGCTGTCTAAAATAGAAAATAGTTTTCGCCTAAGACATTTCCGTTTTAATGGTTTCCACAATCATTTGCCAAGTTTTACTTTTTTAACCTCTGTCATATCTTAGAAGATATGCCCCAGCCCTTAATTCTGATTGTCACTATGTAGACCTTTATGATATCCAGCCTGGTTTAACCAATGTCTTTAGAATTTTTATTCTTGTCTTTATTTTTTGTCTCCTCTAATCTATCCCGCATGCTGCTGCCTCATGATCTTTTCACAAGAAAAATCTGACAATGACACGTCCTGCTTGAGCTACTTTAATTGCTTACTTTAATTTTTTGGGTGAAATTCAGATTTTTTTTTTTTTTTTTTTTACTCCTTACCCAAGAACATGGTTGGAGGGAGAAAGAAAGAGAAACATCAATGTGAAAGAGAAACATTCATTGGTTGCCTTCCAAATGTGTCCCAACCAGAGATTGAACGCACAGCCCAGCAATGTTCCCTGACCAGGAATCAAATCAGCAACCTTTTGGTGCACAAGACGATGCTCAACCAACTGAGCCATTCTGGCCAGGTGAAATTCAGATTCTTTATCATTGCCTGCAAGGCCTCTCATGTTCAAATTCCTGTTCTTCCCTTTCCCTGCATTCACCAGTTATACTGCCCATTTTGAACTACTTGAAGCTTCTCTATAATGTTTCTTTCTGTTTGCTGTCTCTATGCCAAGGTTTGAGCTCAAGTGAGAAACACAAATTTGTAAAGCAGCTTAGATGTAAGGTAATAGGGAGGAATGGACACTGGCATGTGTGCATAAAAGCTCTGAAAGTCTAATTAAAAACACTACATGGAGACCAAACAGAACTGTTCTGAAGCACGATTCCAACTGCAGGCCAACAAACTGGAACCCCTGGTGGTGTTTTCATACCTGCTGTTTCAGGTATCAGCAATGTCTCTCTCTCCCTCCAACCATGTTCTCGGGTGAGGATTAAAAAAAAAAAAGGTCTGAATTTCATCCAAAAAATTAAAGGAAGCAATAATTAAAGTAGCTCAAGCAGGAAGTGTCAGGGTCAGGTTTTGTCTCCAACTAAACCTTCAGTACTCAACTGGATCATTACTTCCTCCCATCACAGGTCTCTTCATTTTATACCAATCTCCTCCTAACACGGAGCCTTTCCACTTTTCTGCATGTTTCTCTTTAAGGCTCCCACCTCCCACTTTCATTTTAAATAGCTGAATGACGGTGATGTGGACTTAAACAGAAATACCCTTTCTTCCTGCAAACCACAACTAAGATTTTGTTTTTTTGTTTTCTTTTGCAAGTAATTGACTGTCACTGAATGGTATATAATAGAGAAAGGCCATCACAGCAGAGTTTCATTTTGAAATAAATACCACATTATGAAAAGCAATTAAATATTAAGATCACAATCTCTTCATCTTCAATAATTTACGTGTGTATAATAGAGCAAATTAGCAGAGATAATGGGATCATAATTGGCTTGGGAAGTAGGTTGGAGGGATAACAACATGAGATGGGCTTCAGAAGGAATGAAGGAGGCAAATTTCGGCGTCATTGTCTAAGGAGAAAAGAGTGACTAGCAGAAAGGATCCTTGTAAAAGCCCTGGCCAGGTGGCTCAGTTGGTTGGAGCGTTGTCCTGTACACCAAAATGGTGGTGGGTTTGATTCCAAGTCAGGGCATGAATAGGAGGCTACCAATCGAAGTTTCTCTCCCTATCATTTTCTCTCCCTTTCTCTCTCTCTAAAAATCAATTAAAAAGATACTCTCAGCGAGGATTTAAAAAAGAAAAGTCTTGTAGGAGATGCCTTACTGAACTCAGTAAGCAATTGGGATGGAGGCAAAAACAAACAAACAAACAAAAAACAGACCAATTGCCCCTAGAAGGAAAGTAGGACTCACTTTTTCACTTGGAAGATTTGATGCTTCATGAACAGTGGACCTAATAACTAGCGAATCATAGCTCTTTTGGAAAGCAAGGAAGCAGAAACAGGAGGAGAGATATCCAAGCTTTATGCTTTATGTTAGAACAGAACTCCCAAGGCGGATCTGTGAAGGCAATAATGGGCACCAAGCCACAGCCTAGTTAGAATGAGATTATTAAAGGAATGTGATTATAATCAAGCTTTTCTGTGCATGACACCAGGATCCCAACATCTGCCTGGGACTGCGAGCTCTGAAGACACCACTGATTGGGGTTGGGAAAATGGTAGAGTAAACAGGAGCCAGATAAGTCAGTTTTTCTGTGTATTAAGTAATGAGTGCGCCTCAGCATAGAGAAAGGCCTATTGCAGACAAAGGGTCAAGATAGACTCTCAAAAGCCTTTTCTTCTACCCCCTGCCTTCAGGAGGAATGGCACCCAAGCCAACCAACATGGAGAGAAGTGAGGCTCTGCTTAACCTGCAGCAAAGGAGCTCCAACAAACCTTCTAGGAAGTGATTTAGCCGAGTATTTACCTGACAAGCAAACAATAGTTCTAACCAGCCTATGCTAAGCTTTCCCCTCATTTATTGGGGCAAATAATGAAGACAGGAGTAGCAAATGTGTGGATTTGCTGTTGCCTATCACAATCGAGGGCAGCGCACAGGGATCCAGACGGCCAGTCCTTGGACTTGAGGAGGTGGCCCTGGAGCATACGCCCTCCACACTCCAGAATGGCTATGCTTCCCACATCTCTTTGCACATATATTCACATTACCTGCAATATTTCCACCCAAACAGACCTGTGGGGACTCTTATCCATCCTTTTGTGTCTGCTCTAATGTATTTTCCTTGAATGCATCCCCTCATGGGGTCTCATTCTTTCCTTTCTTTGGATACTGTGCCCTTCATGCATTCCTCTATCACTGTACACATGAGTCAACATAGGTACTCATTCAGAACAGTGCTTTACAAATAGAATACACTGTTATCAAAGAATTTTGCAATTATTCATTTATGTTTGCATCTATTTCCACTAGTAGACTATAAATGCCTTGAGGAGAGAGACTGTCAAGTGTTTAAGTTTGCACTCTCAGCATTTTGTCTCCAGCTAAAATATAAGTAACTCTCCCTTATTTTATTCCCAAAATGATGGCAGAATATTGCCATATAAGGAGCTTTGAAGGGAAGAACTAGCTGGGTTCAAATTCTGCCATGTGCTACCTCGGATGTTCAGTGTAATTCTTAACTTCTTAGACCCTTAGCTTCCTTGTCTTTAAAAGGGGAGAAATATTATCTACATGATAACTTTTTCTTAGGCTTACATGGGGTCATATTTATTAAGTGCCTGGCCCACAGAGGAGGAATTTATGTAAGACTCTTATCTTGTAATGAAAATGAAAGTCATTGAGATGCTGGGGATGGGAATGTGTTAACACCAATAATTTATTAGAAGAGAGAATTTTTCCACATTTCAGATTTATGCATACAAAAATGAGTTATACAAACTTTTTCAAATTACATTGCTCTTTCACTGTGAAATAAAAAAGGATATAATTGTCTGCAGTTGGCAAAGACTCTTACCCTTAATGTGAAACTTAAGAAAATCCAAAATGCAATCTATAGTGTTTAAAATCATATCCAAAACTATAGTATTCATCTCCTTTAGAAAGTGACTCAGTGAAGAAGTACTTGAGCTCAAGGGAAAATAATTTAGGCCATTAAACTTAAAGAATAATATTTCACATTAAACCTGGTGCTGTAGGAATAAGGGAGATTGAGTTTTTGGATAAGGCTGGTCCTCTCCTATTCTCTCCCTTCCCCTGCTCTCCCCTCCTTTCCTCACCTACTTCTCACCCTTCTTCCCATTTTTTTCATCTTTGAAGAGAAATGATTACTAAACATAATCAGCATTTTAAGCATAACATATTGAAAGCTTTAATTTACTATAGAATCACTCTAGGTAAAAATCATGCTATCCTTTTGTTACCCATGTGTTTCTTTTTGACTGAATAATAACAGGAGAAACTAGACCTATGAAGTAAAGAAGAAAGAATGGCCTCTGGTAATTAACAGTCATTACTGGAGGGCTTTGAACTGCTTTTTCAGTGCAAAGCATGGGTGTGCATATAAAATCTTTTTGTCTAATTGACAAACCCTTAACCAGACTCATAAAAGTAGAGAGAGAGACAATCCAAGTAAATAAAATCCTATATAATAAAAGCCTAATATGCTAAGTGTCTGGTTGTCCATTCAACCAATTAAAGCATAATATGCTAATGATATGCTAAGTCCATTCAACCGCTTGCTATGACGTGCACTGACCACCAGAGGGCAGTCAACTAGTCGACCAGTCGCTATGATGTGCACTGACCATCAGGGGGCAGAGAGTTGACTGATAAACCAGTCTCTATGACATGCATTGACCACTAGGGGGCAGATGTTCCAACTGGTAGGTTAGCTTGCTGCTGGGGTCCAGCTGATCAGGACTAAGTAACACAGGCTGGACACACCCTGGAGCCCTCCCACCATCCCTCCCCAGCCTTGATCGTACACTGGTGGAGTTCCTTGGCCTGGCCTGCACCCTGTCATAATCCAGGACCACTTGGGGGATGTTGGAGAGCCGGTTTGGGCCCAATCCTGCAGGTCAGGCAGAGGGCCCCACTGGTACACGAATTCATGCACTGGGTCTCTAGTCTTATATAATAAAACCCTAATATGCAAATTGACCAAACTGCAGATCAAATGGCAGAACGACCGGTGCTATGATGCACACTGACCACCAGGGGGCAGATGCTCAATGCAGGAGCTGTGCAAAGCATAGGTGTGCATATAAAATCTTTTTGCTCAGCCAGAAGCTGGGCTCATGGCTGGCAAGCTCAGTGGTGGTGGCGGGAGCCTCTCCCACCTCTGCAGCAGTGCTAAGGACCCCTTGGGGGATGTCTGACTGCCGGCTTAGGCCCACTCCCCAGGCAGACATCCCCTGAGGGGTCCAGACTGTGAGAGGGCGCAGGCCGGGCTGAGGCACCTCCCCTTCTCCCAGTGCACGAATGTTGTGCACCAGGCCTCTAGTTAGAAATGAACGAGTAGAAGTGAAAATTGACACCATAGAAATAAAAAGAATTATAGAAAATACTACAAACAACTATATGCCAACAAATTGGACAATCTGGAAAAAATTGATAAATTCCTAGAAACATACAATCTTCAAAGAACATCATGGGTCAAGAAGAAACAGAAAAACTGAACAGACTAATTATTACCAACAAAACTGAATGAGTAATTTAAAAAAACACCCAACAAACAAAAGTCCTGAACTCAAGAGCTTCAGAGTTAAATTTTATCAAATATTCAAAGAAGAATTATTACCTATCCTTCTCAAGCTATTCCAAAAAATTCAAGAGGAGAGAAGACCAGCATTACCGATTCCAAAACCAGACACAGGCATTACAGAAAAAGAAAATTATAGACCCATAATCCTGATAAATATAGATGCAAAAAATCTCAACAAAATATTAGCAAACTGAATTCAGCAATACATTAAAAATATCATACACCATGATCAAGTGAGATTTATTCCTGGGATGCAAGATTGGTGCAATATCCACAAATCAATTAATGTGATATACCACAAACAGAATGAAGGATTTAAAAATCATATTACACAAGTAGATGCAGAAAAAGCACTTGACAAACTCCAGCATCCAACTATGACAAAACTTCCAGCAAAGTGGGAATAGAGAGAACATACCTCAAAATAATAAAGATTTTATAGGACAAACCCACAGCTAACATCAGACTCAATAGGAAAAACTAAAAGCCATTTCCCTTAAGATAATAAGAAGATAAGGATGTTCACTTTCATGATGTTTATTCAACATAGTATTGGAAGACCAAGCCACAGCAACCCAAGAAAAAGAAATAAAAGTCATCTAAATTGGAAAGAAGTAAAACTATTATTATTTGTAGATGCCATAATAATGTATAGACTATAGAGAGAATCCTAGAGATTCCACCAAAAAAACTACTGGAATTGATAAATTCAGTTAAGCAGCAGAATAAAGAATAAGTATTTAGAAATCAGCTGCATTTTGTACACAGATAACTATCAGAAAGAGAAATTAAGAAAACAATCTCGTTTACAATTACATTTAAAAAACCCCACCTAGGAATAAATTTAACCAAAGAGATAAAAAGCCTGTACTCAGAAAATTGTAAGACATTAGAAAGAAGAAATTGAAGAACAAATAAATAAATGAAAACATAGCTCATGGATAGGAAAAATTAACATTGATAAAATGTTCATACTACCCAAAGCAATCTAGAGAGGCAATGTGATCCCTATCAAAATACGAATGCCATTTTTCACTGAACTAAAACAAAATCCTAAAATTTATTTGGAACCACAAGACTCCAAATAGCCATAGCAATCGTGAAAAAGAAGAACAAAATTGGAGGTATCCTGCTTCCTCATATAAAATTAAACTACAAGTCTATAGTAACCAAAACAGCATGGTACTGGCATAAAAACAGATACGTAGACCAATGGAACAGAATAGAGAGCCCAGAAATAAACCCATGCCTCCATGGTCAATTACTATTTGACAAAGAACACAAAAATATACAATGGGGTAAAGACCGTCTGTTCAATAAAAGACGTTGGATAAATTGAACAGATACAGACAAAAAAGTAAAACTAAGACCACCTTCTTACACCATATACAAGAATAAACTAAAATGTATGTATTAAAGATGTAAATGTAAGCCCTCCCTGGGTGGCTTGGTCGTTTGGAGCATTGTCTGTACACCAAAGTCACAGGTTCAGTTCTAGGTCAGAACATGCCCAGGCTGTGGGTTCTATTCTAGGTCAGGGTGCTTATAGGAGGCAACTGATTGGTGTTTCTCTCTCCCTCCCTCCCTCGCTAACACCAATGGAAAACTTAAGCTCGTGTGGTGATTAAGAAGGAAAAAAATACTGAAGTGTAAGATCCAAAACTATAAAACGTCTAGAAGAAAACACAGGCAGTAAACTCTCTAACATTGCTCTTGGTAATATTTTTTTCTGATACATTTCCTCAGGCAAGGGAAACAAAAGAAACACAAATTGAATCACGTAAAACTAAAAAGGTTTTGCACAGCAAAGGAAACCATCAACAAAACAAAATGACAGTCTACTGAATGGAAGAACATATTTTCCAATGATATATCTGACAAGGGGCAAATACCCAAAATGTATAAACAAATCAAACAACTGTACACCAAAAACCCCCAAATAATTCAATTTAAAAAAAATGGGCAGAAGACCTGACTATACATTTCTTTAAACAGGAAATAAAGATGGCTCACAAACATTTGAAAAGATGCTCAAGATCACTCATCATCAGAGAAATGTACATTAAAACCACAATGAGCTAGCACCTCACACTTGTCAGAATGGCTATCATCAATATCTCAACAAAAAAGTGTTAAAGGGAACCCTTGAGCACTGTTGGTGAGATTGCAAATTGGTGCGACCACTGTGGAAAACAGTGTGAAGGTTCTTCAAAAAAACCTAAAGGCAGAATTACCTTATTATGACCCAGCAATTCCACTTCTGGGAGTATATCCAAAGAAATACAAAATATTAATTTAAAAAGATATATGCACCCCTATATCCACTGCAGTGTTATTTATAGTAGCGAACATATGAGAGCAACCCAAATACCCATTAATAGATAATTGGATAAAGATGGGATGCATATATATGATGGAATACTACTTGGATATAAAAAAATAGAATGAAACCTTACCATTTGTAACAACACATATGTACCTAGAATTATAAGTGAAATAAGTCAGAATTCACTTATATGTGGAGTCTAAAGAACAAAATAAATGAATAGAAACAGACTCATAGATATAGTGAGCAAACAGGATTGCCAGATAAGGAGGGTTTGGGGAATGGGTGGAAAAGGTGAAGGGAGTAAGAAGTTACAAAATAGTCATAAGATGCAAAGTACAGCATAGGGAATACAGGCAATAATGGTGTAATAACTATGTATGGTTTCAGGTGGGTACTAGAATTATTGGGGGATCACTTTGTAAATTAAATGTCTAACCGCTATATTGTGCACCTGAAACAAATATTAAATTTGGAAAAAAAATACTTTTTGTCTTCCTGTATGATTTTCCTGTGTTCTGAGGCACAAAATTCCATCTCACATCATTATCCCCTTGCCATCCACTTGACTGTTTTGTTTCATATAATAACCTTGATGTTCATATTATTCTATCAATTAGGTTTTATTTACTTTGCATTATTTCTGCTGATGTTCACAGAAAATTTCATCAGGGAAGGGAGACAGTAGTTATAATACATACTTAAAAGAAAGTGAAACTGATAATTCAAGAATCCAAGTGCCTGCCTAACATTACACAATACGAGGGCTCACACTAGTACCTCCAAGCCCCGGACTTGGTCACTTGCACTGCCAGGTGCTGACTGTGGTAGAGCTGGACCACCAAACCCAAGTAGTTCAGGCTTTGAACTCTAGGCCCCTTTATCAAAGGCTTAGTGCTGATTCATTGATGCAACAGCATCTTGTCTTGCTTCCACTGCTTTTCTGTTCAGCTACAAGATACCATCTGGAATGAGGTACGTTTTCTTCTGGAAGGATTCAGAACTCTGAAACCACTCTCTACTCTCCCTCCAAATTCCACCATGACTACCAGTTTTTCTGATTATAATTGGTCCATCCTAAGCAAGTCTCAGTGTCTCATATAAAAGAGATAAAAGGAGTAGAAAGGGAAATAGAAATATGAAGTCTACTTGAAAAAAAAATAGTATAGTTGTATTCAGATTCCCACCTTTTGCCTTTGGATGAATGATTCTTTTTGGCTGAGCTTGGGTTCCACTCCACACTAATCCAATTATTTTTAGACAGAGGCAGAGGTTGGCTGATACAAATACAACTGCTCAGATTGCCTCCTTCAGCAAGAACTGGCGGACCATACAAGAGAGGGAGGCAAGGGCTGAGGTAACTGAAGGACTGGCACTACACAGGTAAAGCAGTGGGGACAACCTCTGCACAGGATAGCAGGGTCCATCTGGTTATGCAGGGCACAGGGAATCTGCTAGGTATTGTTCAGAAAGGACATTTTCCATCAGAACACAGGAGCTAAGAAAAGTGTTTCCTGGCCTGAGATGTCTTTGCAGGAGTTGGGTAGGAAAAGGAAAAAGGAAATATACAACAAATGTATCTACTAAACAATACCCTATAACAAGACCCTATCCTTTGGCCATGAGCCTATTTGATAACCTGAGATCCTACGCAAATATAGTTACTCAAATATAAAGTCAAACTTTGCTAGTTGGATTCATTTGTTCACTTTATTCACCAGAACTTTTGAGAACTTAGTATTTTTCAAGACCTGGACATAAAAATATAGGCTTGGGATATAGGCTTCAGGAGTCTCAAAGACTGGTTGATGGTCTGTCCTAGAAACGATGAGATGTAACACACTGGGGACATATAAAGTGCCATTGGGATGTGATTTAAAAAATGGATTTCATCTAGTGGTTAGCAAAGACTAGAGAAGGGAGAAGAATTTTAGAAAGCAATTTTACTTGATTCACTCAATAAATATAGTTGACACTTTGGTAAGCTCTCATGGGTTAAAAAAAGTGGTTCCTTTATAAAAGGTCATTACATTCAACAATGTGGCCACAGAATGCCTCTCTGAGATGTTTATGGTGAGATCTAATGGATGAGAGGCATCACTCATGAGTCAACACACATTAAAATCCAGGGCCTGTTTGTTTCATCTCATTTGACCAAAAATAATAATAAAGACGTGTAATGGAATCACTTGATGGTTTGTGTGGTTTTTTGTGTTATTATCTCATGTTTTGTCCCCAGGCAGGACCCTTCCATGGTTCATGTATTTTCCACTTAGAAAATGGTTTATTTAGAAAATAGAAAAAAAGTATCTAGAATGGAATAAAATAAAGAGTAGAATAAAGGTAAGAATAATAATAATGTATAGTTATATTAAATGAAAATTACAGGCATAATGAAATAGAAAGCACTTTGTAAAACACTATACAAGTATAATACTGTTACTTCCAAAATTTCTAGAGACTGTGTATTACTAAATATAAAAGAATAATTAAGACACTGGCCATCATACCAGATCTGAAATTTCCCCAACTCAACTTTTGGCTATCTGGATTTTTCCAATTTGGTTACCTCATCTTCACCTTATCAATGCTGGGTCTTGAGCTATCATTTAACTGTATGGAAATAGCTTTGCAATTTCTTAAGCCTAACACAATGTTGTAATCAGACGTATTCAAATTTGGTATTTCAAAAGTCATTGTCTTCTCATAGAATAAGTATATCAGATACTGTCATGAATATCTTGACAGATGGGCTCATCATTTCAGAGCAGATGGCAAGATGATTAGGCTCAACTCTGAAATCTTAAGTATGAGACATATAAACAGCTATGCAAGAGCTAAAGACACTGAAAATAGTTCTTTAGACAGCCTGCATTTTAAAGGGATATTTGCTTAAAACTCAAATATTCTTCTGCTTGGCGGCGGGGGGGGGGGGGTTGGGGGGGGCGGGGACTAGACTCAGATTTTCTTTGACAAAAGCACAGAGAGGTGGTGTGAGGCTGACCTGGCTTTGAATCTGTATCTGCTGTTTACTAATATGAGAAAAGATACCTCAACTCAGCTTCCCCATCTGAAAAGGCCAGGTTAATAGCACTTGCCTCATGGAATTGGAGGCAGAATTTAATGAGACAGCACATGCAACACACTCCACAGATACCCAGTCAATACAAACACCTGTCTTTACTGACAAACAATAATATTGTTCTGCATTTATTGCTGAAGAGACAATGGTGCATGTTTTTCCATAAACACTATTTTTAGGGTCTTTGTATATATAAATTTTAATAAGGAGGCCTCTAATAAGCAGAAAACAACAAGTACAGTAGTATAAAAAACATATATAAATATTCCAACATGCAGGACAACATAGACAATATACGGTATAGTCACCTCATTTTTGACACTAACAGATTTTTAAAGCACTTCTAAAATCATTATTTCATTTCATTTAAGTAAAGTAGCATTATCTCTTCCTAAGAATATTTTTAAAGTTGAAATTCACAGAAATTGATTTGACCAATGAAACAAAATGTAAGTCATATCTGATCCCGACTTGGCCCAGCTCAAGGAAAGGGACTCTGGAGTCCCCCTGTCAGCCTCTGCTGTCCCCCAATATTTATGCAGTGGGCCTTGTTGGTTAGGCTCCCAGCATCCACATCTCCTTCCATCCATCAACAGCACCCAAAGTTTGCACTGGAGGAATCATTACCTACGCATTCTTAGCAACTTAACTGAGTATTATTTCCCACCATCAGATCAAAGTGGCTCATGATTTGCTAAAACTAACTTGTGTAGTTAATCCCCCTGACTGTAATGATAGATTTTGGCAAATAACCACAGTACTCTGTCAGGGTCAAAGAAGTGCAAAGTGACTTTTGCTGGGTAAACTGAGAAATAACAGATAAGTACTTAATATAACTCAGAAAGACTTCTAGATATGAAAACACCTAGGGAGAATGTTGAAGGATAAGTATAATCATTTGTCTACATAATTATATTTCCTACTTGATTAAAATCCTTTATTTCAGTCCCATTTCTTATCTTCATAACCCTGAGTGATGCCCAAATAAGATGTCAATAAATGTTAATGAATTAAATGAGTGATTAACATATTAATAAATAGATTTCTTATTAGGCACATTGCCTGATGGATGCTAGTAGGTCAAATGGATCATTGTTTATTTTCTCTAGCACTCTTCATTGAGAAGTGAAGATATAATAAATCAAGAAAAGTAAAAAGTTAATCAAATTAAAGCCACATTGTACAATTTAGTGTCAGTCTATGCCACACGCTTTTGACCTGGAGGAATAGTTTATATACCAATGCATATTTTAACCTGGGAGCAGCCTTGATGAAGGCAATTTACTTGACAACATTACACAGAGGACCCTAATCAGTTTGGCTCAGTGAATAGAGCCTCGGCCTGCGGACTGAAGGGTCCCAGGTTCGATTCCGGTCAAGGGCATGTACCTTGGTTGTGGGCACATGCCCAGTAGGGGGTGTGCAGGAGGCAGCTGATCAATATTTCTCTCTCATCAATGTTTCTAACTCTCTATCCCTCTCCCTTTCTCTCTGTAATATTTAAAACAAAACAAAACAAAAACATTACACAGAGGAAGTTTTAAGGCAGTAGGATGCTATAAAAAGCCTTCAAGTCAAACTTTCACTCTGATATTTGTTTCCTATGTGATCTTATTTCACCTCTGAACTGCAATTTCTTCAGCTGTAAAATAGGGACACTGATAACTTCCTCCAGGCTGGCTATTTTTAAGAGCATCTATCTCAACAGCACATGGTAGGTACTCAATAAATTTTTATTAATACTTTAATCAGTATGTTTTCTTTATAATTGTGAGCAATCCTTGACTCATACTTAATATTAGAGAAAGTCATAGAGGTTTATATGTAACCCACAATCACTCTGTTGACACCAGCAGACAAAGGCTTTGTGGGAGAAGGGGTGCTGTCATCCCATCAATCAGGGCCACCAGGAACAGTGGTCCTGGTTTTGTACTAGAGCATTGAGCTGGGAAGCGCTGGAATGGAACCTGCATTCTGCTCATGGAGTTGTGGGGCTGCTTTCACTCAGGGTAAACCTTGTACCAAGGCCTCCACTGGACTAGCTCAGTCCTGTCTTTTAATATATCAGGAAGGGCACAAATGGTAGGCTGCCTGCCGTAAGTCTCAAATCTCGTGCTGTTTTGAGGCAGATTCTATGAGCAAGTCCTTTTCTGTTTTTCAAAGAGAAAACAAGTAGAGTTTTGGGACAGAGACAGTTCTCATAGTATCCTATCTAATAAAAGAGAAACATGGTAATTAGCGTACGTCTGCTACCCTTCCCATTGGCTAATCAGCGAGATATGCAAATTAACTGCCAGCCAAGATGGCGGCCGGCAGCCAGGCAGCTTGAAACTAACATGAGGCTTGCTTGCTTCAGTGATGGAGGAAACCAACGTTCCCTGCCGGCCTCTGAGCTTGCAGTTTGAAACATAGTTACAAATATAGAAGCTAAACAAAACCCCAGAAACCTGCTTTCAGCGAGCCGGGATCTCGGAGCTGCAGTTGATACAGTGTTTCAATTATAGAACCCAAACAAACCAGATACCTCCTTTCAGCAGCAGAGGCCTCAGAGCTGGAGCCAGAGCTAAAGCTGGCCCAGAATAAAAAAAGAAAAAAAAAGAAAAAAAGGAGCAGTTGGGAGCTTCAGCCCTCAGCCCCTCACCCAGACTGGCCAGGCACCCCAGTGGGGACCCCCACCCTGAAGGGTGTGTGACCAGCTGCAAACAGCCATCATCCCCTCATCCAGGCTGGCCAGGCACCCAAGTGGGAACCCCCACCCTGATCCAGGACACCCTTCAGGGCAAACCAGCCGGCCCCCACCCATGCACCAGGCCTCTACCCTATATAGTAAAAGGGTAATATGCCTCCCAGCACCAGGATCAGCGGAGCCGCGAGGCCTCCCAGCACCGGGATCAGCGTGACAGGGGGCAGCGCCCAAACCCCCTGATCGCCCTGAGGCTCTGTGTGTGAAAAGGGGCGGGGCCACAACCTCCCTATCCGCCCTGCTCTGTTCGTGACAGGGGAAGGCGCCCCAACCCCCTGATCAGCCCTGCTCTGTGCCTGATAGGGGGGAGCTCCCCAACCCCCCTGATCGTCCTGCGGCTCTGTGTGTGACAGGGTGAGGCACCCCAACCCCCCCTCCCCCATGGGCCCTGCTCTGTGTGTGACGGGGCGGCGCCCCAGCCCCCTGATCGGCCCTGCTCTGTGCCTGATAGGGGGGAGCTCCCCAACCCCCTAATCGCCCTGCAGCTCTGTGTGTTACAGGGGGCGGGGCCACAACCTCCCTATCCGCCCTGCTCTATTCGTGACAGGGGAAGGCACCCCAACCCCCTGATCAGCCCTGCTCTGTGCCTGATAGGGGGGAGCTCCTCAACCCCCTGATCGTCCTGTAGCTCTGTGTGACAGGGTGCGGCGCCCCAACACCCCCCCCCCCCGGGCCCTGCTCTGTGTTTGATGGGGTAGAGCCATAACCTCCCCATCGGCCCTGCCCTGTGTGTCAGAGTGGCAGTGCCCCAACCCCCTGATCGGCCCTGCTCTGTGGGTGATAGAGGGCGGCGCCCCAACCCCCTGATCTGCCCTGCTCTGTGACAGGGGGCGGTGCCCCAACTCCCCTATCGGCCCTACTCTGTGAGTGACAGGGGGGAGCTCCCCAACCGCCTGATTGACCCTGCTCTGTGCGTGACAGGGGGTGGCGCCGCAACCTCTCCATGGACCCTGCCTTGAATGTGACGGGGGCGGTGCCCCAACACCCCAATAGGCCCTACCCTGAGCATGACTGTGGGTGGCATTGCAACCTCCCAATCCGCCCTGCTCTGTGCATGACAGGGGGTGGCGCCCCAACTCCCCAATCGGCCCTGCTCTGAGCCAGACCAGGGGCTGCACCTAGGGATTGGGCCTGCCTTCTGCCACCCGGGAGCAGGCCTAAGCCAGCAGGTTGTTATCTCCCGAGGGGTCCCAGACTGCGAGAGGGCACAGGCCGGGCTGAGGGACCCCCCCTCCACCCCGAGTGCACAAATTTTTGTGCACCGGGCCTCTGTTTTTGAAATAATTACATATCAGCATCTCTTACTGTACTCTGTAGCATTAATTAATTTGAGATGATATTCAGTTCTTAAAAGTATAATAGATCATGGTTATAGAGTTAAAAGAGAAAAATAATTGAGTATTTCATCAATTCCAGGAGGTCTTCACACCTTAAAAGGGGGATCTGGCCAACGATATCCCAGAAGAGCAGACAATATCAGAATTTTTCTTAGTAGCGAAGGAAAGAGGCTAGAGATATTTACAAATTTATAGTTTAGGGTCCCATTACACAATTTTTGCTTTAGGGTCTTAGCCCTAATCACTTGTTTTCATCAGTCAGCAAAGACTAGTCTCCATTAAAATGCACTAGGGTAGGGGTGAGGGTAGGAGGATTCTCCAACTGGGTATATATTTATTATTTATTTAGTTATTATTTTTTAGTGTGTTTCAACTGGGCATGTAAAGACAAGAGAAAACACAGCGCCTCATGTTTTAAACTCTTTCACAAGTAAAGTTTTATGTAATTATCAAAAGAACCCTTAGGCAAGTATTTTATCTCCATTTACAGACAATAAGCTGAAGCTCAGAAAGATTCACATAGCTGGTAAGAGGCCAAGCCATAGTCAAAACCTGCATTTCCTAAAGCCAGTTTCCATGCACTTTCCACTTTATCCTGCTCTGAACAGCTCTGACCTAGAGTGTATCCTCCAGGTTTGCTTCAGTTAAACCAATACCATCAGAGGATTTTAAAAGTCTTAAGCTATAAAATCTCTCCAGAGCCCAAAGACATGTCGGATAAGGGGAGGAGAAGGAGCCTGCTGACCAGTACTGCTTATTAGTACAATCCCCATTCCTTTATCTCATTACAATGGCTGATGTGGAATAGCTGCCAGATCCTGCCAAACCCAGCACAGCTCATTTTCCCCCTACACACGCAAGTTTTCTCCACTAAAATTCCGCCCCTTTAGTGTCTTTCATTTGGAAAAGAATAAGGAGTCATCTCTCAGAGAACACAGTAAGGCAGCTGGATTGGCAATCATTTCTCTCCCCTGGAACTGTCACCTGGTCTCATTATTTTATTGGTCACATGAAACAGAACACATAATGTGATTTCCCCTGGATAACTGCATGGGCTCCATTCCCAGCCCTCTCGGCATCCACATTCAGTGCTCATCATACTTATCTATCCCAGCACCTTGGAGCTTGTGGCTTCTCTGGAATGACTAATTTCATTTCTAACAATTCAACATCAACAACACTTCCTTTAAAGAAAAATAAAGTAACTTTAGAATGTGTCTAACTTCTTCCAAGGCTCTGGAAGTCCTAGGGGAAGAGGGACCACCGCTGAGAAAAAAATAACATTCATCCACTCATCAGTAAGTCATTTATTTGTTAATATTTGGAAGTGATCAAGAGGATGGACTGGGTTCTAATCCTGGCTCCTGGACTTCATTGTTGTTGGGCAACGATGTGAAATAGGGATATCACTAATACATTAATCATACCTACCGCCTTGTCAACATCAATTGGGAAAAATGTGTAAAACACTCAGCCTGGCTAGAGTAAGTGCCCCGTGATCACTCACTGTCGTGTTGATGTGTGGTAGTCTGGCACTGGACTGGTTTTTAGGAGCCAGAGGTGAGTAAGACTGTATCTCTGATTTCAAGGTTGATGAATAATTACAAAATAGATGTGAGATTATAATACGGGGAGTATTGAGCTATAGATACCGAAGTGACCCAAAGAAGAAAGCACTAGATGTAGTCTAGGTTTTGTCCTTCCCTGAGCTCCTCCAGGATCCTGTCCTTATTCTGTTGCCACACATTCATTCTCTAATAATTAAATGCTCATCTGCATTCCCCAGGAAATAGAGCTCCTTGCGGACAGGAGTATGCCTTTTGCAATTCTGCCTTTTTCTGCATACTCATGATCGAACACACAGCTTACAGAGAAGGTTTTCCATAAAGACTGAAGGGTGGAGGTGGTATGTAAAACACATTCTGGGTACAATCAATAGACTAGTCAGGTTTGAGTAGCTTTAGGTAGAGCCTCCTTGTGGGAGGCCTAGTATGTTAGAATAAGACATTTTATTGTTCAGCCATTGAAAAATTTGGAAGACAAAAGAAACAAACAAACAAAAAGTACTTAAATTTCAGTTTGAAGACAGTGCTCAAGATAGGATGGGGGCAAAAATGAAGATAAACTAATTGATACATTAAGCTAACAGTCCAGAAATGGGGGTTGGTAGGGATCTGAGCTAAAGTGACAAGAACAGAAACAAAATTAAGAAATAGTTTTGAAATTTACCTGTTCTTATCCTTTCAGATAAAAACTGGGGTTAGAAACCCCGTGGATACCAGGGACAGAGAGATGGTTCCTATCAGAAAATGGAGGTAGACAAGAAAGGCCAGATGTTGAGAAACATTGCTCATTCCTGGAAACAGCTGTCCTTCCATCCCCCTCCTCATTCCCCTATTCACTTTTTTTTTCATCCATCTATCCATCTAACACACATTGCTTGAGTACTTTCCTCCTGTCAGGCACTGTTCTGCTTTCTAAATATTCCACAATGACAGGCAGTCTGCAGCTCCCTAGGAGCCACAGGACTGCAGGAGCAACTGTACAAAGCACAGAATGATCTTAAATGGTTTTTATTACACTGATTGGTTCTGTTTCTTCTTGGGGATAGCAGTAAATTGCTCTTTTAAATTTAGCTTTGAGACACTATAATTTCAACTCTAAGTGCAGAAATTGAACTGCTTTCAAGGGTAGCAAAATGATGGCAGTATCCTGGTGCTAAAATACAATGAGCCATTCCATTGCCCTATGAGAACTATACATATCCATGCTGAGAAGGGCAATATGCTCAGTGAGCACTCTACCTAAACACACCCCCCGAGTGTTTCCTTTCTCCCTAAAATGCAGAGATGATAACGCATACCTACTGCCTAACTGACAGGGCTGGGGAAAGGATCATAAAAGATAATGTCTGCGAATATGCCTTGTGAAATATACTAATATAAGGGAGTATTATTTTTGTCATTGTAGGGTTTGTTTTTTGTTGTTTGTTTTGATAGGATTATCTGTCAAGAATATTCCCAGAGTCTCTCTTATTCCATTGTATTCAACTGGAAAAGGCAAACGATGTAAATCCAGAAAATAAGTTGACAGGTTAGTTTTGTTGCTATCTAGCTAAGTGGTCCCAAACAAAATATTTAACCTTTCAGTTTTCTCATCCTTAAAATAGAGATGATCATAATGCATGTCCTAGAATATTGCTGTAAGTGTTATAGCTCCCCTTCTGCTCCCCAAATCCATCAGCCTGAAAAATACTAGGTTTCAGCACAGAGTCTCACTTCTACTTCTTATCATTTTTTGTAGCTCCACCCCTCACTGGGATTCTAACCATTCTCCTTTTCCTCTCTCAGTAGGACTCCGTCACATTTCTATCAGCCGCTTATAGTTTGTTTTCTCCTATAGTCTGGGCCCGTGGTAAGGTTGACATTTGACCTTGTGGCTCTAGCTACCAGCATAGTGCCTACACAAAGCAAGCATTTAATAACTGTCTGCTAAAACATGAATAAGACATATACAAGACACTGCTTTGTACACTATAAGAGAGTTAGCAGTTAGTAATTCTGAATCTCATTTGTCAAATGTCACAGTGTGAGAGTGAATTCATGGCAAAACAACACTGGGTATAAACATTTTAACTGAGAAGAACAAGGATTTTACAATTCCTGTAAGTCAAGTGTTTCCTAAGCTGGGCAATTTTGCCCTTCGGATGACTTTTGGTGTCAAAACTGGGTGAGATTGCAGTTGGTGCCTAGTGGGTAAGGACCAGGGATGCTGCTGCTATTTACTCTACAAGGCACAGGATGGCACCCATGACAGAGAGCCCAAATGTCAAAAGTGCCAAAAGTGAGGCACCTTATCCTAGCTATTATTCTTTCTTCAATTAGAGCATGGGATGCCTTTCAGGCTCTGTTGGTGTTGACATTCCATAGCCTGTTTGGTATGTATCAGTCTTGAAATTCATAGAAGGGACTGTGTGATAGTTCCACAGACCACTACTTTGTTTGTTTGTTAATTCTCACCTGATATTTTTCCATTGATTTTTAGAGAGGGTGAAAGAGACAGAGAAACATCATGTGAGAGAGACACATTGATTGGTTGCTTCCTGCATGTACTTCCACCAGGGCTGGGGATCAAGCCTGCAATGGAAGTACGTGCCCTTGACCAGAATCGAACCTGGGACCCTTCAGTCCGCAGGCTGACACTCTATCCACTGAGTCAAACCGGCTAGGGCCACAGACAACTACGTTTACAAAACAGGTTGAGGTTCGCTTCTGACAGTGACAGTGTTAACAAGAGAGCTGCAAACAGAACTGTAAGTCAGCAATGCCTCCTATCCTTTTCCATCTCATGGCAGATGCTGGTCTGGTTAGCGTTTGACTAGGGCAACAAGCTGTCAGGAAATCTGAAGAGAAGCTGGGGTTTCCTCCCTCCAGGCTAATGAAGGCTAACTGTCACAGGACTGTTTTCTCAAGGACTATGGCTCTTATAACCATGGGAATAATCCTGGTTTCCAGGGGAAAAAATGTAGTATTAGATACTTTGATAGTTTTTCTGTTTTTAATTTTTTCAAAGTGAGTTTTGTTTTCCTCCTAAGGCTTTAAAAACCATACTATGATCCTACCCCAAATGACTTATCCAATGTCACTCCCACTTTACCCGCCATGTCTGCATCACAGCCAGAGGCCCTGGCTTAATCCCTTGAACAGCCTGCATCCTGGCCCCCTCCTCTGTCGGGACCTTCCATAGGTTACTAGTTAATTCCTACTCATCTCTCAGGGCTCCGCTCAAATGTTACTTCCGGGAGATTACCTGCTGTGGCACCACATGAGGTCAGGCCCAAAATAAGAGCCTCATCATGTCCCCCAGCCATTATCCCTAATAATTTCCGGAGCTGTCATTAAATGAATTCTCCAATGTCAGCTCCATGGCATACACCATTTCTACTTCTGCAAGTAAGCCTTACACAGTAAAAATCTGTTCAATTAATTATTAGGAGGAATAATGTTTTAGATACAGAGTATCCCCATTTCAAATTTTAAAAAGATGTTTGGCAAGTAGTCCCTAATTTTGAGCCACTTACCAAAATAACATGAAAAGACATGTTTCCACCATAACTCAACATAAATTCTAGTGCATTAAAGAGTTAAACATAAAAAATGAACAAGTAAATTTATAAACAAATTATGAAGAAAATAAAATAAGGTATAAATGAACACTTTACAGTGTTCCTGTGGATGTATACTTTCTGAGCATAAAAGCTCTGGTAGAAATCACAAAGGAATAGATTAGTGTATTTATTACATGATACTGGCTACTTTAACTTACAGAGTGCTCAGGAAATCCCAGGATCATTCTATGTGCTTTATATATGCATTAATTTGGTGAAATTTCACCACCCACCCCGAGCTGGGTGCGGTTGAGAGGCCCATTTTATAGAGGAGAAAAGTGAGGCAGAGAAATTTAAAGATCACACAGCATAGAGACGGCAGACTCAAGAGTCAAGCCCAGAGAATCAGATACCACAGCCTTTGCTCTTCATCACTAGGCTCTTTGACTGCTACAGAAACGCATAAAACTGTACATCTAAAATAAAACCCATAAAGTAAAAATTAAAACCCATAAAGTAAAATATTTTTAAAAATCTCATTAGTTAAAAGGCAAATAATAAATTGGGAGAAATATTTTCAACAAATAGGACCGTAAGTGGTTATCCTTTACATTAGACCCTCCTCTTTCTCCTACCCATATTTCAGTAGTCATTGTATAAAGGATACATATACTAGCAAATGTTGTATGTGGGTGTGTATAAAGAACTTTCACAAATGACTGAAAAAGACAACATAGAATAGAAAATAAATGTGCAGTAACATGATCAGAAACTTCAGGAAGAAAGAAATGGACTATAAACAAAAAAATATTTAACCTAACTAGTAACCAAATAATAGCTAAATAATACCATTAACATATTATTTTCCATCAAATTAGAACATATTCACTGGTAAGTTATAAGTTTTCTGGACGCAATTAGTTTATAAATAGAGTATTTTAAAAATTCAAAATTAAAAGAAATTAAGATATTTTAAAATATATCAGTTCTACTATTAGCCACCTGTCTACAGAAATTTTCTGAGATATAAACAGTAATATAAGAGTCCAACTTGTTTGGCTCAGTGGTTGAGCTATGACCTATGAACCAGGTGGTCACGGTTTGATTCCGGTCAGGGCACATGCCAGGGTTGTGGGCTTGATCCCCAGTGGGAGCCGTGCTGGAGGCAACCGATCAATTATTCTTTCTCATCATTGATATTTATATCTCTCCCTTTCTTTTCCTTTCTGAAATCAATATGTTTTTAAAAACGAGTAATATAAGAGCAAACTCATAGAAACAATATTAATGGAAGCAAATTGCTCAGAATAAACTAAGTGCACAATGAGGGATGAATATAGGTCAATCATGTGATACTTACAGAGTAAGTTTCAGAACCATATTTTCATGAAATATTTAATAATCTGGGAAAATGTCCCTGATAGAAAAATCTATTGAAATATAATAGTTATCCTATAGAGGCCAGAGAGATGTTTTAAGGAGGCCTATTAACACACAAAAGAAACTCAACCGCTGCCACTCCCAGGCTATGCCTAAAGCCTTCATACAGGAGCACTTTGAGAGTCTGACAAAGCTTCCTTGAGTGTCCTTCAGTCTCAGCTAATTGACTAGAATCCCATCTGAAAGATTTGGAAACATCTGGGGGACCAGAAGGGAATTGGAACAGTGATGTCCACACCTATGACAAAGTCTCTATTCCTGTTGCCACTGAGAAAGACACTTAGACTGTGACAAAAGAACTTGAACCTTTCCCGTCCGTCCCCTTTTCTCTCTTCCACTTCCTCCTCCCTCCGTTCCCTGTTTTAGACAGAGTTCTTCTCCTGATCCTGGATCTCTTTGCAAACAGCTTCCTGAGGATTGCTCTAAAATGGAAAGGAAAAGGAAAAGAATGCTCAAAATTTTTACTAGGGCTTTGTTGCTAAGCAACCATTTCCTTTGTCTCTAAGTATAATGGAATATGACATTGTTTGGAAAGTGTTTTCAGTCCGCACCTTAATACAAAGGGCAAGGTGAGGGTGGGAGCAGGGAGGAGGTGGTAGTATAAAAAGCTTTAGATTGAACAATGTAAAGATGTAATATGAGAGATGAGGGGGGAAAAGAATACAAAAGAACCCACCCCAGAAGTTTCAACCCACCACCACCATCACCACATGGTGCCGAGAACTTCAAAATGGAACATTTCTTATACTGGCACATATGTTTGTTTTTTTTTGAGAACAAACATATGGTTATAAGCCTATTCATTATGATCTGCACATTTCTTCCCTACAGGAAAACTTAAATGTGCTGTTGATATCTTTTTATACTCACATAATAAGAAAGCAGACAAAGAACTGTTTTGATTGGACTTGTACACAAAATACTGCTGCTCAAATTTGTCCCGTTGCCCATATTCACAAGGCTGGTGGGTCTCAATTATGTACCTGCCTCTGTGTTCTCATTAGACCTGTGGACAGCTTTTACATAAGAACAGACAATGGTGTCTGTCTGCCAAAACAAGCTACCAATTTGCTTTCCACTGTGCTCTCAAGGATAAGTGTCATGTTTGATGGCTAGGATCCTAATTGGGCAGCTTCTACTAAGACATGGGCCTTAGCAGGAGGTGACTAGGCATACGCATAGACCTTTTCTTCTGCTTGCTGGCTGTGCTGCCTGGTGAAAACTTTCATCACCACTAGGATCACACGCAAATCAAGACTTGGATGTAGTTAGGGAGAAGGCCTTTCCGCTTGCTGTGAATCTAGGGCCTGGCCATTTCTAGCCTAGACAGAGTTCTCTAAGTGGTCCAGCTCAACTCACCACAGATTGCATTGGGTTTAGGGATCAAGAACCCAGCCAACACTGAAGTTTTGCGTTGTCAATCGGGGCATTTTTCTGTGTGTACCTGTCCTTTTAGGTACATGTAGGGAGGGATGGATGGTTGAGATCAAGATGTGAAAGTTCTCTAGCCAAGCATATACTAACCTCAGCAGCATTTCCAAGATTGTCACCTAGCAGGGAAATGGACTTGATGAGAATCCAAAGATTTGGGTTTAGCTCTGACTTCACCATAAATAAATAGTATCATTTCGGATAATTATTTATTCTCTCAGTGTCTCATTTTCTATTATTAAATAAGTCATACCTACATAAACAGGTATAAAATATATTGAGAGTTTCCATAATGATAATAATAATAATAATGATGATGTACCTAACACACTAAGAAACAAAATTCCAGTCACCTGAGAAGTTTCCATGTGCCCCTTTTGCCCTTTCCCAATAGCACTTCCCCATCTTCCCTCTCCTTCAAGATATAACAATTATCCTTTTGTTTTAGATTTCTTGTAACATTTTTGGTAATTTTTAAAAATATAATTTCAAACTTATAGAAAAATTTCAAGACTACAAGGAAATCCTGTATACACTTTACCCAAGTTTACTATTTGTTTATGTTTTGCACATTTGTTTTTATCATATATACTAGAGGCCCGGTGCACAAAAATTTGTGCACTCAGGGGGGGGGGGGAGAGGGGTCCCCTCAGCCCGGCCTGTGCCCTCTCAGGGGATGTCCACCTGCTGGCTTAGGCCCACTTCCCGGGGGATAGGGCCTAAGCTGCAGTCAGACATCCTTAGCGCTGCTGAGGAGGCGGGAGAGGCTCTGCCACCACCGCTGTGCTGGCAGCCATCAGCCTGGTTTGGGGCTGAGCAGAGCTCCCCCTGTGGGAGTGCACTGACCACCAGGGGGCAGCTCCTGCATTGGGCATCTGACCCCTGGTGGTCAGTGTGTGTCATAGTGACCAGTCATTCCCAGTCATTCTGCTGTTAGGGTCAATTTGCATATTACCCTTTTATTATATAGGCTAGAGACCTGGTGCATGGGTGGGGGCTGGCTGGTTTGCCCTGAAGGGTGTCCCGGATCAGGGCGGGGGTCCCGCTGGGTGGCGGCCAGCCTGGGTGAGGGGCTGATGGCCGTTTTCAGGCTGGCCACGCCCCCCAGCGACCCAAGCTCCCAGCCTCTCCTTTTTTTCTTTTTTACTGGGATTTATTTATCTTCTATAATTGAAACTTTGTAGCCTTGAGCGGAGCCCAGGTCTGGCCAGGGCAGATGGGAAGCTTGGCTTCCTCCATCACCGGGGGCAACCCAAGCCTCCTGCTTGTTCCAGCTCCATAGCTGCCGCCATCTTAGTTGGGTTAATTTGCATACTTGTTCCTGATTGGCTGGTGGGCGTGGCTTGAGGGCATGGCTTGAGCATAGCAGAGGGATGGTTAATTTGCATGTTTGTCTTTTATTATATAGGATATATGTGTGTGTGAATGTGTGTTTATGTGTGTATGTATTTTTCTTTTATGAACCATTTGAAAATAAGTTGGAGAAATTTTTCTCATTTATCCCTAAATGTGACTATTTTCTAAGAACAAGATCAGTGTGTAGTTCCTAAAAACAAAAACAGTCTCTTACTAATCACACATAGTTATCCAAAATTGAGATATTTAATATTGCCACAATGTTTTCTAATTCACAATCTATTTTAAATTTTATCAACTGTCTCATAATCCTATATAATAAAGAGCTAATACACTAATTAGACCAGATGGCGAATGACCTTCCGAATGACCAGTGTGTGGGGAGCAGGACTGCGAGGCAGCTGGGGCTGCGAAGGCCTACCCTTGCACGAATTTCATGCATCGGGCCTATAATATCCTACTAGTATAAACTTTTACCCCAGTCCAAGATCCAATCCAGAATCACTCATTTCCTTAATTTGTCACATTTCTTTAGTAATATCTTTTAATCTACAATTGTTTCTCAGCCCCTTTTCATCTTTCTTGACCTTGACTGCAGAACAATTATTTGGTAGAATACCTCTTAATTTGGGTTCATCTTATATTTCCTCATGATAAGGTTTATGTTACACATTTTTGTTAGGATACTAGAAAACTGATACTATGTCCCTCATAGGAGGCACATAATGACAGTGTATCCTAATACTGGTGATACTAAATTAATATTATTACTTGATTTAGGTAATTTCTACCGCGCTTCTCCAATATAAATGAGCCATTTTTCCTTTGGAACTAATAAGTCTTTTGTGAGAAAATAATTTGAGACTATGTAAATATCTTAATACCCATGAAACATTGATCTTCTACTTTTAGATCTTTATCAATCTATCTATCTTGCAATTCTGCCAAAAGTGATCCCTTTTCTCACATTTATTTGCTCATGTTTTATAATAGTATAAACTCATGGATTTTTATTTTATTCACTGGATTAAAATACATCGTTATTTTTATTTTCTTTGGTGCCTAAATTGTCCCAGATCTGGTCAGTGGAGTTGCTTCAACTTATCCCTGGAGTCCCTTTATAATGTCCTCCTCATTCTTTGAATAAGTCCTTACTTTCTGGGAACATAAGATGTTCCAGGGTCAACTCATAATCCTCTGCCTCAGTCCTGGAGTTATACATTTCTCTGGGAAGCCTGGTTCCTTTTATTAGAAAATGATTTATCAAGATCTGGGCTCAACGTGTGCTCATTGCTGCTGATGTGTCATGGTTTTCAGGCCATCTTAATGGACATATCCAAGGAATGTATGTACATTTAACACACACAGAATACCATTATAGGGAGAAACCTGCTTCCCATTTCCTCAATACATATACATATTTGTTTAAGCTTAGAATACATGAAAAGTAGTTTCAGAATTGCTACCCCATACCACAGTGAAAAGCAAACCTACTTACTAAAATTCAATATGATTTACATTATTTACTTAAAGTTTACATTGAGTGAACACAAAATCTTAGATATAAAATTTCATGAGTTTTAACAAATATGCACACTTCTATTAATAAATGGAGTATTTCCATAAATTCAGAAATTTTCCTGTCTTTTCCTAGTCAATCAAACACTCCTACCCCTCCAGAGTGTTCTGAATTTTTTCAACTCTAGATTAGTTTAGCCTATTCTAGAACTTAAAATAATTTGAAATAATTGACAATGAGTTTTCCAAATCTTGAGCATAGTGTATCCTGCTTTTATTTAGATCCTCTTAAATTCTCTTAGCAAAGTTTAGCACTTTTCAGTTTATAGATATCAAATATACTTTCTTAAGTGTATACCTAAGCATTTTATGTTTCTTCTTTGAAGCTACTATAAATATTTCCTTTTCTAAAAGTTTGCTGCTAGTATATAAAACTGCAATTAATTTTTGTATATTGACCTTGTATCCTTCAATGACTTCACTTATTAGTTTTATTAGGTGCTTTGTAGTTTCCTTAGTACTTTCTGTAGAGACAATCATATTTCCTTCAAGAAGAGACAATTGCACTTCTTTTTCCCAAACTTCATGACTTTTATTAGCTTTTCATGCCTCACTGCATTGTTCAGATGCCCAGTAGAGTATAAAGTGTGAGAGCAGACAACCTTGAAGTTAACCAAAAATATGATACTGGCTATAGGTTTTTCCTAAATGGTTTTTGTCAAATTAGGCAGATCCCTTCTAATCTTAGCTTGCTAAGTTTTTATGATGAATAAGTATAGAGAGGGGTTTTTTTTGTTCCTAAAAATAGAAATAGGAAGGATAAGGAGAGAGAAAGAAGAAAGGGTACATTCATTTTGTGCTGTTTAGTTTGCAGCCTTCATCAGCATTTCCATCTCTCAAAGATTTTTTTCTTATCTGAACTCAGATTGCATTAAAAGTCAGTGCTTAATTGCTCCCTATTATGTGTGTTGATTTTGCCTTTCCTGTCAAAGCAAAAAGAACCTTGAGGATAGAAATAGAAAGCTTCACTCCCTTGTATCCCCTACTGTCCTTGGCATTTGGCTGGGTTCATGGTGACTGCTTGATCAGTTTTAACACTGCATTTTATAGGTTATAAAATGCTATGATTATTTACTATCTTAGACTTCAGCAGCCAAGATTTCATTGCCTTTTCAAAAACAGAGTTATAAGACTTGCTAGTGAACACAGAACTCACTTGAGACAAAGCAAAGAAGAGACCTCAGGTCCTCTAACCCTTCATCCAGACCCCGGATGCTTTTCACCTACCATTCAGTTATTTCACAGGTATTTTTTAAGTAGTACCTGTATGCCAGGTACCAAGCTGCCTGACTTCCATGGTTCCTCCCAAGACCATCTCTGAGGCTAGTACTAGTCCCAGAAAGGATTATACTATACTCAGCCTCAAAACTGGGTCAGATCAGATACATAGACACTGAGCCACAGCTGGCTTCTGATCCTGCACCACCAGGGTCCTAGCCCATCAACAGGCTTATGTTGAAAACAATTAGTGGCCAAGCAGGTCTTGTCAGACCTTCTGCAACTTGGTATATATAGACCTTTGTGGTTGCACGATGTGCCCAATTCGTGGACCTAGTTTGCATGAGGATCTCCTCTGAGGTGGATAACTCTCTTTCTGTGGAACGTTCACAATGAGCTGCAGGTAGGACTGCTCTATTTGTTGTGGAATTTTACTATAAATATTGCAACTCATGGGTCACATGGCAGGGAGAAGAGTCTGTACCATGTTTACATTAGGTAGCTGTTGACTTCAGTGGGCAATTCTCAAGTCTCTGCCAAAGCAAAAACAGATCAGTAACTTCATTTACCATAAGACTGAAGCAGGGTCTCTGTTTAATGTCCTAATTTTATCTCCTTGCACCGTATGGCCCAGCAGCAACTCTAAGATATTTGTCATTCCTTACACACAAAATACTTCAGGTGTGTTTTCCTTCATATGTTCATGCAGTTCTACTACGAATATCAATAACTCCATCCCTCATACATAGCACAATAACTGCTTTTCACCTCCCATTCAGTTATTTCACAGGTATTTCTTAAGTAGTACCTGTATGCCAGGTACCATGCTAGGTGCTGGAGATACAGAGGTGACTATGACAAGGTCACTGCCCTAATGAAACAGTGTGTGGTGGGGCTGAGAGAACCAGGAAACAAGCACTGACACTGAAGACTACTACAATAGGGCCCCCTGACAGCACAAAGGAGCAGGATGCATCTCAGCTTTGCAGAGCCACCGAAGGCTTCCTGAGTGTCCATGAGCTAAGTAAGACCTGGAGGATCTAGGTCAGTGATGGCAAACCTATGACACGCGTCAGAGGTGACATGCGAACTCATTTTTTTGGTTGATTTTTCTTTGTTAAATGGCATTTAAATATATAAAATAAATATCAAATATATAAGTCTTTGTTTTACTATGGTTGCAAATATCAAAAAATTTCTATATGTGACACGGCACCAGAGTTAAGTTAGGGTTTTTCAAAATGCTGACACGCCAAGCTCAAAAGGTTCACCATCACTGTTCTAGGTTGTAGGAATTAGCTAGGATGCAGGGAAGCAATGGGAGAGCCAAGACTACAGACGGTGGGCTTCCAGCTTCAAGACAGAGCTCACCTGTCCTATCTTCCAGAAGACTTCCGGCCCCTGCCCCAGGCTCTGTTGTCTTCTGAGTGTCCCTCACTTCTTGTGCAATTCCATGCATGACACTTAGCACCTTCTGCTGTAATCAATTACGGGTCTTTCTTCAATAAACTGTGAGCTCCTTGAGAGCAAGACCTGCGCTTTAGTCATCTTATGCACTCAGCACCTAGTGCTGAAGCTTGTGCCCTAGGATGTTTAATCAATGTTTGGAAATATGAATGAATACACACATCACTGGACCAAGCAACACTGGGAATCTGGAGGAGACGTATCAGCGGTTTAGCCTACTACACAGCTCTGGGCTCTGATTCCCCTGTGCAAAATCAGTGACCCCGAGGCCTCCCAGTCTAGGCCCTCAGGGGCAAGGACTCTTCAGTGGGGAGGGCAGGCTGCTCAGTGTCCTCCCACATTGCCATCATTTGTGACTTAGAGCAAGACTGGCCACCCAGGGTTCTAAGAGATTTACACTCTCAGAATTTTATCCTTCTGCCTACAAAACAGTTCCTGCTTCTCCACTGTCACATACGTTTTAATTCCATTTTAAGATATAAAATGAACACGTACTACTGTACATCTCGAACTCTCAAATACAGGTCTAATGACAGCCCAACTTTGACTCTGCTGTCTTTTCCTACAGTTGTGATGGCAGTCATTTTATCTGTATAGAGTTGGTGACAAAGACACCCAGATCCTCATGCCCACCTGTGATTGGTGTTGGGGAAAGTCTTTTTTTAAAAACCTGACAACCCCAAATAACCCTCTACAAAATGTAGAAAAGAATGAAGCCGTTATATTGGTGATGAAAAATTAAAACAGACTGTAATGAGGACCACAGGCAATTCACTAAAGAGACTGCAAAGATAGAAACACCCTTGATACAGCCAATCAGATACAGTGCATCACATACATTTTGATTTTCTTTATCCCAAGGAAAAATAAAACCTTAACTTTATGACAAACAGCTAGTGACAACGTGGAGCCAGGTGCCTAAGCTCAACTCCCACAGAGACAGGGACACCAGGCACCATGCTCCCTTGCGCTCACCTTTCAAAGAGATGCCAGTAGGCTCCTAGGAAAGACAATCTTGGGAGGCAAATGTGATCAGAGGCTTGTTTAGCTTTCAAAACGTTTCATACACATCTCAGACAGAGGAAGCATTTGCAACTTTGGTTTTCTAAAGAAACGCTGAAAGTAAAGGGAGGGTGCCTTTCCGTTTAGGCACCAGGACCTGTGATTAAATGTTAAATTCAAATTATTTTGAGATCTGTATGCCCTAGCATTCGCCAGTTCTCATTTATTCTGTCCCTGACCTGACTCTCACCTACTATGTGACTTTCAACCTGCGATTGTTTCTCTCTGTCCAGATTCTGTGTGGGTATCTTTCAGGAAACCTGTGGTTTTGGACCACCTGTCCTCACAGGTGGTAGACAGTGATTGGCTGGCTTCAAATGCATCTGTCCTTTCTGTTGGCTGTGACTCAGGCAGGCCCTTAAGAGTTCTTGCATATGATCACCTGGGGAGGGGGTTAACATGTAGATTATAACTCAGTCTGGGTGGAACCAAGACTCTGAATTCCTAACAGGTTCCCAGATGAGGCCATTGCAGCTGCTTAGGGCCGAGGTTTGAGTAGGAAGCCTGGGCGCATGGCTACATTTCCTTCTCAAGCCCAAGGACAGGACGATCAGCCGCCCCTCCCTCCTCCTGCCTATGCTCCTTACCAGGCTGTTGCTAATACTTTATTCATTTATTCCGTAATAAATATGTATTAACTGCATTCTTTAGGCAATGTCACTCTCTTGTCCTGCTGAGCCGGCACCTCTACCCTTTCGAAGATGGGACTGCAACTTCGAGCAGCTTCCTCTCAAACGGCGGTGGCAACTCCCGGTCCTCCAATTCCCGTCTGCGGGGCCCTCAGACGGGGCATTCATTTCCCTGTGGATTTTCTAGAACAGTTGACACTGCAAATATCTGCCCCCATTGTCTTTGCATGAAAACGAATCACAGGTTGGAACACATCCTTTGTCAGAGTACTGGGACATGCTCTGGCTTTTTTATTTGGAAAATATGACGACAGAGCACAGCGCCTTTGGCTGTGATGTCTGTCCCCACAGCCTGCAGCTGTCGCCACTGGCTCTGTGGCGAGGGCTTCTCCGCTTCACAGCCGTGGGCCTCCATTTGCCACTATCAGGGAGACGGGAGGGGTGCCGCGTGCTTTCAGCACTGCCCTCTTTCAGTCTCTAGCTTTCCGTGATGGGCGTTGGACACAGGGGTTCTCCGTGGCCTCCGGGACAGTTGGGCTGTGTTCCCTGCTGACTCGGTGCCCCGGAGTGGAGAGGACCAACCTCAGTGACCAGCGGGCCCCTGCAGTATAACTGAGAGCGGTTGGTCCTAAAGCCAGTGGCTCTGGTTTCTCTCCCCCTTACAACTTGCCCATCTGCCATGCGGTCTGATCTTCAAAATTACTTCTAAAGTGTTTTCTCTGATCATATCACTGTAATACTTTTCAGTTGGCATTGATTAACATCAAAGGGATTACGTTCCGAGCCCCCACAAGACCCTACAGCTTTATAGGAGACAGCAGGGTTGCAGGCAGCCCCTTTCTATAGCTTCATGTGTTTGGAGCTGCTGCCCAAACGGTGAGGTATGCAGGCCTGCCTGTGTATCCGTGTCCGTCTGGGGCAAGCACAGCTTGCTCTCCCACCTGAAACAGCATCGGGGAAACGGACCTTGTTTCTGTGCCCTCCCTCACAAAAAGGCTGTCTTGTCTCCTCACCACGCACAGGCAAGAGATCACATGGACTCTGTCTCCCGTACCCCATTCCTGCTTATCTTTCCCCATTTCTCCTTGCCCGCTGCCGTCCAGCCTCCTCAGACTGCTGGGTACTTCTCTGATGCCCCCTCAAGGCACTTCCTCCTCCTCTTCCCTCATTAAAATGGCACCCAACCTTCTGGGCCACTGAGAAGGGCTTCCAGGTGAACTTGGCTACTCACCCTAAGGCTCCCACTGCTTTTGATACATTAGTATTAGACATGTCACATTCATATCGAAAACAGCTCTGTATTAACTCCCGCTCTACGAGTTTTTTTTTTTTAAAGACCATCTCCATATGGTATTATTCTTCGTATTTCCAGAGTCTAACACCATGTCTACTGCAAAGCAGGTGCTCACTAATTGTTAGTCGTATGCACCAGTGTGTGGTTTTTCATGAAGTGCTGAACATTCAGGCAGTCAGGTACCCAAAGGAGAGTGGGGGGAAAATTGAAACAATGTTTATTGAGACAGTCAGTCAATGGCCATAAATGAGGGAAGTGCTGCTGACCATCATAGACCCTTGCCATCCATCAACTCATGAGAACTAAGATCATTTGACTCCCTGTGACAGTCCAAGGTCTAGGAACGAGATGGCAGCTACCCTACCTGGGCCAGTCTGCTCACAGCCTTCCGTAGCTGGGTTATTCCTCTGTCTCTCCATCACCTAGTACAGTGCAGGGCTGCAATGGCTTCTTAGTAAGTAACATGGGAACGTCAAAACCCTACAGTGCCATCAAATCTTGGCCCATCAGAAAGCCAGGCTGTGTCTACAGTGGATCCAGAACCCAGGCGGCAGAACTCAGGTGGAGGTGAAATGAAGCACCCTTCCCCGAAAGTGACCTTGGTATGCTCAGCATTTTATTACAACATGCAATAGATCATGCATTTCAATAATAATTCATGCATTTTAATAATATGAGGAGGGGTTTTTTTGGCTTAGATATTTCAGAAAAAGTAAAGGTTTGGATTCAATATGAACTGGTTTATATTTTTAAATTTTTAAATTTGGTTTTAATCAAAACAGCCCATAAATGGGTTCACTGGCAGATTTGAACCCTGATGAACTAGCAATTGTGCATAGAGAAGATAACTTTATTACTGGAAAATTTTCTTTAAATCCTACTAGATAATTCTTTTCTAATATATTTTTGGTCTTTTTGGCAGATATGGTATACATACACATAATATGCACCAAGGTAAGATAGATTTAGTGTCTTGAGGTGTGCAAAATGCTTTTACGTATACTTTCTCATTCGCTGCTGCATGCAAGGTAGACATTGTAGATACACAGCCTAATACTATATAGGCTGTGCATAAGTCTACTGAGTTTTGTATTTCATATAGTAATGCAATGTTTATGATGCCTACTTTAGGTATATGCATATTTTTATCACATATAATATTTACCAAAATATTATCTACACTGACTATAAAGTCCATACTATATATAAAATTTTGGATGTATGGTGTGTATACTAATAAAATATGTAATAGTAATTGATTATATAGGATAGATGCTTTCACATGTACACAAAACTGTTTCTCCTGAAATAAATAATTGGAAATTTCCCTGAATCTGCTTTTGTTTTAGTTTCAAGGGATATTCCAACAGACACTCTAGGCCTCCAGCTTGAATTAATACATCTCATTTTGAAGTTGACTTTCTATGAGCTTTTATTTGACTAAATTATGCACATCGTAATGCGTATTTTGCAATCAATTATTCACCAGCGCTTTAACTTACTCAGCTAAATTACTACTCTGTGTGAAAGAAGAATTACTGTTTTGAACCTCTTCGTTACTGCCTAAGCCAGAATTTTCCATCATTTTTCTGTAAACCTGCAATCAACTGGCGGCCCGTTCATGTTAGAGTTCTTGGCAACAATGTAGCCTCCTCTCTGATTAAAGACCCGGCACACATTTCCAAGCACGATCACGGACCTGGACCAAACTGCACTTGTCTTCACAAGAAGCCTACAAAGTAGGTGGTATTATTCCCATTCAACAGATGAGCAAACCGATTCTGGGTGTGCTAGCAGAGCCAGGATTTAAACCCAGGGATTTCAGACACTAATTATATGCTCCCGGGGCCATGCTGCCTAACAGGGATAGATGGCATGAGTGCTCACAAGGCTTTACTGAAAATTCCTACAGTGTTGCTTGCTGGATTGAGGTGTGTATGTCTGGGGGGGGGGGGGGGAAGGAGCGGACAGGACAGGTAGTGATTTGGACCAATGATACTATTTTTAAAGCTTCTTGTAAAACTGATTTTATCTCCAAAATGACTTTGCATGCTTCCTTTTCTATTTATGCTAATAGCACCTTCCCCTTTAATTCACTCAGTTCTGAAACTCCAAAGTCACCTGCGAGCCTCCACTCCCTCCCTTTTGCCATCAAGCACTGACTAGCCCGCTTTGGGAAGCTCTGGCATTTACCCCACCCAGAGCACCTGCAGTGCCACAGCAGCCTTCAGGCATTTTCTTACTAAACCACCACCAAGGACTTTCACTGTCTTCGGGATAAAGTCTGAAGACGTTCAAGGCCTGTGAGTCTCTGTGCCAAGCTGCTTCGGCCCCCTCCCCAATACTCCCTGTACCTTCCCACGGCCACCACAGTGACATGGAGGGAGTACCAGGAGACAAGTGCTGTGCCCAGACATCTCCTGGGCTCCTGATTAAATTTCCAAACAAGCTGTGAGGTAGACAGCAGAGCAGGGCCTACAACCAAGCCCTCTCTCTGACTGCACAGGCCTCATATTCCCCACGGCATCTCACTGGCCCTCTCAGAGCTGGGGTTTTTGCCCCTGAATTCTCAACATACCCTACTCAGCACCGCGTCTGCGCTTTTTCCCTTGTCCAGATTCTCACTGGAATTCTCTCCTCGTTTCAGCCATAGTAAAGTCCGAGCTACACTTAAAACCTGTATTACCCATTGTTTTATTCAGTTACTAAAACATAGGGGATTTTTTTAAACTTAAAGTTTTACTGTGAAACATTTCATAATTTTACCATTTTATAAAATATTTCTTTACCAAAAAATTATGTTTTGTATTATACATGGTTGATAGCTTTGAGATATTTTCATTAAAAAAATAAATAAAACATAACAGCCTTTGGTTAAGGCCCTCTAAATCCATTCTTCTTCCTGCCTATCCCAAAGTCAATATTCTGAATTTAGGTTTTATTATTGCCAGACATCTATATATTAAAAGGCTAATATGTAAATTGTCCCCTCAGGAGTTCGACTGGAGAACGGAGTTCGATCGCTTACTATGATCTGCGCTGACCACCAGGGGGCGGCCCAGGACATGGCTGGCGACCAGTGGTGGTGGGGCCCTGAGGGAGCGAGGGAAGGAGGAGGCAGGGGGGAGGAGGGGTGGGGGGAATTGCGTGGTGGTGGTGGTGCACAGGTGGCCACAGGTGGCGAGGGAAGGAGGAGGCGGGGAACCTGATCAGCCCTGATCACTGGCCAGGCCTAGGGACCCTACCTGCACACTAATTTCGTTCACCGGGCCTCTAGTGTTTATATAAACTTACTATGTATGCATGCTAATGGACAATGTAGAATGACTTTCACACATATATAGCTATGTTAATATGCACAACTCTGGTATATTTATTTAAATCTTTAATGATATTACACTTCATGCAATACCTTAATTTGTTTTCCCATTTTTCTGTTAATGAACACTTAATTGCTTCCAATAGTTTCTCTTTACAAATGATGCTGCAGTGAATACTCCCATAAGGTACCTGTGTACACAAGTGCAAATGCTTCCAATCCTAAATGTAGCCCTAGAGGAATGCCTTTGTGGAAGGGTATGCATGTTTATTAACTCCTTGTTATTACCAAATCACTCTGCACAGTGGTTATATTTATGCTCCCACCAGCCTATTATATTTAGGCCCCTATTTCTCCCATCCTTGGCAGCACGTGGTATTTCCAGCCTTTAATATTTGCTTATCTGTTGGAGTGACATGACATTGCTTTGTCTTCCCCTGATTATTAATGAAGTTGAACAATTGTTAGTATATTTATTAGACATTGTTTTTTCCTCTTCCAGAATTTTCTATCCCTTTTTCCAAATCCCATTTAATTCTTCATCTCATCTTTTAAAATAGTGCATCTACATTCTCAATATTAATTCTTGGTTGTATGTATCACAGATCAATGGAACAGAACAGAGAGCCCAGCTATAAAACCACACATATATGGACAGATAATTTTTGACAAAGGAGCCAGAGACACACAATGGAGTGAAGATAGTCTCTTCAATAAATGGTGCTGGGAAAACTGGAAAGCCACATACAAATGAATGAAACTGGATTACACTTTGTCCCCTTGTACAAAAATTAATTCAAAATTGATCAAAGACCTAAATATAAGACCTGAAACAATAAGTTACATAGAAGAAAAGTTAGGTACCAAACTTATGGACCTTGGTCATAGAAAGCATTTTATGAACTTGACCTCAAAAGCAAGAGAAGTAAAGGCAAAAATAAATGAATGGGTCAACAACAAACTAAAAAGCTTCTGCACAGCAAAAGAAACTGACAAGAGAACAAAGAGGCAGCCAACCAGATAGGAGATGATATTTGCAAACAGTAGTTCCAACAAAGGTTTAATTGCCAAAATATATAAAGAACTCATAAAACTCAACACCATACAAACAACCCAATCAAAAAGTGGGCAGAGGACCTGAAAATACATCTCCCCCAAAAAGACATACAAAAAGTCAATAGATGCATGAAAAGAGGTGCAACCTCACTGGCAATTAGGGAAATGCAAACCAAAACTACAATGAGATACCACTTTACACCTGTTTGAGTGGCCATTATCAACAAGACAAGCAACAACAAGTGTTGGAAAGGTTATGGCAAAAGGGAACCCTCATTCACTGCTGGTGGGAATGTTGACTGGTACAACCACTATGGAAAGCAGTCTGGTGATTCCTCAGACAAATTAAGAGTAGAGCTGCCATTTCACCCAGCAATTTCTCTTCTGGGTATACACACACACGGCCCCTCAAAATCATGTATTCGCAAAGATATATGCACCCCTATGTTCATTGCAATATTATTCATAGATAGAGGGCTGGATAAAGAAGATGTGGTACATCTACACAATGGAATACTACAAAGTCATAAGAAAGGATGAAATAGCGCTATTTGCAACAACTTGGATGAACCCTGAGAACATTATGCTAAGTGAAATAAGTGAGTCAGAAAAAGCTAAGAACTATATAATTTCACTCGTATGTATTATACATATCTTCTCCAAGTTGTGGTTTATCTTCTGCTTTGTCTATAGGTCTCAGTCTCATATAATATTTAAACTTTAATGCAACCAACTTTATCAAATTTTGAATGTTTTGTTTGTTAAAAAATGGTTCCTTGTGCACATTGTGCTCAGTATGTTCTGTATTCAGGATTGGCTTTTCTCAGTAATGTTAGTGGCCAATAGAGCCACACCATCCAGAGCACCTCATTAACATAACAAAAGGCACCTTACTAGCTCTCATCACTTAGTACAGCGGTTCTCAACCTGTGGGTCGAGACTCCTTTGGGGGTTGAACGACCCTTTCACAGGGGTCGCCTAAGACCATCGGAAAACACATATATAATTACATATTGTTTACAGTAGCAAAATTACAGTTATGAAGTAGCAACGAAAATAATTTTATGGTTGTGGGTCACCATAACATGAGTAACTGTTTTAAAGGGTCGTGGTATTAGAAAGGTTGAGAACCACTGACTTAGTACATTTCAAGGGTTTAGGAGCCCTACCCCAGAAGCAGGGGTTGAAGTCTAAAAATCACAATATTTCAACCTGAAAACCTCATTTTGTCCCCAAGCCTTCCAACTTCCAAGACTGGTATTTTCTTTACCTGGTCCCCAGACAGCCATATGCCCAGTGAGCTTCTGGGCTCACATCCTTAACCTCTTTTCATTTTCCTCTTTATTTTTAGCCCCTTGCAATTTCTTCTCTTTATGAATTCAGCTATGTAGCTGAAAGGATATTTATTACATTTAATTCAGAATCTTTAGATATGTGAACCCATAGTTACTTAGGCTTATAGCTACCTAGTCTGAAATGTGGACATGCCTTGCCCAAGTCATAGAACCAATAAATGGTTAAGCAAAAGCTTTAAAAGAGGCTTTCTTATATTCTACCACACTCACATTCTTTTATTCACATCAAATTCATAGGTGAAAATAATATACCCTAGTGATCCAAGGGCTCTTCAAAATATCACTAAAAGACCATCAACACAAATAGCCATCAGTCAATAATTTCTTGAAAGTTTTCATTCAATTTACATTTTTCCATCTTGTTCACAGGAGTATGTTGAATGGTGTGCGGCTCGCGGGCCACATGCGGCTCTTTGGCCCCTTGAGTGTGGCTCTTCCTAAGCCTTAGGAGTACCCTAATTAAGTTAATAACATTAACTTAATTAGGGTATTAAGTTAATACCCTAATTAAGTTAATATATAGTTTAAGTTTAAAAAATTTGGCTCTCAAAAGACATTTCAATCGTTGTACTGTTGATATTTGGCTCTGTTGACTAATGAGTTTGCTGACCACTGGTGTAGTAGACTCAAAAGTGTCCCCCTCCCCAAATTTATGTCCATCCAGAACCTCTGAATGGGACCTTATTTGGAAATAGGGTCTTTGCAGATGTAGTTATGTTCATTGTGATGAGGTCACATTGTAGTAGAGAGGGTCCTAAACCCAATGACTGGCGTCTTCATAAGAAGACACTCAGAGAGAGGAGAATGCGCGAGAATGCAGGCGGAGATTGACCTTACGCAGCCACAAGCCAAGAAACCCCAGGAGCCACCAGAGTTGGAAGAGGCAAAGCAGGATACTTCCCCGGAGCCTTCAGAGTGAGCATGGACCTGCTGACACCTTGATTTCAGACTTCTAGCTCTAAAACTGTAGGAGAATACATTTCTGTTGTTTAAAGGCATAAAATTTGTGGTTATTTGTTATGGCAGCCCTAGGAAATTAAAACAAATGGATTTATGAAATGTTTCACTAAATCAAGATGCCGACTTTCTGAGTAATTCTCCTAAGACTCTTCAGAACATATCTGATCCTCCATGTTTCCTCTCTCATTTCCTTTCATTTCTCACCAGTTAGTGACAGTTATTCTTTGATTACATCTGCAAGTGGGTTTAGTGCACTGGGATTAATTTGTCAGTCTGTTCAAGGATGGCACTACCATCCTACCAATTACTCAGACCAGATATCTGATTGTCGTCCTTGTCGCCTTTTTCTCCTTCGCTCCATACATTTAATCAATAACCGAGTTCTGCATTACTTTCCTATCTCTCAAATCCATCCACTTTCCTGCAGTCCCAATGTCACTTCCCTGGTCCAGATCACCATCATTTCTAAAATAGAGTCCTACCTAATATCCCTGTTTCATATACTCATCCATCCACCTACCCATCTAACAACTATTAAGTATCTAAGTGAATTAAAAAGAGACTAGGTCCCTGCCCTGATGTAATTTATAATGTAGTGTGAGGGTAGACATTAATCAAACAATCTCACAGACCAACATAAAACTATCTCAATAACAAAAGCAGTGAAGGAGAGACTTTATAGTATTATGAGGCCCTTTGAAGAGTTTTTCTACCCAACTTCCCCTGCCCCCAGGCTGGAAGTGAAAGAAAATATCTGTGAGAACTATAAAGAGTATTAAAAAGAAATGGATTGAGCAAAAAAGTAGAGGGAGAGAGGGAGAGAGAGAGAACAAACACTCATGGACATGGGCAACAGTGTGGTGACTGCCTGGGGCAGGGAGGGGAATGGGTGGAGGTAAAAGAGGGTATATAGGGATAAATGGTGATGGGGAAAAAATAATAAAGGGAGAAAAAAATAAAAATTTGTTTGAAAAAAAGGGGATGGTTGGTATAAGGAGATATCTTTTATGATGCAGTTCTGTTTTTTATTTTAAGATTTACATTATACTCTACAATAAGTTTAGTTTTTTTTAAAATAATTATTGAAAAACCCCACAATAAGTGGGATATTTGAAATAACTGTGGGTACACTACCTCATCTGGGATGTGTTGAGACGGCCACAGCCATCTGGCCTGCCTGTTATGACAGTCATGACACTACACTGCAATTCTTGCTTCTATGTCCATCCCTCCCCAAAGGCTGAAAGCTTCTGGAACACAGGGCTGTGCTATGTGCACTACTCAGCTCCAAACCGAAATCCCACGAAAGCACCTGGTAGGCCCTAAAGAAACAGTTTTGAATGACTGGATAGGCTGAAAATAACAGTGATATGCTTGAACTCCTTTTTAATAGTTTACTGCATGGGAGGGCCCTGAAGATGATGGAGAGAAAACAAACCAAACAGGAAGAGCGTGGATCTCTACCAAATATATGGTTTCACGTAGAGGGCCTTTTTTAAACACTGTGCATCGTTTAATTTCATTCATGGATGAGCAAGAGAAGTAGGAACTTCAAACCGCACTTACTCCCAATCCAAAGTGTGCCTTTTATCCATTTGTCCAAATGATCCTTTAATGTGAAATCCTCCAGGAGCCTTCCAAACAGTGCCAATTATTTTCTGAACGGCGACAAGTCAATGAGGCAATTTAAGTGACTTTTCTTATCAGACTCTAATTAAAATTCTTCCCAGTAGGTAAAGTTCCTTAGCACAATATTAAAATATTACGCTATAATTCAAGGTCATGTTTGCACTGAATAAATTAGCTTAATTCAAGTGTCACATTGACTAGGAATATTAAGAATATGAGCACATGCTCCTAGTGTGTGGAGCATCCAAAAAACTGCTAGGTGATCTTTGGACGTATTGGCATGAACATCCTCTTGAGAGGAAGGGAGATTTTTTTCTTGACTTTCCTTGAGTTACAGAGTAAATTCCTCATTGGTTGGAATCTGAGAATGTCTGTCTCATAACCATCAATGATTATTTGAAACATGAAGAATGAAGTACTTCTTGAATATACATAATAATAAAAGAGTAATTGCTAATTAGGCCGGACAAAGCCGGGGCTGTGAGAAAAGCCTGGGTCCCAGGTGCCTGCCTGGGGCCGGAGGGAAGCCAGTGCCAGCAGCCTGGGGGGGGGGGGGGGGGGGGGGAGCTCCTTTTGCACGAATTTCATGCATTGGGCCTCTAATATGGTAAATAAGAAGAAACTTTAGGCATTCTAGAGAGTGGGGGATTGCTAAGCATTTAAAGGGGTTCTAAAATATTATAGGCCTACAACTTGGTTGCATCGACATTAATTTTAATCTGAAATGCAATAAACAATCTTCATTAGACATACATTGTTGGGGGACCTCTCCCTTATTTTTTAGTAGTTTGTACTTAACATGAAACATTCAAGTCCTCTAGGTCATAAGAAACTATGTGAAAATCTGCCGGGAGCTGGTCCATCCTTGCTGTTTCAAGGGACCTGGCATATATGGCATACTGTTCTTAATATGTTTGCTCACCTTCTTGGCACTATGTGTTTTAACCAAGGTCACCTCTCTGAGAAAGGTTGTTTCCCCAGGTAGGGATTTTCCCCTGAAGTTAGGGAGGGAATAAAACCCCTTAACTGAGTGCCAGGCGGGTAATTAATCACTTTAACTACGAACAATCATGCTTAAGCTACATAATCTTTACTCCCTAGAATGGAGATAAGAAACGCCCTAACCTTTGGAATAGAGATTGATAGGATTGGAATCAACTGGTATAAATACAGATGTAACAAGACAACAGGACACAGAACCTAGACACAGAACCTACACAGAACCTAGAGACAGAAGAACTTCGCTGGAGAGAACATGGCAAAAGATCCTGGACAGAAACTGGCCACAGAACCTAGAGACAGAAACTAGCGAGAGAACATGGCAAAAGATCCTGGACAGAAACTGGCCACAGAACCTAGAGACAGAACCTAGCGAGAGAACCTGGCTGAAGAACCTAGAGATAGAACCTGGCTACAGAACCTGGATAGAACATGGCAAGAGAACCTGACTAGAACCTGGTGACTGAACCTGGCTGGAGAACCTAGCAAGAGAACATGGACACAGAACCTGGCCGGAGATCCTAACCAGAACTTCGCTGGAGATCCTGAACAGAACTTGGCTGGAGATCCTGGCTAGAGATCCTGGCTAGGCTGCTGATCAACTGAACTCTGTCTCCATGTCATTCCTTCTTCGCCGACTCCGTCCACACCTTTGGGAACCCCTGGACCCGCTGGGGCTGGTCCCCAGCAAAAATCCCACACACCAATCAATGTTTATTCTAGAATATTAATATAATGTAATATTAATATATATTATATATATTATATATAATTATATATATAATATTATATATATAATATATATATATTATATATATAATATATATATATATATATATATATATATATATATATATATATATATAATGTAGAACTCTGAGGACATCCAATCTGGAAAAAAGAAACCTCAGAAAATAAATGAGGGTCCATTTGGCTTTATTCTTTATTGGGGTTGTGGAATGCTGCCTCTGCTTCATACCTAGGTCTGTCACAACCTTCAGGTCCCTTTAAAACATACATCAGCAAAAGGTAACTATTCTCTCTCTCTGAGCAGTAACAGCAGGCCAGCCTTTCCTCTGAGCACACCAGCACTGGCAGGTATGGCCGGCTGACTCCATGATGGGCAGCCATTTCCTCCTGTGGGCCACTTGGTCTCTGATGGATGCACTATTTTGGGAAGCAGTAAAAGTGCCAGTATTTGTGTAACTGTCCAGGCCTATAAATGAATATTTATAGGTTTGGGAGTGCATTCCCCTTTGCCTTGTTGCTCAGGTTTTTAGTTTTCTCTCTTAAAGTCTGCAACCAAGTCTCTGGGGAGAGATGCAGGGACTTACAAGCATCCTCATTCTTTGCCAGCTCTGTCACTACAGACACCACGCCCTACGGTCAGGATTGGCCCCAGAAACGCAGAGAGAAAGTACATTTGGTGGCCTACACTTTGGGGTAGATGAGAATTACAGACTCCATGAGCCAGGGTAGGCTCCTCTCATTTAAAATCAGCCTGGGTTGTTTCATTAGATTCAGAATGGATCTGGCTAGATCGAAGAGTCTCACAACTGATGTTTCATAGCGGTTCTCAACCTGTGGGTCGCGAACAATGAAAATAAATCCTGCATATCAGATATTTACATTATGATTCATGACAGTAGCAAAATTACAGTTATGAAATAGCAACAAAAATAATTTTATGGTTGGGGATCACCACAACATGAGGAACTGTATTAAAGGGTTGCGGCATTAGGAAGGTTGAGAACAGCCTAGGCTAAAGATACACTCACGGTGGAAGAAAGGGATTCACATGAAGCTATGTGAAGAGTATGTCCCAAGAGTTTCTAGGACAGCTTGGCCTGCCATTTCTGCAGATAGTTTTCTCAGGCAGAACTGAGCCCAGAAACAAAAAAAATCACCTGTGCAGAAAAGCTCACATATTTTGATAAAATTTTCAAACGCTGGCGGTGGGCTATTTTAACAAATTATAGAATTAAGCTTCTAGAATGTTATTTCTCTCCCAAATATGAGCTGATGCAGCATCAGTTACCTTAAGTGTGACTTGACATGAAAAGCGGTCAGACAAGAGGACGATGTCCTCAAGCAATTTGAAATAGATTTCAAATACAGTGTCACAGAAAGGGGGGGAGTGTACAATGCAGTTCAAATATTTGAAATGGACTATAAAAAGAGAATTTGTCTTGGTTTATGTTTTGCATACGTTGGAAAGAAGAAACAAAAGGCGTTCCATACATGGCATTCAGTCAGGGAGTACAGTCTAGCCCGGGGTCTTCCCCTGAGTCCACCATGGGGACCTCTGTGTGTGTCAGCACACAGCCCCGCATTCCTTGTCTTTGTGGGCTCCTGAGACCACAAGGCCATGTCTTTGGGACCTGATGGTTGCCGATGGGAGAGGGATTGGGGGGTTGGGTGAAAAGGGTGAAGGGATTAAGAAGTACTAATTGGCAGTTACAAAATAGTCAAGGGGATATAAAGTACTGCATGCAAAATATATAGTTAATAGTATTGTCATAACTGTGTATAGTGTCAGGGGGGTAATAGACTCATTGGGGGGATCACTTTGTAAGTCTAACCTCTATGCTATACAACTGAAACATATAATAATATTGGGTGTTAACTGTAATTGAAAAATAAGAAAAATCCACATCCTTGGGTTGTCTGAGAGAAAATCAAAGAGTTCTTGATGAGAGGCTGCACAGTAAGAGCCATCTTGGCCCTGGACAGCATCAAGTGGCCCATCCTGAAAACTAGATGTGCATCTCCATGGCTCACTCTGCAGAACACTCACAGAGTCACATTCTTCTTAAGCTCTCAGCTGGGATTTGAAACAGTATCTATCTCCTAAGAATAAGTGAAAATGGGATCTCAGTACTGTCACAGATTTGAATTTGCTAAGGAAAATTGATTACTATGAGAGAGAAAATTCAACATCCTGATGAGTAAGCACTACTGAAACAAATCCATATAAAGAATTGCATGAAACATAAAGAACTGCAGCATACGCCACGGAATGTTTTGCTGGCTAAATTCTTTTATGACATTCATGGAGTGGAAATAAAGTAATAAAAATGTTTCCTCAAAACATTTTGCTTTTGACCTTGGCTGGGTGGCTCATTTGCTTGGAGCATCATCCTGTACACCAAAATGTTGCAAATTTGATCCCCAGTTGGGGCATGTGCAGGGGTGGGGGGGTACAACCAATCAGTGTCTGACTGTCTGTCTGTCTGTCTCTCTCTCTCTTCCCTCCCTTCCTCTCTCTTTAGAAAAAAAAAAATCAAAGACATATCCTCAGGTGAGGATTAAAAATATTTTTGAGAGACAGCATCACTAAAATTTTGGTTTAAAAAAATTGAATGTAACTCAATATTTTGATATCTAAATCAAGCTTTGTAACATAATGTCTGTTTCCCAAAATAGGTGCCAATACAAATTCAGTTTGGTCAATTTGATATACCTTTGGAAACAGCTAGTATGTATAAAGCTCTGAATTGGGCCCTAGAGGATATTATACAGAGGTGCTTGGAGTCTAATTTGGAAGAGAAAATAAAATTACAGATTCAGAGTTAGCAAACATTTATTGAGAACCTCCTATACTGTTCTAGATCATTACCCAATGTTTTAATTCAAAGTACAGTTTATTTTTGTTTGCCTTTTTTTAGTCATATGTGGCACGAGAGGTAAGAAAAGCCAAGTAGGAAATAATTAGCCGAATATGGCATATTGAATAATAATGCTAATAAATAACAATGGCAAACACTGAGAACTGTCCATGTGCTAACACTGCTCTGAGCATTTGATATCTAATAAGTCACTGGGCTGTGAAAGCCACCTGTTCATAGTCTTCTCCCAATAGCTTCTGGATGTCTCCCTCTTAAATGGGAACACTTGATATAACCGGTCATTAGCATGAAAAATTAAGGAGAAAAGAAAAAGAGTCACTCAACTCAGGAAAAGACTACAATGTGGAGAGAATAAAAAACCATTTTCCTCCGACAGAAAGACAATACATCATAAAACAAGTAAAGTATGCCCCACCCCAAATCATCAGAGGGCAAAAGGTAGCTCTTCGAAATAAATAACAACATCAGAAATAAAAATGAAACAAAAATGTTAGAAGATAAAATTGAGACAATCTCCAAAAGAGGATCAAACTTATAAACTAGTATACATGGAGAAAAATGTTAAGAAAATCCAGGAATTGATCCAGGATGTCCAATATCCAATTAACGGGCATTCCAGAAAGAAAGACAAGAGAAAATAGAGAAGAGGAAATTATAAAGCAAGCGGACAAAACCTTCCTACCTTCATTGTCTGCAACAGAAAGACCTCCTCGAGTGCCTGACACATGAATGAATGGTGTCCATATTGAGTGAGATCATCGTGACAGTTTAGAGCACCAGAGGAAGGAGAAGATCCTAAAAACTTTGAGCGAGGAAAACCAATTCACACACTTACAAATAAAAAAGCAAAACGGCAATGGGTTTTCTCAGCAATGAACATGGAAACGACGAGATTGCTGAACACACCTTCAAAATTCTGAGGGAGATGATTTTCCACTGCAATTTTCTACCCAGCCAACCCATCAATCAAATGCCCAAGATTTCAAAAAGTTTACTTTCCAAGTATCTTTTCTCAAGAAGCTATTAAAGATTTGCTCACCAAATCAGGAGAATAAATCTAGAAGAGGGCAAACAGAGGATCGGGGAAAGAGGAGTTGTAATGTCATGTTTTGGCACAGGGAGGTTCCTTTAAGGAAAGTGTGGGTCAGGCTTCAAGAGGCACTGATTTGTATTGGAGCAGGGGGATGCAGACTTACAGGAGGGAGTTCTCCAGGGAAATAAAGAGACAGATTATTTTGTCTGTCAGAGCATTTGGAAATGCATGAACTGACACTATAAACCTATTAAGAAAATTACCAGAAGGTATATAGAAAATCAGTCCGTGAAAACAACTCAGTGAGAAAATACAGAGAAAGTAAAAGATAGTACCATAAAGGGATACTACTAGGTTCAGCCATAAACACTATTTATACATGGTCATAATAAACATTGACTATTGGTTTAATCCCTAACTGTGAGATATTTATTTTAAAAGGATGGGAGGAGTGTACATGGGGTGGGGGAAGCTAAATATCAACAACTGGGAAGAATAGATAATGTCTAAATTTTATAAAGGGGAAAAAAGGCAGCAAACAAATATTACTTAAAAATAGGGTCACGAATACCAAAAGAATTTCAGAAATAGAAATAGGAGGTATGAAGGAGACGAGACAAAGGACTGCTTATTTCAATCATCATTTTGCATCATTTAATTTCCTAGTTTTGTATTATAAATTATTTCAACCATACATTTAACTTCTCAGGAGTAAAGAACCTGCAATGGTCTAAGCCCGTGGTTGGCAAACCGCAGGTCGTGAGCCATATGCGGCTCTTTGGCCCCTTCAGTGTGGCTCTTCCACAAAATACCACGTGTAGGCGCGCACGTACAGTGTGATTGAAACTTCATGGCCCATGCGCAGAAGTCGGTATTTTGTGGAAGAGCCAGTGTTTTGTGGAAGAGCCACACTGAAGGGGCCAAAGAGCCGCATGTGGCTCATGAACCGCGGTTTGCCGAGCCGCAGTTTGCCGACCAAGCTCCCCTGAACTTGCTCCAAACTCAGCTTTAGGTTCTCCTTCTGTCTCTGTCCTAGTCTCTCTATCTCACATGTCTCTTTTCCCCTTCCCTCATCCTTTTTCTAAATGGCCTCTTTCCAGGCTGTAGCTCTACCCACTTCCCTGAGCAGCACCAGAAGGCCAAGATCAGCAACCTCTGAAATACAAGAGAGCTGGGAGGACAGAGCTGCCCAAGTATATTGTGAGCCCATCATATTGATGTGTGCCTACTATTTTTTCAGCCTGTGAAAATGTTAGAAATTTGCAGTCACTCTTCGGCCCCAAGGGTTCCTGGCCTATAGTGTACAACACTATCTCATCTTTTACCGCCTCAGAATCTCTGCAGGACCCAGCTTAATAACACACTCAGTGTGTTTGGTGACAGTATAGGGCAGCAGCCCTTTCTAAACCCAAACTGATGTTGAAATATGTCCGCTCCAATAAATCAATGTTCCCACCTTAATTAACTTATTGATTCACTTGTCAGGGGAAAGAAGGTCACAGCCAGTACTGGAGTGGATTCAAGTTGGTGCAAACACACACACACACACACACACACACACACACACACACACACACAGCATTTCATTGATTGTTTACCCTACAAATTAGTCAGTTTTCCATATATATGTACTTTTTTATTTTAATGGCAACATTTTCTGACCTTTATCTGGCAGTATGTACAATTTATGTAAAAATATTGTAAACCTCAGCAGAATAAAAGTTTAAAAGCTGAAAAAAAAGATGCAGGAAAAGGGGGCAGGAATAAAATATATATTTTATTAAAAACTCTTACCCATCTATTTTTTTAGCCAAAATAGGAAAATGGTTCCTGTCCTAACAGAAAGACTAAGTTTACAGTGTTCTCAGTGTATAATGTAAAAAGGATTTAGGTCTGCTTTTCTATTGGAAAATCTCATCTTACCTTTCTAGAAGATAACCAGCTGAGAAGTAAAATAATAATAAAGAGTAAATAAAAAGAATAAAAATAAATAATAAACACATACATAGCATGTATGGCCATGTGCTGTGAACTGGGAGCAGGAGAAACAGTGCAATAAGAACACTAAACCAGACCCCCGAAGTTTTGTTTTGAGACTGGGCTCTCTACTACCAGTCTGGGAACAGGTAGCAATTATTTTTATCTTCATCTTTCTAAGGGAGTTTTGGCTAAGTAAATCCTAAGGTTTCTTGCAACCCCACAATTCAGAATTCTAAAAGTCCACCCACTTGGAGTTAGTCTCACCCATTTTTCCTCAACTCTAAAAAAAAAGGTAAACACATGGAAAGATAATTAAGTTTGGGATCACTCAATGGTCAGAGGAATAGCAGTGTGAGAGCACACCTTGTCCTCTCACCCTGAAATTTTCAACAAGTTAAACAACTATAATTCAACAACAACAACAAAAAAACCCTGCTCAACACAGACACATGCCTGAGAGACTCACGCATTGCAACATTTAAAGGTGGAGCCCACTGCATAAGAACATATTTGCCAATGTTATCTCCAATAAGAGTTTAATCTCCAAAATTTACAGGGAACTCATACAATTTAACAAAAGAAAGGTAAACAATCTAATCAAAAAATGTGCTAAGGACCTAAATAGACACTTTTCAAAAGACAACGTAAAGGCCAAGAGAGACATATGAAAACATGTTCTAAGTCACCAATAATCCGAGAGATGCAAATCAAAACAACAATAAGATACCATCACACATCTTTCAGAAAGGCTATCATCAACAAATTAACAAATGACAAGTGCTGGTGAGGATGTGGAGAAAAAGGAACCTTTGTGCACTGCTGATGGGAATGCAGACTGGTGCAGCCACTGTGGAAAACAGAATGGTGTTTCCTCAAAAAATTAAAAAAGGAACTCCCATTTGACCCAATATTCCTACTTTTAGGAATATATCCCAAGAAACTAGAAACTCCAATCAGAAAGGATATATACACCCCTTTTTTATAGCAGCACAATTTACAATAGCTAAGATTTGGAAACAGCCTAAGTGCCCATCAGCAGATGAGTGGATTAGAAAACTGTGGTACATCTACACAATGGAATACTATGCTGCTATAAAAAGGAAAGGACTCTTACCATTCACAACAGCATGGATGGACATGGAGAATATTATGCTAAGCAAAATAAGCCAGTTGGAGAAGGATAAATATCACATGATCAGACTCATTTGTGGAATATAATGAACAACAAACTCATGAACAAAAATAGATCCAGAGACAGAGAAGCACCAAACAGACCATTAAGCCTCAGAGGGAAGGCAGGGAAGAGATCAACCAAAGGACTTGTATGCATGCATATGAGCATAATCAATAAACACAGACACTGGGGGCGAGGGGGTGAGGGCATGTGCTGAGGGGTGGAAGTGGCCAGGGAGAGGTCAATGGGGGAAAAGGGAGACATATGTAATACTTTAATCAATAAAGAATAAAATTCTATCATTCATGTATGCATTTATTCAATAAATAGTCATCGGTGGAAAAAAAATCAATGGGAAAAATATCCTCAGGGGAAGATTAACAACAAAAACAACAAAATCCCAAACTACAAACAAACAAACAAACATCTAAAGGTGGGCAACTGGGAATAAATGGGGAGACAAAAATGGAGGAAGTACAGACGGCTCACAGACACAGCTCTGCAGCCAGATGCTCCTGGCTCCACAGACCAGGAGAGGGGAGAAAGCCAGCTGTGGCAGGCGCATCCTTTGGCCAGGAGGAACAAAGAGCTGTGGGGGGAGGCTGGGGGGGGGGGCAGTCCAGCAGGGCAAGCAATCAGCAAGAGAGCTAACAGAGCACGGGATTCTCCCATGAAGCTCCCCACTGTTGACTGGGTGGTAGTGTTTCAGATAAAGAAACTGAACCACAGAACCTCCTGTTGCCCTTGAGTCAGGTCCAGGAGCACATTATCTATAAACCAAGAGCTGTTGCAGTAGAATGGCTGTTTCCCTCTGTGACTCTGTTACTTGTCCCCAGAAGTGTTTGGGGGGGGGAGCCCACAGAGGTCAAGAATCACCATCACATACTGTCTTACAGAAGCCACAGAAGTTCAAGCCTGGGAGACCACAGTGGTAAAAAAATCTTGTGATTCAGTGCCCTCTTCTGAAAAATAGTAGAAAGACCTCTGAGATAAATGCATTAGCAAAGGAAGATAGCAAATACCATGGAAGAACCACAGTAACAACAACGACAAGAAAGTATATGGAAAATCTCCAGAAAGCAAGCTGTAACACATGGAAATGTGTGATATTAATGACAGAGATTTCAAGATTGCAGTTCTCAAAAAACTCAATGAGATGGGAGAAAATACTGACAGGCAATTCAGTGCACTCAGAAGATAAATCAATAAGAACAACAAGTACTTTACTAAGGAGACTGAAACTTTAAAACAGAACTAATCAGAAATCTTGGAAATGAAGCATGCAATTAAGGAGATTAAGCATGAACTAATGAGCATAGAAACAACCAACCAGATAGAGGAAAGAATTAGTAATATTGAAGATAGGAATCAAGAAATGACAGAGAGGGCAGAAGAGAAAGACCTAAGCTTATAAAAAAAATGAGAGAGCTCTATGAGAACTATCTGACTCTATCACAAAAAAACAATGTTAGAATTATAGGCATTCCAGAGGAGCAAGAGAGGGAGCAGGGAACAGAGAGTTTATTCAAATAAATAGTGGATGAGAACTTTCCAAACCTATGGAAATAACTAGATCCTCAAGTCAAAGAAGCAAACAGAACACCTAGTTACCTTAATCCAAAAAAGCTCTCTCCAAAGGTACTAGTATTGAAGCTGTCAAAAATTAATGACAAAGAAAAAATTCTCAAAGTAACCAGGGAAAAGAAAGAAATGATCTACAAAGGAAAACCCATCAGAATTTCACCTGAATTCTCAGCAGAAACTTTACAAGCCAGAAGAGAGTGGAACCAAATAGTCAAACGTCTGATAAAGAAATTACCAGCCTTGAATAATATCTACTTCAAAATTATCCTTTAAATATGAAGGGGAAATGAAGACATTCCAAGACATACAGAAGCTGAGGTATTTTATCATCAGAAAACCTCTATTGCAGGAAATACTCAAGAGAGTTATTCTACCTGAAACAAAGAACATAAGATCGAAAGACTATGAGTAAGATCACCAAAAAGTTTAAAGCATAAACAGGGATAACTGTGATACAAAAGCATGAAAGGGGAGGGGGAAAGGTCTGAACTGGCAAAAGAAGATGAAGATTAGATGCACTCAAAAGAAAAAAACAAACAAACTATAGAATATATGCAATTGTATTTTTTCTAAACCTAATGGTAACCACACATAAAAACCCTCAAACCAGGACATACAGCTTTAAAAAAGAGGTAACAGAAGGAAGATGTATGGAATACCACCACACAAAAACAATAGACAGAAACATAAAGAAAAGAATCAATGGAGGCAAGAGCTACCAGAAAACAGAAGATAAAATGGCTATAGGAAACCCTTACACATAAATAATTACCCTAAATGTAAATGGTCTGAATTCACCAATAAAGAGGCACAGAGTAGTAGAGTGGATCAAAAATACAAAACCCAACCATATGCTGCCTATAAGAGACACATCTAAACATTAAAGACAAAGGTAGATTCAAAGTACAAGGGTGGAAAATGATTCTCCAAGCAAGTAACAACCATAGAAAAAGAGGGGTAGCCATAGCCGTACTTACATCTGATGAAATAGAGTTCAAGATAACAAGAGACAAAGAGGGACACTTTATAATGATAAAAGGAACACTACATCAAGAAAACATGACACTTCTTAATATATATGCTCCCAACCAGGGAGCACCAAAATATATAAAACAACTACTCACAGAACAAAAGGGAGATAGAGTTCAAAATACAATCATAGTTGGGGACTTTAACACTCCATTGACAACTCTAGACAGATCAACCAAACAGAAAATCAATAAAGAAATATTGGTCTTAAATGAAACACTGGACCAAATGGACATAATAGACATTTACAGAACTTTTCATGCCAGAACATCAGATTATACATTCTTCTCCAGTGCACATGGAACATTCTCAAAGATAGACCATAGGCTGGGTCATAAAACTAGCATTAAAAAAATTCAAGAAGTTTGAATTTATAGCAAGTATATTCTGTGACCATGATGCCTTGAAATTAGAAATCAACTGCAAAAAGGAAATAAAACAACCCACAAATATAGCCAAGTTGTAGGATACAAAATCAATGTGCAAAAATCCATTGCCTTCCTGTATACTAACAAAACTTTAGAAAAAGAAATGAAAAAAAAACAAAACCGCACACATATTCCTTTTGCAATTGCAAACGAAATAATAAAATACCTAAGAATAAACTTAAAGAACTATATACTGAAAGACTATATACTTAAAATTAGAAAGAGATTGAAAAAGACACAACAAAATGGAAAAATATCCCATGTTCATGGATTAGAAGAATCAATATAGTTAAATTAGCTATATTACCCAAAGCAATATACAAATTCAATGCAATCCTCATCAAAATCCCAATGTCATTCAAAAAAAAATTAAAACAAGGAATCATCAGGTTTGCATGAAACCAAAGACCCCAAATAGACAAAGCAATCCTGAGAAAAAAGAATGAAGCTGGCGGTATCATGCTACTTGACTTCACATTTTCTACAAAGTACAGTATGATAATCAAAACAGCATGGTATTGGTAGAGAAACACACACAGAGATCAATGGAACAGAACAGAGAGCCCAGCTATAAAACCACACATATATGGATAGATAATTTTTGACAAAGGAGCCAGAGACAAACAATGGAGTGAAGATAGTCCCTTCAATAAATGGTGCTGGGAAAACTAGAAAGCCACATGCAAATAAATGAAACTGGATTATAGTTTGTCCCCCTGTACAAAAATGAATTCAAAATTAATCAAAGACCTAAATATAAGACCTGAAACAATAAGTTACATAGAAGAAAAGTTAGGTACCAAACTTATGGACCTTGGTCATAGGGAGCATTTTATGAACTTGACCTCAAAAGCAAGAGAAGTAAAGGCAAAAATAAATGAATTGGCCAACATCAAACTAAAAAGCTTCTGCACAGCAAAAGAAACTGACAAGAGAACAAAGAGGCAGCCAACCAGATAGGAGATGATATTTGCAAACAGTAGTTCCAACAAAGGTTTAATTGCCAAAATATATAAAGAACTCATAAAACTCAACACCATACAAACAACCCAATCAAAAAGTGGGCAGAGGACCTGAAAATACATCTCCCCCAAAAAGATATACAAAAAGTCAATAGATGCATGAAAAGATGTGCAACCTCTCCGGCAATTAGGGAAATGCAAACCAAAACTACAATGAGATACCACTTTACACCTGTTTGAGTGGCCATTATCAACAAGACAAGCAACAACAAGTGTTGGAAAGGTTATGGCAAAAAGGGAACCCTCATACACTGCTGGTAGGAATGTTGACTGGTACAACCACTATGGAAAGCAGTCTGGTGATTCCTCAGAAAAATTAAGAATAAAAAATTAAGAATAGAGCTACCATATCACCCAGCAATCTCTCTTCTGGGTATACCAGTATACACCAAACAAAAAACAAAAAACTAACAACAACAAAAAAGAAAACAAACAAAAAACACCTCAAAATCATGTATTTGCAAAGATATATGCACCCCTATGTTCACTGCAGTATTATTCATAGATAGAGGGCTGGATAAAGAAGATGTGGTACATCTACACAATGGAATACTAGCCAGCCATAAGAAAGGGTGAAATAGCGCCATTAGCAACAACTTGGATGGGCCTTGAGAACATGATGCTAAGTGAAATAAGTCAGTCAGAAAAAGCTAAGAACTATATAATTTCACTCATATGTGGGATATAAAACTGAAACTTGTGGATACAAGTTTGAAAGAGCAGTGTGGTGATTGCCAGAGGAAAGGGGGTCGTGGGGGGGAGAAGGTGACAGGAGATTTGACTTTTGATGGTGGGCACACAGTGCAATATACAAATCTTGTAACATAGAAACCCACACCTGAAACCTTATGTTTATGTTGACCAATGTCACCCCAATTAATTTAATTAATATTTTAAAAATAAAAATTATATGATAAAAAACACATTTGGAATCAGAAGGAAAAAAAAATTATATCCTAGCTATGGCCTCAGGCATATGATATTGGGCAAGTCATTATTTCTGTATCTTTTTGTTGTTGTTATTATTACTATTATTTATTATTTCCTCACCATGTAACAACACTTTTCTTAGTGTTGCAGAAAGAATTAGATACAATAAACAAATACATATGACTCTAAATGATAAAACACTATATTTGTATGGCCCTGTTGAAAGAGCTTTTTTATCACTAAGATAGTAGTAGGTTGAAATTTTCCAGCATAAAGGCTAGAGTGTAATATTCCTCTTCCCCCCAAAAAAAGTCATTTGCACCGACCCACCATCCAAATTGAGGAAAAGTCTTGCGATTAATTATTCTATATTAAAACCATAAAATAATTTTCATAATAAGAGATAGGAAAGATCACCAGCAGTATCCTTTCAAGTAATTATAAATCTATTATTGCAGTTTTTTCAATTAAATGGGTGGTGGAATATGTCCTTATCAGGTCAGGCTACTATATAAAGTAGCATAGACTAGATGGCTTATAAAGAACAGAAATTTCTCCCAGTCCTGTAGGCTGGAAATCCAAGATCAGGATGGCAAACACAGTTGGGTTGTGGTGAGAGCTCTCTTCCAGGTGACAGACTGCCAACTTGTCATGATGAAAAAAGAGTGAGCTCTCTGGTCTTTTCTTATAAGGGCACTAATTGTATTCATGCAGGCTCTACCTCCCTGACCTAACCACCTCCCAAAGGCCCCACCTCCTAATACCATCACAATGAGGATTAAATTTCAACATATAAATTTTGTGTGCATGTGTGTGGGGGAACATTCACTCCATAACAAATAGTGTTATGCGAAAATAAGAGAGACAATTTAACCAATTCAAATATGCTAATGTCATTTCATAAAGTCTACATACAATGCAAACCCTCTATTTCTTTTAAAATATATATATTTTTATTGATTTCAGGGAGGAATAAAGAGAGAGATAGAAACATCAATGGCCGAGACCGGTTTGGCTCAGTGGATAGAGCGTCGGCCTGCGGACTGAAAGGTCCCGGGTTCGATTCCGGTCAAGGGCATGTACCTGGGTTGCGGGCACGTCCCCAGTGGGAGATGTGCAGGAGGCGGCTGATCGATGTTTCTCTCCCATCGATGTTTCTAACTCTCTATCTCTCTCTCCCTTCCTCTCTGTAAAAAAATCAATAAAATATATTAAAAAAAAAAAAAAAAAAGAAACATCAATGATGAGAATCATTGATCAGCTGCCTCCTGCACGCCCTCTGCTGGGGATTGAGCCTGCATCCCTAGCATGTGCCCTGACAGGGAATCAAACCATGACTTCCTGGTTCACAGGTTAGTGCTCAACCACTGAGCCATGCCAGCTGGGCACAAACCCTCTATTTCTATACCTTTTATCTACCTAAGTTTGAGAGGGAAAGGACTTTGGTGTTTATTTTCCCTTCACCTTCAGAACCTTTGGATTTTTTTTTTTTCCAGACTGTAAATGATTTTACTGAATCCTCACTGTCTGGCTGACCAAGAGATATTTACTCAGTGGGGGAAATGAATTAAAAATTAGCACTGTCTGCTGTCTTCAAGCAGAAGATTATGCAAATGCTCATCTGTTCCTTTGAAGCCTTGAGCATCCTGAGGGGAACAATGGCCTCTTTGCCAGAATTTGTATTTCTACTAATGTTTAAAGTGAGTGTGCCCTTACCTATTGCTCAAAAGGAAGCTTGCCAACAGGTGTCAATATCAGAATGATCAGAAACTCTGCCTTAAAATAATAAATTGCATGGTGAGATGTGATTCTCTTGGGCCACTGCAAGTGTCAGATTCACTCCACTAAGCCTTTCTCCCCACTGAGCCCTCAGGCTGGTGGACTGGAACAATCTCATCCGGGGAAAAGAACCTACCCAAACTCTCTCATGATGCTCTTCCCCCTTCCCCTCCAAAAGTGAATAAAACTTTGACTAAATAAAATGTCCTGGAATCGGATGCGAATTTGATTGTTTGGTTAATGACTGAATAGTCTGGAATCCACCCCTCCCCCCTTTTTTTTGGCCAAGTTTCTGACTGAAAAGAAAATCTTTCACCCTGAAAGATTATAATTTCCTGGCTAGATACAGGGTTTGAACCAGTGTTGAATGTTCTGCATAAACCTACTGTGTCTTTGCACAGTCAGAATGTAAGAAAGAAGGGCAATTGCTGAGGGTGAGGAAATGCTCCAGGGCTGTTTTTGTAGGGGAAAGCAGCCTAGCACAGTGGGTCTTGGCCTCCAAAAAGGGCCAACAAAACAGAACTGTGTGCCAGATACTTTACTTGCATTACAGCATTCCATCTTTACAGCCGCCCGGACAGGCAGGCAGGTCACTTAAGCAATCCCCAAATCCTTTTAAGTCCCTATTATAAGCAGTCCCTAGTGATAAGCAGTGAATAGAGCAGAGTCCATGTCCTCTGTACTTACAGTAGAGCAAGACAGACAAGCGAACAGCTGCAGGTGTGATGAGCTTAGAAAGAAGTGTGGGTGTTACATAAGAGAAAGCATTCAGCCGAGCCCTAACCGATGAATAAGAATTACCCAGATGGGGAAAATGTGAGGGGCAAAATGATGATTATTCTCCTCTGACAGATGATGTAAGTGGATTAATTACTCTGCTAGTCAGAGAAAAGACAGGATCTAGGTCTTCTTCCTCCAAGTCCAGGTGCTCAGAGATTCCCACCTGAGACTCAGGAAGTGGGTTATCTGTTTAGTCCTTTGTAAGTGGAAGAAGGGAACTGCCTAGGAGAAACTGTCCTCAGATTTTTCTCTGAAGTTGGGGAAGATGTTGGAGGAGGTCATTGAGAGGCCATGGCTATTGGTTGGCCCAGGAGCTGGACGTGGGCAATCAGAGCCTCCTCACCCCTTCACTGTCTTTGGAAGGTTATGTTAGGGCCACCACTCCACAGAGGGAGCTATTTTCAGAACTTAGCCTGGAAAGAGGAATGTGTTTGAGACTGGCTGGACTGAATATATGTCTGAAGCAGTTAAGGCATCTAGATAAAATTTCAAGATTCTGGTGGGTGGGTGTGAAGATCCACTCATTTTGTGGCTGGCCCAAGACAAGCCTCCTATGTAAATTTCCTTGCTCTTTAAGCTTGCCACCTATGAATCTTTCTTTGGTCTGTCCTTGACCTCTGTGTCTGGGGCCTGGTTTGTGAACCAACAGAGGATAGAAGAGGGAAGAGATTTGGTCAATTTCATTTTAGCAAAGAAAGCAGACAATATCTATTTAATATGTTTTCTAAGCAAACAAAACAAACCAAACCTCATAGACACAGACAACAGAATGGTGACTACCAGAGGGAAAGAGTGTTGGGGGAGGTTGAAGAGGGAGGAATAAATGGTGATGGTAGGAGACCTGACTTGGGGTGGTGAACACACAATACAATATACATATGATGTATTATAGCATTGTACACCTGAAGCCTACATATGATTTTATTGACCAAAGTCACCCCAATAAATTCAATTAAAAAAGAAGGAATTCTGAAAAGGAGTCATGTATTACCAGTTGGTGGCCCTGTTAAAAGAGCTTAAGAGCACAGAAGCTCTAAAGTCCTGGAAAGATGGGAAGTTCAGGTAACCAAGCCAACACTCACTTCCAGAGTATGTCTAAGGGATCTACATTGCACCTGCCAGGCTCCAGGTCACACAGCAACACAACGCTTAAGGTAAGCACGAATGCTAAATGAGCCTCTTGCTGGTCACATGACTCAGGGATTTCCTTGAAGGACCTGAGAGCAGTCATCATGGAAGATAACACTGCCCCATCTCCCAGTTTCCTGGGAGGAGATGGGCCTCACTTCAGCTATCACTTGAGGCCAAATTCCAAATCCCACTTCCAGTCGGAAACACAGGAGAAAATTAGCAAATTTATCTTGAAAACATGAGTGTAATGGGTTGTATCCACTTCACTATAGAAAAGTTTGAGATTCTTTTTCTGTGTTTGCAGTCTCTGTAGGGGACGGCTTATAAGAGCATCACATTCTGCTTTAATAGTTATTATCTATATTATAAAAGGCCTGTGGCCCTAACGCCTTAACGACCAAAGACCAGCGTGGATGGGTGGGGCTGTGATTTCTTGCTCTGGGCTTCTAGTTCAATAACAAAATGGTTTTCTTCCCCCTTGAACCTTTGTGGAAAGTTTTTCTGGGTTGGGAGCAGACCTTGTTTTTATTATATTTCCCCAACATTCCCCACCATTTTTCTACAGACAAGAAGTAAAGGGTGAATTTTATGACAACTGTTTGGAGTCCAGACTGAAAGTAGAATTTCTCCAGGAGTGAGGAGTGCAGGAGGGAATTGCACTCACATAACCACGTAGGAGACAGGTTTCGACATTGGGGTTAGCCAAGCTCTCATAACACAGGGTCAAGAACAGCCCGAGTCCTTTGATTTCCCTCAAGGACACTTTAATAAAAAATTATGAAATTCTTCAAATTAGAATGATGAAAATTTCTTGTTTGGGTGGCCAGGGCAATTTCAGAAGAAAAATGAAGCCAGGCTCCCAAATCTACCAAGAGGAATAGCAAGGAAAGCTTCAGAAAGGTTCCTGACAATGTCCCCGTGTTCTTGTCCCTGTAGTTCATGCTCTTTTCTCCTCTGTGCTACATAGTTCCATTTCTTCAATGAAGCAGACCTGTGCCCTTTTAGGGGGCCAGCAGAAGTGGAGGAGCAGGTCTGTGCATCCAGGCTTTGGAGGGGAGACCCCCAAATCATGGAGCTGCTTCACAGAGAAAGAGCAGAAGGTTGAATGCCTAAGACCCCTGAAACAGGAGAGGAGGACCAGGGAGATGGTGAAGGTCTTTGTGAGCCGAGACAGCAGCCATCCCATGGTGCTCTGGGACACCGGGAAGACCCCTCAAGTCTTCCACCACCTGGATGAAATGCCTGGTTTTCTACCATCAGGACTTTGTGGCTCTGGTTTATGATCTGATCCTTGCCCAGGCAATGAACACTGCTTACTGAGCACTTGCTATGTGCCTGGCACAGCACTGGGACCTGAGGTCGGATTCAGAGAAGATTCAGACATACTTTGGTTTGGAAGTAGGACATATACATATACATTTTTTTCATCACAGTGAAATTAAAATTCAACCTGTCTGCCTCTCTAATTCATCCCTTAGTGCTTTCTCCCTCATTTACTCCCGTGTCACACACACTTTCCATTCCTCGAACACGTCAAATTCACTTCTGTCTCATGTCTTTCTACTTCCTTGTTTCTGAAACACTGGACCCTTGTATTCAGGCCTTTGCTCGAACGTTCCTTCTTCATCAAGGCCTTTCCTGGCCAGCCTCCCTAAAGTAGCCATTTCATCTCTCCCTTTTACAACATCCTAAAGTCATTCTCTACCTGGCTCTTACTCCTACTTAAAATGTGTAACATACTATTTGATTGGTTTTTTACTGCTGTATTTTCCATCTCCCCCAATAGAGGATACGTTCTGAGAAAACAGGGAACCTTGTCTGCCTCATTCTCTGTTGTTTCTCAAGAGTTGAGAACAACAGTCCCCAGTACCTGGCCCAGAACAGGTACTTGTTAGTTTTTTGTTTAATTGATTAACTAATGTCAAGTGTCCAAGGACCTGAGAGTCTCTGAGTTAGAGGACAGTGGAAAGAAATCACAAGGACACTGGTGTTCTTGGGCAATAAAAACCACGGAAAAGAAGAAGGATTTTAAACACATGAAAACTTTTCTCATTTCCCAGTTTTGCCCATGGCTGCAATGGCACCACTGAGGGGAGCCCTCTGATGCAGGGTTGTGGCGCTGTGACCACTTCCAGACAGGGGAAACCATTCCCTTAACTTCCCTCGTCGCTCTGTACCTCCCCTATGTCACTTGTCATCACTCTGCAATGCAGTCATCTTCCTGCACGTTTGTGTTGCTGCGAGGACAGCGTGTGGGTCTGAGTTTATGCCTTACCTTTCCCTCTCCCTCCAGCCCCCACCCCACGACCTGGGCAGTGGTTGTGGTCAGTCCCGTAAATGTGCAACGAATGAACTACCACAGGGCACACCCTAAACCCCCCTTGCAAAATAAGTGCTTGCAAAAACAAAATAAAACAAAACCAAAAAAAAGTAAATATTTCATGTGATCTTCTCTTCTTGCCTTTACCTTTCTCATGAAAGTGTAATGGGGGCTGGGGGTGGGGAGTGATGTCATTCTATTTCATTGAAGCCACAGCCAGGCAGGGCTTGGTTCACTGAGGCTTTTGGTAGGTGCTCTTTAGGCAAAACCCTGTTACACAGGCCTTTTAGTCCCTCCATCTGTGCCCCCACACCAAGGCTGGTTTTGAGAACAAAGCTGGCCTGCTTTGGGGAATTTGTACAAATTCCCACTAATAGTATTCATTGTGACTCTATTCCCTCTTAAAAATACTTTTTATAACTTTCACAGTTCATAAAGCACTTTGGCATCATGGTCTCTTCTTTATCATATGGTTTGTGCCCTGGGTATGGGCAGCTCCATTTGGAACCCAGTATCCAGAGGATTGCATAGAACCTTCCAGAGGGAAAGCTCGGAGTGTGGGGAGTGAGCACATCCTAGCACAGCTTCCTATGAAACAGCAAGTTTGCCTAGCATCAGCACACTTGAGAGTAGGTGCTGTGCAGTATTGGTATTAATAATGGCTACTGTTGACCCAGGACCCACTAGGTACCATGCCTAAGAAAGGCCAAAGAAGCTCACATGAATGTATTTGCTGGGAGAGGAGTGCTGTGGAATGCTTTAAACAAACAAACAAACAAATAAACCTTAGACCAAAGCCTATAAAAAGTTAAACAAAAACAATGGAACGTCTCTGCTCAGTGATAGGTCAGGACAGTTAGGGCCTCTGGGATTCGCTCTATCCTCCCTTCACTTGTCACTCTTACAGCCACGGAGACAATCGTGGGGCATGCGCAGGGCTACGCAGAGTGCAACTGGGAAGACTGTGTGTTGAGAAGGCCTGGGCTGGGAGAAGCACCAAGGAGGAGAGAGACAGTGAATGGAGGGTGGAAGGGAACAGAGGCCATTTTCCTGTGTGACACGGCCCCTCAGACAGTGATGGGCTTACCTGATCTATTTCCTTGTGTCATGAGAAGCCCCTCCCCTTGTCTGAGGATCCCTGTGACTCTGAGGGACATCCTCCCTGCAGACACAAGTCTCCTTGTCTTCACCCAGCACCCTTTCCAATCGAGACACCTGCTGCCCGGGGAGAGGCAGTGGTCCTTGACACCTTTTCCACTTCTCTCCACTAAATCTCACTGTAGCATCAGAAAAGGGGGTCATAATTCTGCCTGCTGCCCACCCCACGACATTCAGGAGTCCTTGCCGAACGCATCCCTGCGACTCGGAGGTCCGCCCACAGGCTTCAGGGAGCCTTGAGCAGCCTGCCCTCCTGGCAGCATCTCTCCCTCTTGCTGGGCCCTGACAGATACTGATTGAGCAGAGACAGGAATGGCGTGGGGAGCTCACCTTGTCCTGACCTCGCAGTAGCGTCTGGCAAAGGCTTGGGAGCTTGTCATCTATCATACTCACATTCCAGACAGCCTGCCTGATGTTTTCCTATCTTATCAGAGCTAATAGAGCCCTTAGCTGTTAGAGGGCCCTTCAGTTTCTGCCCTCCCCACAACACCTCCCCTAGAATAAAAACAGCAATGGAAATGAACAAAGCAAAGCTTTGCATTTGAATATCACATTATCATTAAAAAGCACGTTGACTTTGGAATTGGGCTTGGATAAAAATATAATCTCTGCATTTTTTAAGCCACAAAATTGGGTGAGCTATAGTTTTGACCTCCTAGAACTGTGATTACCCGTAAAGTGTTCAGTGCAGCGCCCAGCACACAGTAAGTGCTTGGTAGGCACTAATCGCTCAGTAAATAACGTGGCATGTACATAAAAACAGAGATAAATAGATTGAAAGATGAACAGCAGAGCATAGGACTTAGGGCTGGTTACCATGTTCTTTCCTTCCCTGTGCAGATAAGAATATTACCAACATTTACAGTTAACCAATTTGGAAACTTAATTCTCATATGAACTCTAGACATAAGCTTTCTTTTTTTAAGTTCAGTGACTTTATTTTTAAATTAAATGTATTGGGATGAATTGGTTAATAAGATTATAAGGTTTCAAGTTTACAATTCTATGGCACATGATCTGTATAATGCTTTGTGTGCCCACTACCAGAAGTCGTGCTTTTAACCCCTAATCCAGAGTGCAATAGAGGTAAGAGCATGGATAGCAGAGCCTGAGAGTGCCACTTCAGAGCTGTGTTACCTTATGCTAGTCACTGAACACTGCTGTGCCTCAGTTTCCCTATCTGTAAAAGAGATAATAATAGTACCGACTCCTGGATATAATAAGGGTAGTTAGATAATGCAGAAAATACCTTAGGCCACATTGGCGCATGGCAAGATTTAACCCTAAATCTGTTGGTGGCAGAAAAATTTGCTGTGGCTGCTGCTGTTACCATAGTTGGCTCTAAACAGAAAGAGCTATACTTGTCTCACTTCAGGATTGCTGTCCCTGAAGGCTCCTCTTAATGCCTCTTACCTGAATTGGACCCATTTGAATGGCAAATGTCCCATTAACTTGTGGGGATACCCTGCCCTTTTGGGCAGCAGAAAAGAAATTCAAGGTAAGCCCCAGGCACCACTCCTGGGGGTCTGTCCACCTGCCCCCATTCAGTCTTTCTGCCCCTGTCAATGGAGTCCAGGATGCCCTGAGGTTGAGTGAGGCCAGCTCCGAGACAACCATCTATAACCCCTGAGGTGCCTGAAGAAAGGACACTAGCCTCTCACTCCCTGCTTGGAGGCCTGCTGAGAGGCAGGGATTCTTTATAACTAAAAGTGAGGCTTAGTAATCAAGATGGACCTATACTTAGGGTTGGATGGGATCAAGACACTTCATTACCTTTCAAGATGGTAACAGGACCTTTGAGAGATCAGAGTATGTGTAAGACAGACAGCAATGAGTACAAAATAAAGCCATTCTCTGGATCTCACCAAGTTCATGCTGTTTAATTTTCAGGTTATATTTCAATACCAAAGGCTCCCTCAGGAGCTGATCATATGTTTTATTCCAGAGGAGGAATCAATCTTTTGTGGACACTTGAACCTCTCTCACGCTAATCGTCCTCCTTTGGAGAAGTGGGGCTGAATTCTCACAATGAGAAGTCCTCAAATTTATTTTGGAGAAAATAAAATGATTTGAACAGTGTAAATGCATCCAGTTATGAAACAGAACCCCAGGCGAGTGGGAGGAGGGCTAGATCAGGGAAGGCATGGGCCCTGAATCTGGCTGCTCCCAGCCCCTGGATCTTCCCTATGCTGGGCATGGCCATGGCACTGTGGACCCTCGGGAGCCGATCAAGGTCCTCAGGAGTCCACCTGCATTGGAAGACTTGGGAGAGGTGTCAAGGACCACTGCCCTTGGGAGACTTGAAGCCATGAGAAAGCAGGAGTGCTTTTGAGAAGGGAAATCATAGGGCAAAAACACTCCTGAGAAGGAGCTCATTAGACCAAGACCATCACATGGACAATATATCCCAACATCCTCCACATGCACAAGCACCAGCCTGGCCCGAGCCATCCTTACCTCCTGCCTGTACAAGCAGAAGTCTCCTAACTGGACTCTCTTAATTCTGTCCTTACTCTGCACAATCTATTACCCGCACGGCAGTTGGTTATCCTATTAAAACCTAAGTCAACTCTTATCAGATAACAAAACAAAATAAAGACTACTCACTTCATTCTGTTAAAGCCAAAGCCCTTCCATTGGCCTAGGCCAGGGGTCCTCAAACTATGGCCTGTGGGCCACATGCAAATACAAATATTGTATTTGTTCCCGTTTTGTTTTTTTACTTCAAAATAAGATATGTGCAGTGTGCATAGGAATTTGTTCATAGTTGTGGTTTTTTTAACTATAGTCCGGCCCTCCAACGGTCTGAGGGACAGTGAACTGGCCCCCTGTTTAAAAAGTTTGGGGACCCCTGGCCTAGGCCTACCTGATTAGCCCAGCTACTCCTCTGACCTCACTTGCTATTTCTTTCTCTTATTTACTCCTCTCCAGCCACACTGATCTCCTTGCTATTCGTCAAACCACCAAATATGCTCCTAGCTCAAGACCTTTGCATTTGCGTCCTCAGCAGATGCCATGTCATACACACTCTCATTTACCTAAGATCTCTTCTCAAGAAAATATATGTGCAGAAAAGTCATCTTGATAAAACTGGAACACATTTTCCGACAAATAAAAACTGAAAGTCTACTAACACACAAAAACAAACAAAAAACTTGAGGGTACCTTTAAAGCAGAAGGAAATTCTTCCCGGATATAATTGCAAGAAGCAACTAAAATCAAGACAATAGTAAATATGTGGCTAAATCAAAATAAACACAGACTATAAAACATAATGAAATATTGGGAATTCAAACAATACAGGTGAAATACATGTTAATGTTAGTATTAGAGCCACCCTATCGACCTCATTTAACTTAATCACCCCTTTAAAGGTTCTATCTCCATATATAGTCATATTCTGAGGTGCTAGGGATTAGAACATCAGCACCTGAACTTTAGGGGGTCACAATTTAGTCCATAACAGAGGAATAAAGAGGAAGCAGCTCTGAGTGAGGCTGGAGGACAAGGTTCCAGGGAAGTATTTCTCCAAGAAGAAAAAAAGGACTATTGGGGAAAAAAAGGGACTATTGGATGTATTTGCCATTAAGAGGTAATTGACTTTTGCATGGGAGTTTGAGAAGAGGCAATAATAGGTACCTAATCTTCAAACAAACAAATCATGAAACAATGACTACAACCAAAATGTATAAAATGAACATAACAAATCACATAATTCAGCTAGGAGTTATATTTATGTAGTAATAATATGCTGTACAGTGACTTAGTGACTTAATGAAAAATTCTGTTTATTACTGTATTGGGAAGACAGAGGGAAATACTGGGAAACTGGGACACTTTCCCTTTCCACCAAAGGTGTCCCCCTAGAACAGAGGGGAGCAGAGCAGCGCAGCAAAAGCAGACCCACACAGAACAGAGCAGACCAAAGCACAGGGGAGCAGAGCAGTGCAGCAAAAGCAGACCCACACAGAACAGAGCAGACCAAAGCACAGGGGAGCAGACCAGCGCAGCAAAAGCAGACCCACACAGAACAGAGCAGACCAAAGCACAGGGGAGCAGACCAGCGCAGCAAAAGCAGACAGGCAGAGAGCACAGCTGTCTAGCCGGAGAAGGGGTTGACCCTATAGCTGCCTCATAGCCATGCTGTTTTCACAGCCACGCTGTATCACAATTTAACTCCTTTTCACCGAATATTTTCCTTATTCGCAGCATCCCCCCAGGAAAAAAACAAAAAACTTTTTAAACAAAAAATGCAAGGAAACCCAAAAAAGGAAGATCACTAACTTTTCATGATAATTGGAGGTAGATGCCACACACAAAAAGGTGACCTTTGAACTGGATCTTAAACTACAAAAATTAATAATTGAGTTCTTACTATGGGTCAGATAGTTAAATGCTTTACATGCATCATACCATTTAATTCCCGTAATAAATCAGAAAGAGAGGTACTATTACCAATCTCAATTTAAATAGTTTAAAATTGAGGCTTACTAAAGTTTTTTGCTCAAGGTCATTTGGCTAATATATGGCAGCACTGGAATTTTAAAGACCATGACTACCTGGTAAAGAGTTCCCTACGTGTTGGTCTACAACAGACCCAGATGCCCAGTCTCCCTGACTCCAAGGCCTATGTCATTAATCTCTATCACACACAGAAGCTGGTTAAGTGAGAAAGCAGGGAGGACATTGAAGACAAAAGGAATCATGCATTGATTAGTCCAGAAGCATGAAGACTTAAGGCATGGACTTGAGACAGACTTTTTTCTTTCCTGCATGGAAATCCTGATATTTGTAGAATAAGATTTGGTCAAAAATTAATTGAGGCCACAATTAAAAAAAAATAATGAACTTCCATTAATGGGCTCTGCTTCCCAAATAGGGATATCTATACCCCGCCCCCCCCCCCCCCAATCAGTATGAAAGAAAGTTTAGGAAGGCATCAGACTCAGTTTTGACTTGTTAATAAATAAGTAAAACATTAATTGTATATGAAAAATGCAAATATATCATGGAGTAGAATACAAAGCATGAATTTTTAAGTAAAAGATGAAGACTTCAAAATTTGTTTTTGCTTTTGCTTTTGGCAGGCTCTTATAACAAGCTCCCAAATATCAAGGGTCAGAGTTTGATTCTCTCTCTCTCATCAGGAGTCCTTAGTGGAAAGTTTTTAAGGACTACTTTACGGGAAATAGGAATCTAATTAAGAATGATATGATTGACCAGATTGTTTAAAATGTTATTTACCACTAAGGAAACATAACACATAATAACCATGTTAATAACAAAAATGTAATCACAATTTTTTTCTTTCTTACTGACCCCAGACTTAAAATATATTAACCTGCACCAATGGAAGTGTTGATTTAGGAAGAATATCAATGAGAGAGAAGCCACAGTTTAATTAGGTAATCACTTTTTTTTACGGATAAATTAATCAAAATCACACCTATTTTTTTGTCAGATCAGCAAAATATATATTTTTGGGTGTATCACAGAATGTTAGTAATTAGTTTATGTGTGTCATCAGATGAAAAAGGTTGAAAATCAGTGATTTACAGCAGTATTAACAAATTATTCACATTAAGTATTACAGGAATATCTAAGGGAACACAGAGTAGAAATGGTTATTTTAGAACCTCAACATCTATTTTCTCTTATGCTTCAAACCAGGTGGGTGATTTTCTACTCATCAATATGAAGAAAAAAAAGAAGGCTAGAAGTATTATTTTGTTAAGTAGAGAGCGCATTTCTTCCAGAAAGGCACTGCAAGCTGGAGGGCTTCATTCACAACTTGCAGTCGGACAGCCGTATTGCCTAAGTTTAGGGAAATCCCTGCTGCCTTTACCACAGAAGATGCATATGAACACTCGGGAGTCTATGAGAGTGGTTAGTACAAGGGGAAACCTGCTTCACATCTATGACTGAGAGGGCCAGTGTCAAGAAGGAGCTGTTTGGACCCAGAGTTCTGAAAGCTAATTAGGATGCTTAGGGCAAACAGGGCTATGTACCCTGGTGGTAGGTAGCACCCATAGCTAACACTGTAAAAACTTCTTATATCCTGCAGAACACATTACTTTTACCCAGTAACTGAAACGTGCAACATTTAGGACAACAGGGAAAGCATTGGGCATGAAAGTTTCCTGGTGCTCTGAAAAATAATTCGGAATAAGTTAGTCTGTGAAAGAAAGGTCCATTTGGTGGTGGACTAAAAAGACCCAATGGGTTCTAAGCAACTTCTTATAAGTTAAAATGAAGGAAGATGCATACTCATTCCTGACTCTATCCTTCCATACTGGCTGGCAAGGCAATAATACAGGAGATGTACCAGTGTAACTTTTAAGGTGAGAGAAGGGAAATGTCCATGGATATGAAATAAACCACTGGGGTATAAATTATGTAAACCATGGATCATTTGGGACAAGAATATGTAAAAACTTCTGGAGGTAAGGAAATCTAAATCCAGTGATGGAAAAGAAGGCCCTACACCCACCTGGTGGGTATCCTATCCTGTAACTCTTTATAGACTGGCATCCTCTAAATTTCTCCACTGCCAAAGGACGATCAGAAAAGGGATGCTTTGTCAGTAATGTCTCCTGGCTGAGCAGTCTAAGAGGCAGGGCTGCAGAAACACATTTCTGCAAACAGGAGCCAGGCTCTGATCGCATGCTGGCAATAGCATCCTAACTAATGTTTTTCTAAAGGTCACCTGCTAATAGGAAAAGATGCATTTCTGGAGAATGTTCCCAGCACAGGCGCCTTTGGAAAGGACACTGAAATGAGCAACATTTCCCTCTTTCTCTTCACAGCTGTTTCCTGGAGCCTTTGCAGAGCAATGCAACACTAATCAAGCAACACAACCAACAGAAAACAGTACAGTGAAGCTCAGAGGTTTTGAATCACTCTAGTTTTTCCAGTCTCGCTACATCAATAGGCTGTTTCCTGGAAGGCTCCTGCGAGGGCATGTGCCTTTAAGAAATTAGAGAAATGGCCACTGGATTGGACTCAGGGAAATGTTTTATTTGATTCCCTTCATTACCCGGCATCCTTTTCTTCCTAACACTTGGATTAGTGGCATTTTTTTTTTTTTGCCTATTTATTTAAAACATTCCATGGAATGTGGATGGTTTCTCTGCACCCTTGCCCTCTCTCCACAATCTCCATTCTTCACTTACGATATCCTGGCCTTCTCAGGAAATAAGGCATGTTTTCCCTAACTCTCTGCTAATATCTCTAAAATCACATGACAGGACCAACCCCATGTTCTAATGAGGAACAGCCTGCCAAGCAATTATGTGATACAGTATTTAGTCTACCCGTCTTGCCAAATGAACTCAATAAAGAGAATCCTTTTGTCGTTCTAAGAGCAATAATTATCTTTATGCTTCCCATCCAAGGTATTTTATATAAAAGTGTCAAATAATTATTGTCTTGATGTCATGTTAAATCCAGTTTCTATTCTTGTAGACATCAGATTCTTGTGGTTAAATGTCTTTGGTTGAATGTTTGGTGCAGGGACCACCCAGGAGTAGAAACACCTGTGGGTGGAGGATCACCCAGGCTGTGCCCCTAGAGCAGCCGGATCCAGCCCGTTTGAAATGAATAAAACTAAAAAAAAAAAAAAAAGACCGTACCCTTTTATGTAATGATTTCTACTTTGAATTTATATTAGTTCACACAAACACTCCATCCATGCTTTTGTTCCGGCCCTCCGGTCCAGTTTAAGAACCCATTGTGGCCCTTGAGTCAAAAAGTTTGCCCACCCCTGCCCTAGAGTCTCCTGCTGAGGGGAGGGATATCTTCCATGAAGAAAGCTTTCAAGCAAATTCCAGCCCAGGAGGAGGTGAGAACAGTTATATCGGTGGTACCTAGGCCAGAGGGGAGGGGACACAAGGGGCCAACGGGTCCCCAAGCTCAGTCAGGGAGCCAGGCTCAGGGTGTAGATAGCAGGAAGTGGGGATCTTCACCTCCAAAATCATTTCCTGGTTTCTGTCAGTTGCGTGCTCAGTTCTGACAATATTCCTTTGAACCCCATTTCTGATTTTCCTCTGCTAGATTCACCATCTCATGTAGCTCATTTTTTATCATTGTTCACCCAAGGGTATTTATCCAACACCTACTATGTGTTCAGTTTTTATTAGATACCGTGAAAGGTACAGAACAGTGGTAAGGATTGTAATCAAAATTTAAAAATGGACCATGTTTATTGAGCACTTAACATGCCAGAGAGTATTTTAAGAGCTTTCCATGAATGGCCTTTTATTTCCCACAACAGCCCAGTGAAGCATACTGTCTTCTCTCCATTTTATAGATGAAGAGAGTTTTACCGACATTAATAAAAAATACCCAGGGTCAAACAGGTGTGTCTAAGAACCAATAAGGATTTGAATGCAGCCTGTGTAACCCCAGAACCTAACTGTGCAAACTCAGGCTGTGAGGGGTCTACTGTGGAGCTGGGAAGACAAGACTTACACACTTAGACACACACACACCGCAACTAATAGCCACCCAAACAGCAATGGGCAAAGGTCATAGTTTATGGCTAGAACAATTTCTGTTACATCATAGACATACAGTTTATTTTTATACATTTGACTTTTGAGAGAGAGAGAGGAAGAGACAGTCAGATAGAGAAATATGATTTGTTGTTCCACTTATTAATGCATTCATGGGTTGATGCTTGTATGTGACTAGACTGGGAATGGAATCAGAAACCTTGGTGTATTGGGACAATACTCTACCCATGTGAGCTACCCACCAAAGACAGAGAATAAATGCAAAAGAGCTTGGATCAGAGTCCAGTGCTGCAGGAATTCAGAGGAGAGCAATGACAGAGTGTAGTTAGAAGACCTTATTAGAAGGAGCTGGGCTTTTAAGCTGGGGCCTGTGCAATGTTTAGGAAGGGAAGCCAGAATGAGCAGAAGCAAAGGCCTAAAGTAGCGTAGAGTCATGGATGCTTCTCCAACAAAAAGGAGCTGCTTGGCTTGCACAGTGAGTACATAGTGAGGGACCCTGAAAGGTGAGTCAGAGAAAACAAGGGAAGTGCCTGTGAGACCAGCATCTTGGCTCAGCAATCAAGATATAATGTGGTATGAAAATGGGAGTTACGGTAATAACAGTAATAATACATAGGCTTTACACTCAGCCCTGTTCTTTCGAAAACATTATCTGACTTAATGTGTTTGTGAAATATTAATCTGGCAGGAGGTAGACTGGAAGAGACGGTGTTTACAGTCAAGGAAGCCCATCAGGACATTACAATTGGCCAGAAGGGCAAACAAGGAGAGGCTGAGATTGGGTCAGGATAATTAAGGGGAAATGGAGGATATAATACCTACCAAGTGCTTACTCTGCGTCAGCGACTTTATATATGCTCTCTTACTGTTCAAAACAATTATATGTAGAGTTCTAGCATGAGCTCAAGGCTTAGTTCAAACACTTACTAATTGTGTAACAGTAAAGCTAGTTACGTAAACTTTAATTGCCTCATTTTTGCCACAAAATACTTGTTGAGCACCTACCACATGCCAGGCACTGGGCTAGGTCTCAGGAACAGAGTGGTGAACTAAACAGACCCAGTACCTGTAACAAAACTCAGTGCATGAGGGAGACTGACATTACTATGTAAATGTATCCATTTCCTATTGGCGCCATAAGAAATCACCACAAATTTAGTGGCTTAAAATAAAACAATAAGTAAAAAACCTTAAAAAAAAACACACCAGTTAATTACTCACCGTTCAGCAGTCCAGACGTCCAGGCTGGCTCAGCTGGTATCTCTGCTCCTGGCATCACAAGGCCCAAATCAAGGTATCAGCGAGCTGGGCTCCATGGAAACTTTGGAGAGAAGCTGCCTGCAAGCTCTTTCAGATGGTCGGCAGGATTCACTGCTGGCGGCTGTAGGACCGAGGCCCATGTCTTTGCTGGCTGTCAACTGGGGGCCTCCCTCGCCTTCCCTTAAGGTCTCTCTCTAGTCTGGGCACACAGCCCCTACACGGCAAAGCCAGAAAAGGCACACCACATTCTTGTCTTACTCAGAAACAGACCTTATATCGTCTTTCTGAAAGCATCTTCTGTCTCCAGCTGGAGACAACGCTCTCTTTTTAAGGGCTCATGTGATTAGATTGGCCCCACCTGGATCTTATTTTAAGATCAGAAACCTTAATTACATCTTCAAAGAACCCTTTGCCATGTAACATAACATATGCACAAGTTCCTGAGATTAGGGCATGGACAGCTTACCACAACCTCCAAAATACATCTTAAATATATTCAGTTGTCTCTATTTCCACTGCCCACAACAGTCTTTCACGTGGACTGTACCCATGAACTTCTAATCAGTTTTCCTGCTTTTTTGTTTTTCCCTTCCCAGTCTCTTCCCATACAGCAGTCAGAGTGGTCCTCTAAAATGTGTTAGTGGAGTCATGTCACTCTATAGCTTCCATCGTTCAGTTCGAAGCTTAAAGAGATTTGTGCTGACTACTCATTAGGAAACTGGTCCCCCATCTGTTTCTTATAGCACATTTTTTTTCTGCATAATAAGTATCAATTTGTAATTGTAATACACAAGATTAAGCACAGCACTTATGTAACAGGCATTGTTCTAAAAACTTTACATATAGTGACATTCAATTTTCCCAAGAATCTTTAGCGGTGAGTACTATTATTACTTCCATTTTATAGGTGAAAAAGCTGAGACACAGAGGTTAAGTGATTTGTCCAAGGTGATAGCCAATAGGTGTAAGAAGCCAGCAGGGGTCCTCAAACTACGGCCCGCCGAAAATATTTGTCCGGCCCGCCGGGTGTTTTTGCATAGGAATGTGTTCATAGCTTCTTTTTAAACTATAGTCTGGCCCTCCAACGGTCTGAGGGACAGTGAACTGGCCCCCTGTTTAAAAAGTTTGAGGACCCCTGAGCCAAGGAGTGGAGCTTCTTAGCCTACACGCTCAGCCAGTATGTAACATTGCTATCATCTGTGTGTAATGAGGTATTGCTGTGTCTGCTTACTATAGCAGGCACAATAATATCCCCCAAAGGAGTCCATACCCTGGTCCCCAAACTTGTGCATATGTTACAGTACATGGCAAAATGGATCTTGCAGATGCAATTATGGTTGTTACTCAGCTAGCTCTCAGATGAGAAGAGTATTCTGGATTATCCAGGTGGGCTCAATCTAATTACACAAGCCTTTCAAAGCAGAGGACTGTCTCCAATTGGAAGCAGATGGATGTGGATGCAGTGGAAGGGGAAGTCAGAGTGAGTCCAGAGCAGGGGTCCTCAAACTATGGCCTGCGGGCCACATGCAAATACAAATATTGTATTTGTTCTTGTTTTGTTTTTTTACTTCAAAATAAGATATGTGCAGTGTGCATAGGAATTTGTTTATAGTTTTTTTAAAAACTATAGTCCGGCCCTCCAACAGTCTGAGGGACAGTGAACTGGCCCCCTGATTAAAAAGTTTGAGGACCCCTGGCCCAGAGCAAGAGGGGAACTCTGGCCACCATTGCTGCAGGCCCCTAGAAGCATGGAAAGGGATGCTGTCAGTCTCTAGGATCAAACATCAGCTCCCAGCTGACAACCAGCAAGGAAATTGAAACCTCAGTCCTGTAAGCACAAGGACCCCAACTCAGTCAACAGTCTTAATGAGCTTGGAAAGGAATCCATCCCTGGAGCCCCCAGGAGGAAATGTTTGTGCCAACATCGTGACTTGAGCCTTGTGAAACAAGGCTGAGAACCAGCTGAGCCATGCTGTACCCAGATTCCTGACCTTCAGAACTGGGAGGTGAAAAATGGGTGTTGTTTGACACCACTGTTTGTGGTAGTTTGGTATAGTAGTACCTCAGAATGTAACCATATTTGGAGATGGGGTCTTCACAGAAATAATTAAGTTAAAATGAGGTCGTTAGGGTTGGTCCTAATCCAATATACCTGGTGTCCTTTTACTAGTAAGAAAGGAAATTTGGTTCCAGGCATGTACAGAGGACATACAGCATGAAGATACAAGGAAGGGATGTCTACAAGCCAGGTGGTGAGATCCTGGGCACATCCTTCCCTCACAAGCCTCCGAAGGAACCAACTCTGCCAATATCTTGACCTTGGAGTTCCAACCTCCTGAATTGTGAGAAAATAAACTACTATTGTTTAAGCCACCCAGACCATGGTACTTTGTTATTGCCATCCTAGCACAATAATACAGACATGAAGGAGGGTTAGCCACAGATGTTTAAATTTTCCCCTTTGACATCAGTGCATCTATTCTTCTTCATGTTAGAATCAGGTCCAGGAAACCAAATTTAGCTTTTAACGTGCACTTTTCCTTCAACAAGTCTCAAAATTTCTACATAACATCCAGCCATGGTAATGTGGAGAAAGCATCTACAATATTATGATTTCCTTCATTAAAGAGGTGATGAATGAACAGATTCTTCACACTGACTTTTTATGAAAGACTGTAATCCTTCAGACAAATTCACCTCTGAAACCCCCACTTGATACCAACTTTGGGTGTTGCACAGATTATTGTGCAAAATGAGGTAACTAACTCAATACATTTCTCTTTAATCTGTCCTTTCTCTTGCATTCCCTTTCCCCCAAAATGAAAATTCTAGCCACCTGGTTTCTTACTTCAGAAACCTATATGATACTTTTATTTTTGACTATTTTCTCATTCAACTTTCTCATTCAATTAATCACCACCAGTTGTTGACTCAACTACCTAAAATAGTTGTCTACTACCCCATCTACTTCTATTCATCTTTTCTGCTGCTGCCCTAGTCCAATACGTCAACATCTCTTCCTAAAATTGACACCATAAAATCCAATTGTTCTCCTTAAATCCAGGCTCTACCCTCCACCCCTTTCTGTACATTCCAGCCAGAGTGTTTCTTTGGCACTATAGGTAGCTTCTGGGCCAGGGGTCCTCAAACTTTTTAAACAGGGGGCCAGTTCACTGTCCCTCAGACCATTGCAGGGACGGACTATAGTTTAAAAAAAAACTATGAACAAATTCCTATGCACACTGCACATACCTTATTTTGAAGTAAAAAAACAAAATGGGAACAAATACAATATTTGTATTTGCATGTGGCCCGCGGGCCGTAGTTTGAGGACCCCTGTATCTGGGCAAACACATCAATCCTTCCTGGTTTCCCAGGGCCCTCCCGACAAAGCATGAGAATGCCTTTACCTGGTTCACTCAGTTTGTGAGTACCTGACTTTTGCCTCCCTCTGTGGGTTTACCTCTTCTTTTCCTCATTCCCACTCTTAGCTCCTGCCACACCATAAACATAGTTTCTCTTTCTATGCTCTCTGTCTCTGGACCTTTGTACTTGGAATTCCCTCTGCCTAGAAGGCTTTGCTCCCTCTATCTTCCCAGAATGACCCTTTTAACAACTACTTAAAGTTTCTGTTTAGATATCAGATCTCACTCAGCACCTCATTTAATAGGTGTGTCATTATAAAGATTAATCTTTGTACCTCAGTTCGTACATCAGTAAAATGGGGATGCAATTACAGAGTTAAGGGTTATAAAATGCTGATAATAGCTGAATGAGCATTGAAAACACCGAATAAATGGTAGCCATTACTATTCTTGTTATTATTATATTTTAGCAAGATTTCCTTGATTATCCCACTTCCGAACTCAAAAATGAGTTTGGAATGCCAATTATATACTTTCATAGTGCCATAGTTCCCCCCATATTAGCACATATACCTTTTTACAGTATTGCATGCTTGTCTGTGGGATCCATGAGGGCACATTTGTATCCCTAATGGCCAGCATAATGTGGGTACCCAATACATTTTTCTTATATGAATGAGATTTCTTTAATCATCAAATCCTCCAGCAGAGGCACCACATTTGATTTAGAATTTAGTTGGCAAGCACCACCTAAAGTTCTGGAGTGTCTTCTGAGTGTCTACACCTGTGTCAGTCATAAGTCTTAAGCAAAAGATTATAGGGATACAGCAGTGCTATGGTGTAGTGCCATGAAAGATGGTATAACTGAAGAAGGGTCCAAATTAAACTAATGTTTACTAAAGGTCAAATTAGTGCTAGCTATGGTGATAACTCAGTTCTTTATAACAAGCAAATGAGATAACTGAGAACCAAGTAAACTAAGATTTTTGCTCCAGAATACAGATAGTGTTACAGCACTTACTCTGAAAGTAATTTTTGACTAAAGCCTTCACTTTCCAACTTATCAGGTTGTACAGTCATTCCCCACAGGGGAACATGGTACTAATAATATGAATTATATGCCCGGCTGGCATGGCTTAGTGACTGAGTCTCAAACTATGAACCACGAGGTCATGGTTTGATTCCCGGTCAAGGCCCTTGCCCGGATTGTGGGTTTGATCCCTGGTAGGGGGCATGCAGGAGGCAGCCAATCAATTAGTCTCTCCCAAGATTGATGTTTCTATCTCTCTCTCACTCTTCCTTTCTCTCTGAAATCAATAAAAATATATTTAAAAAATAAAAATATAAATTACTAAACATATATATATATAAAGATGTTTGAAAATCATCTTAACATATGAGATTAGGAAGTAATAGTTTTTGCCTTATTTTGAATTGATCTTTCTGCAAACTAGCTGCTCTTAATAAATTCTCACTAAATTCTTAATAAAGTTCTCAATAAATACTTGGTAAATATTCCATATGTGAATGTTGCTTAATATCTTATGATATGAGTCTAATACTTCCCAGTGAACCAAACATAGGAAGAAATGCTTATACTCATTTTATGCACCAGTCAGAGTCAGGAATCAGTAGCTACTTATAAACAGAAATGATCCTTCACTCATGAATTTGGCTCCATGGTATATCTTTCTCCAGATGGTAATGATGTGGCTTTGTGAGATCTGATGACTACCCAAGAGGAACTGAGCTATCCCAAGAAAGTTTGGTTTTCTCCCTGCCTTTATCAAGCAGAAGCAGCCTGGCCAGCACAAACCATATCTGGGATGAGAAAAATGCCAATGATGTGTCTGCATCTGAAACTGATGGTGGGCATCTGTCATATCATATTTCTGCTTTGACTCAAATCCCTCACTATGGAAACAACATAGACATCCTGCAATAGTTCTGCCAGCTCATCTGCTGTTAATTTTTAAAATAGCTAACATTTACTGGGTGCTTACTATGTGCTGACACTGTCTAAAACTCATTACTGTCATCATTGCTAAATCCTCATAACAAAGCTGGTACATTTTAGTATTTTCTCCATTTCTCACTTAACTTGTTCAAATTTCATCAGCCAACAAAAAACAGACAAAAGCCCACATATCTAATCAGTATGCTTTGTGGCTTTAGTAGAGTCCTACTCTCCATGGGACACTAGAGAGATATTAGGTGGGAATCATTTTATTCTAATCAATAGCCTAGCCAAAGATCCTGTATTTAATGGTTTTCATAATTTTACTATTATAAAGTGAATTCTTGGTGCTTTTGTCTCTATCTTTTGCTTTTAAGTGCATTTAGTAGATTTCTACCTGGTCTTTTGATCAAAAACCATGTCGTATCTTTTTGTTGGTATCTCCAACTATGGAAATAAAATGCTTTACTGTGAAGACATGCAACAAATACCTTGTTAGTTAAACTAAATGACCAGAGATGCTGAAGAAAACTCATGACTCAGGCAGATGGTGATCCATGTGTCTGGGCTTTGATCTGTGGTTATCAAACATAAGAATCCCAGACCATAGGCTATACTTGACTGCTTTCTAATTATAGACTGCCTGGATTTTCAGTTACTGTTTTTCAGGGAAAAGAGATTACTAAGCTACAATTCCTCAATTACATCTTACCAAGACCATCTTGAGTAGAATGAGTAAATTTACATGATTTATTTACTGAACACACACAAAGATAAAATAATCTATTAAAGCTTCTAGATTACAACTCTAATCAACAGAAGATTTTTTCATGTACTTGAGATACATTTGAACAAACTCTCTTAATATAATTTACTGGAAAAGCAATGAAATAGAAGATAGGGGGATACATTCTGACTTGGGCACTAATAAATTTGGACAAGTTTCCTCAGTATTATTCATTCATAATAATTTATTGATAGCTGAGTTGATGCCAGAAACTGGACCAACTGAGTATACTAAGAATGAATCTTCATCTGACCAGTAAAGAAAAATCTTTATATCATCCCTATACTTCAAATGGATTCTGTCAAGTTGATTATGATGATGTATATCATAATGGCTTGAAAAGAATAAAAACAAAAAGAACAAGAATATGTTTCATTATGTAGTCCAGTGAGCCTACATAATGTCATCATCAGTGAGATTGGGCCCCAGGCAACAGGAAAATAACTTGCAAATTTCTTTGCTCAAAGGCCTCTATTTGAGGCCAGGTATGAATTTTTAGCTTTGTGGAAATAAGGAGAGACATGAAAAGAGAAGAGAGGACAGAGAACAGCTAAATACAAATAAGGAAGAGTTAGGAAGATTTTGACATCACAAATGAAAATGAATGGTGATTGCTGGAGGGAATATTAAATTTATTGGGGTTTGAACTAAAGAAAACAATAAGTTCCCTCTTCCTTGGTGAAACTGAGAAATGTGGGAAGTCAGCATGAAACTTGGGTTTCAAGGTAAGCAAATAGAGAGCATAGAGCTAAGATGCCTAAGTGGTGGCTAAATGGCCATCGGTTTCCAAAAGATCATGTGAGGCACTGCTGACTGATCATCAGGATGATGTCCTTTCTACAAAGTCCAATGGAAGGACTATCCAACTGTTCATCCAGTATAACCCGGGGTCTACACACAAAGAGTTGACAGTCCAGCATCCTGGGAGGAAAGGTATTTGCAATATTTTATACTGATCCTAAATTAAGGTGGTGTTAGTTATAGTTTAACCCAGTGATATAAATCTATTTTAAGAGTTCCTGTCTCATATTAATGTACTTTGCAGAAGTTCCAAAAGGGAGAAATAAGTTAAAATAGCATTACCATCAAAAGGAATGTAAAATGTTCTGATATATATATGTTTCTTATGTATAGGGCTTTATAGATACATTCCATATGTGGTGTTTCAAAATTAAAGTACAATCATTTGTGTACATTTTTAATTTCATTATAGTTAATTATTTTCTTTTCCTTGCCCATTTTAATAACATCTGTTGCTTGCTTGGCAGGGCACAGCTATAGAAAATAGTGACTAAAGTCATGCCCAAGAACAACCCTAAAACCAGCCTTTCTGGTTCAATTCCAGCTTCCATCACTTTTGATCCCTTAGTCACTCTAAGTGTCAGATTCCTCATCCGTAAAATGCTAATGATAAGAGTAGGTTATTTTTTTAGAGTTATCATAGGAATTAAATGAATTAATATTATGTTCTTAGGATAGTGCCTGGTACACAAGCATTTAAAAATATTGGTTATTATACTTTATATTTAATCATTATAACATCCATATGACCCACTTATTTTTGTCCCCATTTCATTAGCTAATTGTATAGATGAGAAAACAAAGGCTTGGGGAGGTTATATCACAGCCAGTATGTAGTGGAAGTGTGTTGAAGATGTGCCTGATTCCAAGTCATTCACTGCATTCAATTAACTTCATTGACATCCAAATCCCCACTCTTCTCACCCATCTATCCTCAAGCACACACATGTTCTTCTAAACAGAAATAGACTCTTCTTTGAGATTGGTTTTGCTCCTAAATTCTAGCTGTCTAATAAGGAAATCAAGGTGTGATACCTTTCAGAAGATGAGTGTGTGTGTTCTGTTTAGAAAACATTTCCTTCAAAAATGTTTCAGAGATTAGATGTTTGTGTGAGTACCAGGCCTCTAAAATTCAGAAACAGTCTTGAATTTCAGATATTCTGTGACTACTTCTCAGAATGTGCAATTAAATTTGGATGTGAAAAGAACTCATTCTTATTTTCTATGTGCGAAAAGAATTTAGACACTTTGGAAAATAAAAGGTAGTGCTAACTGGATTGAATATGAATATCTACACTAATAAAAGACAAAATGCTAATTGACCGTACCTTCGCTATGCCCATCAGCCAATCAGAAGAGTATGCAAATTAACCCAACAAAGATGGCCGTTAAATTTGCATACTGCAGGCAGGGCGGGACAGCATGAGCCACCATCCAGGCCTCCCGTGTGTGACCTGGGGTGGTGGGGCAGGACAGCGTGAGCTGCTGCCCACCCTGTTGCCATCAGGGCCTCCTGTGGATAAGCCAGCAGGTGGTTATCCCCCAAGGGGTCCCAGACTGAGGGAGGGCACAGCCTGGGCTGAGGGACTGCCCTCCCCCCAGTGCACAAATTTTTATACACCGGGCCTCTAGTATTAAGTATAAACAAGGATGTCCAGGGCAATATCTCACCCTGATTTCCTTATAGTCATCCAACCTGTAACTTATTTCCAATTTCTATTTTGAAACATCTGAAGAAAGAATTATATAAGTAGTTCCCTACTCCCTGAGATTCACCTTCCCTTCCTTTGTTTCCTCTTTCCTTTGAAATACTTTGTCATGGAAGGGGAAGTGACTAGGACCCAGAGGCTGAGGGATGCAATTATTTTTTATACCCTGACTTTGATTGCTGACCTATTAAAGTGAGATTTGAGAAGTGCCATGGATAATATCAGGAAGGCTGTTCATTAAAGAAAAAAATTCCACTTACTAGACCAGAGTAAATGATGTGAAGAGAGAGGATAACATGGAAACCTGCAGCCCTAGTGAAGGTCAAGAATTTCCCCAGAGAAGAGACAATGAAGCATCATTAAGCTGTGCTAATGAGAGAGAAAGGGGAGGAGAAGAAAAACATAAGATTTTAAATTGTTATGCTAAATCTGGGGGAAAGGTGCCATGAGATTGCGGAGATTCTAGAGTCCAAGTAAAGCTGTACAATGAGGCTCGTAGGCCCCCTCATTTGATCACATCCAAAGCCAAAGGAGCCTGTTGTGCAGCTGGGGAGAGGCCTCCATTCTCACTGAACAATTCAGAGAGCATTCTTGCTTGGTATCTGAAAAATTAATTTATGCCATCCAAATCTTTAAAAGTATGTTTATCCAAGAACTATAATGAACCATGAGCCTACACAAATCAGTGGACCCTCTAATAGTCCCTTAACAAAAATGTTCTGTTCTTTATTTTCTACTTGACTTTTGCATATTATCTCTAATGAAATCTGACTCTCCTAGAAGCTACTATACTTCATAATATACAAGTCTTCCACACTGGCCATCATAGTTTTCCCCTATCAGCAACACACACACACACACACACACACACACACACACACACACACACAATTCCCTACCATTGGAAAGGCATTTTTCATGAAGTGTAGGAGGTCTGTATCAGTGTAAAATGTTTGTTAGGCCTGGCTTTGCAGCCATAGAAATAAGCTGTAGGAGAAAGTGTTGGCTGAAATAGGCAGAGTAGGAGCACTAGCTAGGACCTCTACGAGCTCAGGTCCTTCCCATGACATCCAGATATATTTTATTATTTTCTCAGATCCCAGGTTCTTTGTTCAGGCAGCTCATTTGGCCTCACTGAGATGCACTGGGATAAGTGGGCACCACAGAGCTCATGTTGATGCCCATGTTTTGTAGATGGCTAAATCCACTTAAGTCCATGTCTTAAATCCCACACTGGTCAGATATAAGGGGAACAACTTTCAATAGAAACCTAGTCCACATATCTTCCAAACAGCCACAACTTATAATTTCTCTCCTTATATAAAGTTTTACTGGCTCGTCTCCAGATATAATCACCTTAATTCCCCCCTTTTTTTCATTTTTCTTTCTTTGGAGGTAGTGATGGGTACTGAAGACACTAAGAGATTCCACGTTTCTATCCAGATAAGTTGGGACCATGTGCCGGTGCTGCTGCAGAGTTATCTATTGATTACTCAGAAGGTGAACATTCACTCAGTCTCTGCTACGTCACCAAGGCCAGAGTGATATATCTGTAAATGCATCTGAAAGCTTAACTGACTGACATGCACATCTATGGTGAGGAAGAAGGAGCACTTCTTAAAGTCAAAAGACTCAGGTTAAAACCTCAGCTCCAGGATTATTTCTGAGACAATTTTCTGAATATTACCTAAATTCTTAAACCTTAATTTGTTCACACAAAGTTAAATTAATACCTGTACTAACTAACAAGGCTGCTTATAAAATTCAAATGAGAAAATAAATGAGGAAATGTTTTAGAAACTACTAAATGTGTTATAAAAATAAAGTTTGCTTCTTCTATACTATTAAAAAGAAAATTTACAGTACAGGCTCTCTCTGGGTAATATAACTTTTCTGTTCTTTCTGTCTTGAAATGTCCAATTGTTGAAAATACATCCTTCTAGGAAGAATTAACATTGTTAAAATATCCATACTACCCAAAGCAAACTACAGATTCTTTGCAATTTCTATCAAAATGCCAATGACATATTTTACAGAACTAGAACAAATATTTCAAAATTTTATATGGAACCACAAAAGACCCGCAATAGCCATTGCAATCTTGAGAAAGAAGAACAAAGTTGGAGGAATCACATTACCTGGTATCAAACTATACTACAAGGCCACAGGAATCAAAACAGCATGGTACTAGCATAAAAACAGACATATAAATCAATAAAACAAAATAGAGAGCCCAGAAATAAACCCACGCCTATATGGTCAATTAATATTTGACAAAGGAGGCAAAAACATATAATGGGGCAAAGACAGTTTATTCAATAAATGGTGTTGGAGTGTTAGGAAAATTGGACAGACACATGCAACAAAATGAAACTAGACTACCTTCTTATACCATATGCAAGAATAAACTCAAAATGGATTAAAGATGTAAATGTAAGACCTGAAACCATAAAACTCGTGGAAGAAAATATAGGCAGTAAAATCTTTGACATTTCTTACTAATATTTTTTTCCTGATATATCTCCTCAGGCAAGAAAAACACAGGAAAAAAAAATAAACAGATGGTACTACATCAAACTAAAAAGTTTTCCCACAGCAAAGGAAACTATCAACAAAATTAAAAGATAACCCACAGAATGGGAGCACATATTCACCGATGATCCATCTGATAAGGGTTTAATATACAAAATTTATAAAGAACTCACACACCCCAGCACCAGAAAAACAAACAATCCAATATATAAATGGGCAAAGTACCTGAATAAACACTTCTTCAAAGAGGACATACAGATGGCCAATAGACATATGAAAAGATGTTCAATGTCATTAACCATCAGAGAAATGCAAATTAAAACCACAATGAGATATCACTTCACACTTGTCAGAATGACTATCAGCCATAAATCAACAAACAACAAGTGTTGGTGAGGATGTGAAGAAAAGGGAGCCCTCATGCACTGTTGGTGGGAATGCAGATTGGTGCAGCCACTGTGGGAAACAGTATGGAGGTTCCTCAAAAAAATTAAAAATGGAACTGTTTTATGACCCAATAATTCACCCAAAACACTATTTCAAAAGAATATATGCATCCTATGTTCATTGGCTATTTATAATAGCCAAGCTATAGAAGCAACCCCAGTGCCTATCAATAGACCAGTGGGTAAAATCACTGTACATATATACAATAGAATATTACTCAGCCATAAAAAAGAACAAAGTCTTACCATTTATGACAGCATGGATGGACCTAGATGGCATTATGCCAAGTAAAATAAGTTAGTTAAGAGAAAGACAAATACTATATGCTGTCACTTGTATGTGGCATCTAAAGGACAAAATTACGAACAAACAAATAGAAACTGACTCATAGATATGGACTGATAGTTGTCAGAGGGGAGGTGGGTTGGGGGACTGCATGAAAAAGGTGAAAGGATTGAGAAGTACAGATTGGTAGTTGCAAACAGTCGTGAGGATATAAAATGCAGCATAGGAAATATAGTCAATAATATTATACTTACTATATATAGTGCCAGTTGGATGGACTCTAAAGTAAAGTAGGTATAACAGTGGAAATAACAAAGAAGGCAAAGACTGAAAAAATTAGACAGAGTCTCAGAGACCTACGACATATCAAAAGTCTAATATATGTATATTTGGAGTTTCCCCAAAAAGGAGAAAAATATATTGAAGCAGAAAAAAAATATTTTATGATATAATGGCTGAACACTTGCCCACTTTCATAAGAGGTATAGATTTATAGATTCAAAATGCTTGGTAACTTCCAAAAAGATTACCTAAAAATTAAACAAAGAAACAAACTCAAGCCCCAACACTAGACAAATTACAGACAAAAAGCTAAAATTAAAATGTAAAGTTTTGAAATCTTTTAGAGAAAAATGACATGTTATCTCCAGAAGGACAATTATTTGAATTATTAATTTCTTACCAGAAATCAACAAGGCCAGATGACAACATCCTTGAAGTGCTAAAAGAAAGAAAAAATTTTACCAAATCATAATTCTATATTCAGTGAAAATATCCTTCAGAAATGAAGCGGTGACAAAGAAATTTTCAGATGAAATAAATGAAACAAAATTAAGAGCATGTGTCACTACCAGATTTTTACTATAGAGAATATTAAGCAAAATTCTAGTAGACTGTGAGAGGTAGGTATGTATATTGTAATCCCCAAAGGAACTACTACAAATAAAAGAGAGAGAGAGAGAGAGAGAGAGAGAGAGAGAGAGGTGTATTAAAAAGCCACATAATAAAATTAAGAAGGAATACTAAAAATATTCCCCAAAAGTTGAAAATAAAGGAAAGAATATAGAAAAAAACAGGGGGGATAAGAAAACAATAGGACTAAATCCCAGTATGTCAATAATTATTTAAACCATTATAGGTTTAAATACTCCAATTAACTAACAGAGATTGACAAATGACTAAAGACAAATCTGAACCATATGCTGCTATAAGAGCCACACTTAAAATCTAAAGACACAGAATAGGTTTAATGTAAGTAGATGGAATAAATATGAAATACACATATTACATTTTACATTTTATAACAATGGTAAAAACAATATTTGGGAAGAAATTACTATTATCAATGTCTAAGTGCTTAGTTACAGAGCCTTAATATGCATAAATCAAAAATTGAGAGAATTAAAGATAAATTTTTATAATAGTAGAAGATTTTTAATAACTCTCTTTGAGCAACTGGTCAAACAGCTAGACAAAAATACAACAAAACATAGAAGATCTTAATAGCACTATGAACCTCCTTAATCTAATTATGTTTTTAGAGCACTCCATCTAATAACTGGAGAATACACATTCTTTTTAAGTACACATAACAGAGTCCCTGAGATAAACCATATTCTGGAGTATAAACCTATATACTATTAACTTTTAAAAATCTGAGTTTTACAAAGTGTATTTTCTCACATCAATAGAATTAACTTGGAATTACATAACAATAAATATCAAGTTAAACTCTACTTATCTGGAAATGAAACTACACCTTTTAAAATAACTCATGGGTCAAAGACCAAACACAAGAAAATTTACAAAATATTTTGAACTGATATGAAAATTAGAATACAACATATCAAATTTTACAGGATACAGCTAAAGCACTGGTAAGTAGGAATATTTACATGCATAACTTAGGAAAGAAGGAAGATCTACAATTCCATCTAAAGAAACCAGAGAAGCAAGAACAAAAGTAGAAGAAAGTTATTAATAAAGACAAGAGCAGAAATCAATTACATCGAAAAGAGACAGATAATAGGAAAAATTAACTAAGTAAAAATCTGGTTCTTTGAAGAAAATCAACAAAACTGATGATCCTCTATCAAGAATTTTCATGAGAGAACATAACTCAACAACATCAGTAATGAATGGTTAATCATAGGATTTGCCACCGTAGACTGTACACATTAAAAGAATAGAGAATACTATAAACAACTTTGGGGTAACAAATGTGACAACTTACATGAAATGGACAGATTTCTGGAAAGATTCAACTTATAAAAATTGACATACAACCACCCGCACCCCTGAAAAGCTGAATAGTCATCTTATGTCAAGTAAAGAAACTAAATTTGTTACCCCAAATTGAAACTCTAGGCCTAGGATTTCAGTGACATTGGTATTGTCTTCTGTGAATCTGCTTCCCTTGGGGACATTACTGCCTGTGTCCTATGGGAGGTGAGTAGGGGTGGGGTGGTGGGATAGTGGAGCAGGTGCACAGGGGAGCAGCAGCAGGACAAGGCTCATGTATAGGGCACTTGGATTCTTGGTTTAAAAAACCCCTCTATCTACGTACAACTATCAAATATGCATGCATACAAGTCCTTTGGTTGATCTCTACCATTCCCCTCCCCTGCCTTCTCTCTGAGGTTGGACAGTCTGTTCAGTGTTACCTTGTCGCTGGATCTATTTTTGTTCATTAGTTTATGATGTTCATTTTATCCCACATATGGTGAGATCATGTGATATTTATCTTTCTCCGACTGGCTTATTTCACTTAGCATAATGCTCTCCAGTTCCATCCATGCTGTTGCAAATGGTAAAAGTTCCTTCTATTTTATATTAGCATAGTATTCTATTGTGTAGATGTACCATAGTTTTTTAATCCACTCATCTGCTGATGGGCACTTAGGCTGTTTCCAGATCTTAGCTATTGTAAATTGTGCTTCTATGAATGTAGAGGTGCATATATTCTTTCTGATTGGTGTTCCTAGTTTCTAGGGATATATTCCTAGAAGTGGGGTTACTAGGTCAAATGGGATTTCCAAAGTTGGAGGGATCACAATACCAGGTATCAAGCTGTATTACAAAGCCACAGTTCTCAAATATGCCTGGTACTAGCACAAGAACAGACATATAGACCAATGGAACAGAACAGAAAACCCAGAAATAGACCCAAGCCATTATGCTCAATTAATATTTGACAAAGGAAGCAAGAGCATACAATGCAATTAAGATAGTCTCGTCAATAAATAGTGCTGGGAAAATTGTTCAGATACATACAAAAAAATGATCACCAACTTACACCATACACAAAAATAAACTCAAAATGGTTAAAGGACTTAAATGTAAGACAGGAAACCATAAAAATCTTAGAAGACTCCATAGGCAGCAAAATATCAGTATCAGACATAAGTCATGGCAATATCTTTACCAATACAGGTCCTAGTGCAATGGAAACTAAGGAGAAAATAAACAAATAGGACTACATCAAAATAGAAAGCTTCTGCACAGCAAAAGAAACCCCACTGCATGGGAGAACATATTTGTCAATGCTATCTCAGATAAGTGTTTAATAATCAACATTTACAGGGGACTCATACAATTTAACAAAAGGAAGATAAGGTATCCAATCAAAAAATGGGCAAAGGATCTAGTAAACACTTTTCGAAAGAGGACATACAGAAGGCCAAAAGACATATGAAAACATGCTCAAAGTCACTAATCATCTGAGAGATGCACATCAAAACAACAATGAGGTACCATCTCACACCTGTCAGAATGGCTATCATCAACAAATCAACAAACGACAAGTGCTGGTGAGGATGTGGAGAAAAAGGAACCCTCGTGCACTGTTGGTGGGAATGTGAACTGGTGCAGCCACTGTGGAGAACAGTATGGCGTTTCCTCAATAAGTTAAAAATGAATCTCCATTGATTTTTAAGGAGAGTGGACGAGAGGAGGGAAAGACAGAGAAAAACATCAATGTGAGAGAAGCACATCAATTGGTTGCCTCCTGCTTGAGCCCTGAGCAGGGCCGGGGCAGAGCCTGCAAAGAAGGTACTTGCCCTTGACCAGAATCAAACCTTGGACTCTTTGGTCTGCAGGCCTAGCCTTTATCCACTGAGGCAAACCAGCTAGGGCTCTTCTTTTTATTTATTTTTTTATTTTTTTTAAATTAAATCTTTATTGTTCAGATTATTACATTTGTTCCTCTTTTTTCCCCCCCATAACTCCCCTCCTCCCAGTTCCCGCCCCACCCTCCGCCCTCACTCCCCACCCACTGTCCTCATCCATAGGTGCACGATTTTTGTCCAGTCTCTTCCTGCATCTCCCACACCCCTTTCCCCCCAAGAATAGTCAGTCCATTCCCTTTCTATGTCTGCCGGAAGCCGGTCCATCCTTGCTGCTTGACACAGTCACTGCAGGATAGAAACATCTGCACAGCATATGTTTCAAGGGACCTGGCGTATATAGCATACTGTTCTTAATATGTTTGCTCCCCTTAGCGCTGTCTGTTTTAACCAAGGTCACCTCTCTGAGAAAGGTTGTTTCCCTGGGTAGGGATTGTTCCCTGAAGTTAGGGAGGGGATGAAACTCCTTAACTAAGTGCCAGGTGGGTAGTTAATCACTTTAACTACAAACAATCATGCTTAAGCTACATAATCTTTACTCCCTGGAATGGAGATAAGAAACGCCCTAACCTTTGTAATAGAAATTGACAGGATTAAAATCAACTGGTATAAATATGGATGTAACAAGACAATAAACAGCAGAACCTCTCTGGAGATCCAGACCAGAACTTGGCTGGAGATCCTGGCTGGAGATCCTGGCTAGGCTGCTGATCAACTGAACACTGTCTCTGTGTCCTTCCTTCTTCGCCAACTCCGTCTACGCCTTTGGGAACTCCTGGACCTGCTGGGGTTGGACCCGGGCATATGTCCCTGATTCTATTATGATCACCAGATTATTTATTCACTTGATTCTTAGATTCACTTGTTGATAGATGCATGTTTGTTGTTCATAATTTGCATCTTTACCTTTCTCTTCTTCTTCCTCTTCTTAAAGGATACCTTTCAGCATTTCATATAATACTGGTTTGGTGGTGATGAACTCCTTTAGCTTTTCCTTATCTGTGAAGCTCTTTATCTGACCTTCAGTTCTGAATGATAGCTTTGCTGGATAAAGTAATCTTGGTTGTAGGTTCTTGGTATTCATCACTTTGAATATTTCTTGCCATTCCCTTCTGGCCTGCAAAGTTTCGGTTGAGAAATCAGCTGACAGTCGTATGGGTATTCCCTTGTAGGTAACTGAGTTTCTTTCTCTTGCTGCTTTTAAGATTCTCTCTTTGTCTTTTGCTCTTGGCATTTTAATTATGATGTGTCTTGGTGTGGTCCTCTTTGGATTCCTTTTGTTTGGGGTTCTCTGCACTTCCTGGACCTGTAAGTCTATTTCTTTCACCAGGTGGGGGAAGTTTTCTGTCATTATTTCTTCAAATAGGTTTTCAATATCTTGGTCTCTCTCATCTTCTGGCACCCCTATAATTCTGATGTTGGTACGCTTGAAGCTGTCCCAGAGGCTCCTTACACTATCTTCGTATTTTCGGATTCTTTTTTCATTTTGCTTTTCTGGTTGGGTGTTTTTTGCTTCTTCGCATTTCAAATCTTTGCCTTGATTCTTGCACTCCTCTGGTCTGCTGTTGGGAGTCTGTATAGTATTCATTATTTCAGTCCGTGTATGCTTAATTTCTAGTTGGTTCTTTATCATAACATCGAGGGTTTCATTAGATTTCTTGAGGATCTCACTACATTTATCGGCGGCTTCTAGACAGTTGTTAAGAGACCTTAAAAGTGTGGTTCTGAACTCAATATCTTCCATTGACAGTTTTGTCCTGTTTCTTTGTCTCTGCATTTTTTATGCTTTCTTGGTGCACCCCCTAGTGTTCTTTGTGCGCAGTCTTGTTGTAGTTAAGCCTTGATGTCGGCAGTACCGGGGGTGATTTGACCTCCAGGCTAACTGGCTATGAGAGTCCGCTGTGTCTGCAGTGGGAGAGCTTCTGTGCTGGATCTCTAGGGCAGTGCTAATCTAGCGTTTGCCTGAGGCTATCCAGCAAATGGCTCTGCACAGGGCTTGGTCGGGGTGGGTCCCCAGGGATCTACAGGGCGGGCCGGAGGGAGCAGTTATGGCTGCTCTCAGTTCCGTCCCTGGGGGCTCTGCCTCACAGAGTCCCAGCAACCGCTGCAAACCTCGGAGAGAAAGCTGCCTTCGAGTTCCGACCAAAGCCAGACAGTCCCGCTTCTCTCGTTTGAGTCTGGGTCCCTAGAGACTCGCCCGGATCTGGAGCTCAGAGTCTGAAACTCCCTCCCGATTGAAAACAACAACCGCACCCTCCGCCTCCAGCCCGCTCCACGTGCACTCCGCACCTTAGTATTTCACTTCAGCACTGCACCTCCTCTGAGTCTTGGTATGCCTTTCTCTTTCCTCCTAGTTGTAGAATTTCCACTCAGCCAGCCTTCCTGTGGTTCTGGATGATGTCCGTTCTGTCTTTTAGTTGTTTTTTTGAAGTGGTTGTTCGAGGCAGCAATCTCCGGCGTTAGCCTATGCCGCCATCTTGGTTTCTCCAGTTTCTTGATCCTTCTTCTTTTTATTGAGCTGTGTGGCTTGTCACCAGTATTGGTAAAATTCAAATATGCCCATTAACCCTATCTACCTTTAGGGTGTGGTTTTCCTGGTTGTGCCAATAGCCACAGATCCAAGGTGGTCCCCCCACCTCTCAAGGAGCAGGCTGCACAGCACCTGATGCAGTGTGCATCTTCAGCCTTTTCTCTGAAAAAGGCGGAGACAGTCAGTTACAGGAACTTCCTACACATCCTTCCCATGAGAATAAGAGACACCTTTACTACTGCCTGGACATTAGGAATTGATAAAAATGGGCTGAAATGATTGCCATATTATTAAAGTCATACCAATTATAAGTTATTTCTTCCCACAATCCACAGTCTTTTGACTACCTAATGGCAGTGCTCGGACTAGTATGGCATGGCTGAATGAGTGAATGTGGAAAGATAAACTGTTTTTAGTTGTTTGTTTGATCTAAATTACCTGAGAAATTTGCTTGCTTCACTTTTTTCTTGTTATTAGCTGCACATGAACACAAGTTGAATTTAACGTTATTAAAAGACCAGGTTAGAAAAACAGACGCTACAAAGCTGGACATGGAGAGAAGTTTCCGTGTACTAACTTCTAAAAACTATTATGAGGCTGAAGCTGTTCTATCTCTTTTTTCAAAAATATTTTAATTGATTTTTAGAGAGAGAGGGAAGGAGAAGGAGAGAGAGAGAGAAGCATCCTTGTGAGATACTGATTGGCTGCTTCCTGCACACCCACTATGAGGGATCCAGCCTGCAACCTGGGCATGTGCCCTGATTGGGAATCGAATTGGCAACCTTTCAGTGCCCTGGATGATTCCCAACCAACTGAACCACACCGGCCAGGGCTGCCCTACCTCTTAACCCTAAGATTAAACTCCACCATCTGTAGATCTGCACAGAGCCTCTGATAAAAGGTCAAGTTCTATGTGCATTGCATATCACTCTGAAGCCAAGAAAGGTTCTCTGCTTTTAATGGCTCATGTTTTAGATCAAGCCCACCTGGACTATCTAGAATAATCTGAAAAGTCTCTTGTCAAAGTAACATATTCATAGGTTTCAGAGATTAGAAGCTAGACAACACTGAGGGACCAATATTCTGATGATCACAGTTGGTAAGTGAGGAATTTCAACTGATGCAATAGCAGATAAATCATTTGAAATTCTACACAAGGTATCCCAATAACTTTGGAGCCTAATTTGTCCTTTGTCCTCATAGAAGAGCGCTGGTTGTGAGATTGTAGGAAATTGGAACAATCTTCTTTCTCTTGTCTCAAGTCTTCTCTCATATTCGCCTTTATATGGAACAAACTTAGCATATGGCAATGAACAGGGAAATGATAACGGTCCATTCTCAGCACACAAAGTAGATACTGATATATGGATTTTGAGAGAGCTGAATATTTAGCACAAAGTCACTTATGTTCTTTGATCTTTTGACTTATTCCATGGGTAGCAACCGTAGGTAAAGCCATGGTTAAGTGAAACATTTTCCTGCTATAAGCCAAATTTTATAATTAGAAATTTTCCACACACAAAAATTTTTACACCACAAAAAACCCAAACTTAACAACATAAGTGAATTAAAAATAGAACACTTTTCTAACCTGGCTGGGTGGCTCAGTTAGTTGGAGAGTCATCCCATACACCAAAGGTTGTGAGCTCGATCCCTGGTTGGGGCATGTACAGGTGGCAACTCAATTGATGATTTTTTCCTCACTGTCTCTCCCTCCCTCTCTCTCTAAGAATCAATCAAAATATATCCTTGGGCCCTAGCTGGTTTGGCTTGGTCTGCAGACTGAAGGGTCCCAGGTTTGATTCCGATAGAGGGCACATGCCTGGGTTGCAGGTTTGATCCCCAGTGGGGTTGTGCAGGAGGCAGCCAATCAATGATTCTCTCTCATCATTGATGTTTCTATCTCTCTCTCCCTCTTCCTTCCTCTCTGATTGATATATATATATATATATATATATATATATATATATATATATAGTCTCTCTCCTTGGGTGAGTACTAAAAAATAATAATAAAATAAAACACCTGTCTTATGTACATTTGTTAATTATGTAAATACTAAACAGTAAATACCAAAAGCTCCAGGGTAATTTTTTTTTCTGTGGGTCTTTTATGCATTTATTGGACTGGCTGAGATTTCTGAAACCTATTGAAGTTTGGATTAAAGATTGCCCTCCTTTTTTTTTTTCTTAGAAAATGTTTCTGTTAGTGCAGAGAAAATTTGCATTTTTCAATTGCTCTGAAAACTCTCAGACTTTATCAAAATTACAATAATCAATTCTCACATTTTTCATGGTTTAGTCAGTGCAAAGGAATGTTTCCATAAAGTTTGGTATAAGTACTCAGAGAGAAGTATAGTTTCCTTGATGATCCCTTTTTCTTCAATAATCTCTTGCTCTTCCATTTCAATAATGTCCCCGTAGACCTCATTTGGCTTACTGAGGCTATAAAGCAACTCAGAACAGTGGCCATTTCAAAATTAAGCACAGTCATTAGGGAGTAACAAATTTTTGTCATTACCCTGGAGGCATTATTTACTGTAACCATGATTTCAAGTTGATCCATTCTAAGTTATTAAAGTTAATGTAGAGAATAGAAAAGGTAAAGTTGAAGTTTTAAAATATGACTTTACAAATAATGATTTACACTGTATAAAATAAAGCAGTTTATTTAATAAACACCTAAGCTATGGAATAAAAGTAGGAATAAAGGTGTTAGAATGCAGTCTTTTCCTACAGAAAAATACTCTATATATTCCAGTTATCATAGATATTTGGATTTCTTTTTTATATATTCATTTTTTAAATAAAGATGAGTAATTTTGATAGTTCTACCAGTAAATTAGGATAGCCTCAGCATATTTGCTTAGCAGCTCTCTCTCTTTATATTTCTCTGTCTATACTTTCTATGTTTCCTGTTTCCTATGAAATATGTAAACTGGTAGTAAAATACTCACAGAAACTTCCAACATTTAGTTAAATGTCCCTCAAACTTCTTACACTAATGGATTTCTAATAGTCACCATAATTCTATAGAACTTAAATACAAACTTAAAACAATTAAAAGTATCCTATATAATAAAAGAGAAACATGTAAATTGACTGTCCCTCCACTATGCTCACCAGCCAATCAGGCATGCATATGCAAATTAACCCAACAAAGATGGCAGGTTAATTTGCATACACAGGCACCAGGCGGAGAGCAGAGTGGGAGAGCCAGCAGCTTGGGGGGACGTGCCTCCCTCAGTCACTCCCCCAAGCCGCCAGGCGGAGAGCAGAATGGGAGAGCCAGCAGAGAGTGGAGCAGCTTAGGGAACTTGGCTCCCCAAGCCACCAGATGGAGAGCAGAGAGGGAGAGCTGGCTGTTTGGAGGACTTGGCAGAGTGGGAGGCCATGGGACAGAGACAGAGCAGGAAGGGAAAACCAAGAACACAGGGAGCACAAGGAATTCTGGGCATCGTAACTCTGGTGGCAGACAGATCTCCTAGACTCATGGTCGGCAAACTGTGGCTCGCGAGCCACATGTGGTTCTTTGGCCCCTTGTGTGTGGCTCTTCCTAAGTCTTAGGAGTACCCTAATTAAGTTAATAACAATGTACCTACCTATATAGTTTAAGTTTAAAAAATTTGGCTCTCAAAAGAAATTTTAATCGTTGTACTGTTGATATTTGGCTCTGTTGACTAATGAGTTTGCCGACCACTGTCCTAGACACTAGAGCAAAGTGAGCCTGGAGCAAGTTACTATTGGGGTGGAGAATGGAGGGAAAGCAAAGGTGAGAGACATACGTAAAATCAGAGTGTCTAGGAAAAATTAAAGGGAAGATATCCTAAAACTTCCAGGAAATCTCCACCAATGAAGCAAAGAAAAAAAAATGCTCTATTATTTGTGAGCAACAAACCAAACTGAATTGGGGTCTCAGAAAATTCGCTCATATGATTGCAAAGACAGCCAGAAACTCCCAGATTGGAGAGGGTGCAGGTCAGGCTGAGGGACCCTCCCCCAGTGCATGAATCTTTATGCACCGGGCCCCTACTATGTTATAATATACAGATCAACTGTGGTAGATACAGTGCTATAAGTTCACTAATTTTATTTCATTTTCTTCCTGGACAAATAGGAAGTATATTTGGAGTCATACACTGCATCCTGGCCCATAGAACTGAGTGTAAGTGATATGCTCCATTTCCATGACTGACACGTAAAACCACCTGGATGAATCTCCACATACTCTTCTCCTGTCCTATTGGAACTTTGTGTAGAGATGGAGGAGACAAGGCCTGGAAAGATTCTGGGTCTCTGGATGACCTGCATGGAGCACACCCCTCACTATCACATTGGACTATGATGTGAGCAAAATGTCAACCTTGATTATTTTAAACCATCAAGATTTAAAAGTTGTTTTGGCAACTAGGCATACTTACCCTAATATAACATCCTATATTAATTTTAGCATAAAATTTATTAATAATCATCAACAATTTTAGATGTTTGATTATTGAAAAAAATCTTTTTTTCATCAAACCTGGGAATAACTGAAATAATTCAAATTTAGCATTAAAATTAAATTTTCTCACTAGAGCATGGCTTGAACAATTGATTCTAAACAAAACAGGACAGAATTACATCATAATACCTAGATCACCAAGGTTTCTGTATACTTAACTAAAGCAGGTTTTAAGTCTATTAACTATCGAGAAAACTGTCAGATGTCACTAATAAAACTTTAAAAATCTATATGAGAACACCATAAATAATATTTTAAGAAAAGGAGTAGTTTAGAAGAAAATATATGCACTTAAGTTAAAAGGACTTAATTAATTTCATTAATATGCAGAATATATGAAGTCCATCTTAAAAGCATATAAATTACATGATAAAAAAAATAGAAAAATGTATGTACAGTTAAGTCACACACACAAAAAAAACTACAAATGGCCAAAACTTATATGAAAAGATCAACTTACCTAGTTAGTGGATGAATTTTTAAAAATTTAAAAATAATTATTTTATTATATTTTATTTACTTATCTTTAATATACATACATACATATATATATATATATACACACATCAAAATATAAAATTGTTTATAATATTCTTGGTGGATAGAGACTTTTTGATATTTTAAGTTGATAAGAGTCTCTGAAGGGAAATTTTTCAATATCTATCACAATTTTAACTGTACCTACCCTTAACTACCTGACTATACTGCTAGGTATCTATCAATATCAGTAAGATATCTTTTGGTTGGCATAAACAGAAAATGTAATTTAAAATGGCTTAGGCAGAAAAAGAAAATGTATTGGGTAACGTAACTGTAAAGTACAGAGCTAGTTCCTGCTGCATCAGAAATATCTTGTTAAAGGGATTGACGTTAGGTCAACAAGACTTATTTCTCCCTCTCCAGTTCTTGGCTCTGCTTCCTTTATTTTGGCTCCATTCCCGGACAGGTTCGCTTATGGTGGTGACAGAAAGGCTGTAGCAGTTTCAACACTGAATTGTATCAGACTTACATTCAGTAGAAAATAATAATTCCTTTCCTTCCAAATTAAATGAAGGCCATGACATTCACTGGCTCAGATGGGTCATGTTTCCACCACTAAAGCAAACTGTATGATGTGGTAGGTATGAGATATTCTGGCTGGCATAGGCCTGGCCACACTAGCTTGACTGAAATAGGGTTCTCTCTAAATCAAACAGAGGAATAAGGGAGGAGATTCCAACAAAAGTCATTTGGATTTTATAATAAAAACAACAGCAAGATATTGGATGCTGGATGGGCCAATGCCTAAAGTGCTCAGTACACTATACTGAAGAAAGATACCATAAGGATATTCACCAGAGCATTACAGTAGTGATAAAGTAAAAAAATACTAAATATCCATCAATTAGCAGTAGTTTAATGACTTATATGACTTTAACGGAATGAAATCTAATATTATGGACTTAGAAATATCACTAATATATATTAAGAGAAAGGGGCATTATTACTAAACAACATAAATCATATGGCCCTTTTATGTAAAAATTAAATTATAACATGAAAATATATGTATATGCAATGTACAGAAAGGTTACCAAAGAATCTTCTGTTGACAGTGATTACTTTTAAGGAAGAAAGTATGGAATTTGAGGGGCTGACATAAAGTGAGAAGTTTCTGTTTTATTGTACATACTTGTGTATTGTATGCGATTTTATAAAGTGTATAAATAACTTTTTCATAAAAATTAAAATAATTTCAACCTTTTTAAATAGAAAGAATGTGGAATTATTTGCCAAGTGACTGATTTAAGTAATTGTTAGGCTAAGCTGATTAAAAATTAATGCTAGGGAAATAAAAATTAAACAAAAATTCCAACTTATTTGATAGATTATAGCATCAGGACCCTGTATTATTCAATATTCAAATGTAAAAGATTATTTGTTTTTGTTTTTATGTTACAAATTAGAGCTATTTATATATCTAGTTGGAGCTTTTTTAATAAAAGAGTTGTATCTTTTAATTAAAAGTAAGGATAGCACTTTGAATAGTATGTATGTTTTGTAGCTCTGAAGCACTTATCTTGATCAATAAATAAACTTATCTGTGAAGTGCATGTTTTAACATAGCATTTACTCCAATAGAGCAATTTATTTATTATGTATTCCCGCTGCTCTAATCAGCTTCTGATACAAGCTGGGTGTTACTGGATGGACATAATCAGTATCTTGAACATGTCCAGGTGTAAAGATGTTTAGTGGTGGTGGTGGATGGATAAGAGTGAGGAAATATCCTGGCTGGTATGGCTCAATGGTTGAGAGTTGACCTATGAACCAGGAGGTCATGGTTCGATTCCCAGTTAGGTCATATGCCTGGGTTGCAGGCTTGATCCCCAGTGTGGGGAGTGCAGGAGACAGCCAATCAATGATTTTCTCTCATCTTGATGCTTCTATTTCTCTCTCCTCTTCCTTCATCTCTGTTTTATTCATTTTATTTTTATTTTTTTAATTTTATTTTATTGTTAAAAGTATTACAAATAGTAGTACATATGTATCATTTTTTTCCCCATTGACCTTCCCCCGGCCTCCCCTACCCCTCAGCACATGCCCTTACCACCCCCCACCCCCAGTGTCTTGTGTCTATTGGCTATGCTTATATGCATGCATACAAGTCCTTCAGTTGAAATCGATAAAAATATATGTAAAAAAATAGTGAGGAAATAATGGAGGAGTAGTACAAGCATGGTCTTCCAATGTTATAGAAATCTGGGTTCAATACTAGTTCTGCAAAAGTAGAAGCTGTGTGACTTTAACTAAGTTATTTAATTTTTCTGATTCTTATTTCCTCATTTAAAAAATAGAATAATAATGCCTTTAGAAGGGAAAGAAAAGATGAAAAAAAATAACATACTTAAAGTATTAAGTAGAGTATCCCCAAATGCCCAATATATGTTACATGTCCCGTATATGTTATATGCCCAGTATGTTAGTTTCCTTTCTTCTTGCTGCATTCCCTTTGTAAGATAACCACAAAGTAATGTCTCACTCTATGAGCAAGCATGAAGTAGCAATGAGCTGAAGGGCGAGGTTATAGCCATGGCTGGTGTATGGATAAGCTAAATTCCCGGGAGGAAAGTGTCCTAACTTTCAGAACTGAGACAGAGTTTTCAGAAATACATGAAAACATTAAAGTAAACTACGAAACATAAAACACAGCTCTATTTCCTGCATGCTGGTGTAAAGACCACAGTGCCCTATATAAAAATGTGGCGATCTAAAGCAAGCTTGTTTGCCCTCTCAAAGGTCATGACTCACTTGAAAGAATCACCCTATGGCAGCTACATTTTTAATTCTTTGGAAAAGGATTGTGGTAGCTACTAAGACAAATGGCTTCCATATCATTTAGTGACCAATGCAATTACTCACTGAAAATCTGTGCTTTCAAAATTATTTTTTACTTCTACTCACCTAGCTGGTCATTTTAGCTCACACATTCTCTCAAAGTCTTAATGGGTACATATTTCTTGTAAGTCAGTGAGAGCAAGTGATGAAAAGAGCTTATTTTGCACTCAGAAGTCATTGGCTCCAATTCTAGTTCCATGAATATCTCTTGGTGTGACCTGGGGCAAGTTTCCCTCCCTGAGATTGCCCCAGTCTTGGGAATAACAGATCTCTAAGAAATTTGACAGAAAATTACTTAACTGACCCATGTGAACACATTTAGAACTGTGCCTGGCGTAGAGCTGGATCGTAAAGATTGTGAAATAAGTTTAGAACAACTAAAATAATATTAATCTACAGGTTATTTTCAACTTTTTAGACTCACCAAAAAATTATTATTATATAATAGAGTCCCAGTGTACAGATTCGTGCACTGGTGGGGTCCCTCGGCCTGGCCTGCGCCCTCTCGCAATCCGGGACCCCTTCGGGGATGTCGGAGAGTGGGTTTCTGCCCAATCCAGACAGGAGAGAGCCCGATCTTGTGCATTGAGCGTCTGCCCCCTGGTGGTCAGTGCACATCATAGAGACTGGTCAAATGGTCACTTAGGCTTCTATATATATAGATACATTTGTGTTTACATATATGAGTTTTCAAAATCTTTTAGGTCAGGGATTATGATTGCTTTTGCTGCTATTTTGATTCTCTTCCTGGAGCACCCTGCAGTAGCCAGTTAGTATTAACTAGTTATAGTGAATACATCAACAATTATGTGTTATTTCATTTTCTCTCAGTACATGACTAATATCCTCAATTGGACCCTGTAGTCCAAGGCCCTTTGTAACTAGGTTCCACTTTCCTAAACTACATTGTTTCCCATACTCCCTACCTCAGAGTTTACAACAGTCTTCATGGGAACACTGACACACTAGGATATCAATAAATGTTTCTTAAAAGAAAGAGGTTTTGTGGTCAAATTGGAGAAATTTTAAGTAGATTCTCTATTGCTAACTTATCAAAACCTTAAATTGATTAAATACAATGTGAATAATCTCCAAGGACATAATATTATATTCAGTATCTCCCAAACTAATTTGACCCTAGAAAGTTTTGCTCCAGAAGTCTCTCGTGGGTAGCTATGTAGAGTTTTGGGAACCATTCTCTGATCGAAAAGTAATATCAGGGCCCTCCTTCCTACTTGTGTTGGTCCCCTTGTCATTTCTCTCTCAGGCCTGGAGATGTAACTCCTCTTTCACTGGGCATGTTCAGATAACTCTTGTGTGTGGACAATATGTTTCCTATAAGAAGCCTTACCTAATAAGTCTAATTGCTGATTTTCTTAATTATATAAAACACTTAGGGTTTAAGGGTACATTGAGTCACTTATTACAAATAGCATTTATATTATTTGAGCACACACTCTTGGAATCAAAATAATATGAAGTTAGAGATTCTTCTTCATCAGTAAATAGACATAGTATTGTAGTTTGTTGTGAAAATAAATTCCTTGCCAGTGCTTGGCATATAGGATTCACTCAATGCATGGAAGTCATTACTATTATTATTAGTAGCAGTAGCATTTTACTTCATGGTTTACATACATCATTTCATTTCACCTTGTAACAACCCTGTCAGAAAGTCTCACACACAATATTCTTCACATTTTCTTAGAACATCACAGTTTTCAAGCATTATATGAATTATTTAATTTTGACAACACATCTATGAGGTGAACATTTTTTTAACTCTTTAATCATATGAGGAAACAGAGTCTTAAAGAAACTAAATGATTTTCCCAAAGCCATATAGCTAGTGAGTGTCAGGCTAGAATCTAATACCAGCTATTTGAATCCTAGCCTACATTCTTTCCTCCATGCCAGTTAACTAAGAGAATAGTGAAACTCCTACAAATATTAAAGGAAACAAGAAAGGTAAAGTATAAAAATTGTTAGTTGAAAAACATTAGATAGTGACAAGAGAAAATGGGGTTTAACTTAAGTAACAAATGTGCAGTTCGCAGTGTGGTTGATCATCACAGAAACAAACTCCCAGAGATAAATTAGCAGCAGATCATCCATCCAATTTAGGTATTTGAAGGATGAGTTTTTCTACCTCATAACCTACTTGATTAAATATGAGTATTTTTTGTGATCTGCATTTTGCAATTTGTTTGACAAAATGAGTCACTTATTTTGACCATGTGTGGTAAAAGGAGTGTCAGTTGTGCTCCTATAAGAGGGTCACCAATAAGAAAAACAGACAGGGAAGGATAGAGGAGAAAGGATAAAATGGGGTATGAAAAAAAGGCTGAATAATGGACCCCCCAAAATGTCTACATCCTGATGCTCAAACCTGAAAATATTACCTTACAATTACATAGTAAAAGGGATTTTCCAGATATGACTAAGGTAAAGATTTTGAGATGTGAAGAGAAGGAAAACAGAGGGAAACTTACATTTATTAAGTACCAACAATGGATTAATTACAAAATATTATTTCCAATTTTTTAGAAGAGAAACTGAGGCTCAGAAAGAATGAATAAACAATGAAGCCAGGATTCAAAATGAGGTTGGCCTTCTTCTGGGATGAGAAATTAAACAACCTCAAAAGGATAAAAAGAACAAGGATATCGCAACGAGGAAAGGAGTGGGGGCAGAGAGGGAGAGGCTGAGAGCTAGCGAATATTGCCAGAATATTGAGAAAAGCGTTAAACAAGAAGCAAATATCATGATTTCTGGCTCGATGGGTGAACACTGACTTTAATTTGTGGCAAGCTCTCTGGCAAGCAATGATGCTGCTCTACTGGCAGTATCTTTCCAGTTGAGTCCCTTCCAATACCATTGCTTTCTTGACTCACTTCTCTTTATAAACATATTTATCAGGTAAAAATAAGTCAATCCTACTTAGACTCTATTTTTACCTTTCTATCATAACAGAAATGAGCTGGATTCTGTTATTGATTTTAGCTGCTTCGTAAAGCATCTTGGCACTTCCTTTATGCTACACACTCATTGAGAAAATTTCCCTCTACCAGACCCCCTCTTTTATTCTTTCCTCCCTGGGTTTATTCCATCTCAATAAATGTGTAATGAATTCCTACCATGTGCCAGATAATGAGCAAGGTGTTGGAGTAAGACATGGTCTCCTACACTAACAGAAGTAACAGGTAATCTTCCAAGAAAGCAAGCAAGGAATCAATGCCTGTGAAATTCTTAGTATGGAAAAGGGGTGCAGTGAGGAGCTCCAACTGAACAAGAGGTGCCAGGATAGCTTCTGAAGTGGGCTGCATTGTGCTGAGGAGACTTGGTTAAGTTGAAAACTGTATTTGCCAGAATACATTTGCCGGTACTAGTTCTAGGTTAGAGTTAGTCAAAAGAGAATCTAGTGTTAATATCTGGAAAGCAGTGGCTGTTGCCCTTGGAAGGTATGTCAAGTCCGTCATGGTGATGGGTAGATGCAGACCTGCCTGGATGAAGCCAACACGTTCTTATCCTTCTCTGGTTTGCAGCCAGCTTATTCTCCTGAATGCTGGTTGTGAAATGAATGGAAGTCCCCATCCCACTACCACATGCTTGGCAGCAGACCAGCACAATGGTCGCTACACAGAGGCAACAGTTTTCTACAGGCCTTCACACAAGTCCCTACTCTACCATCCCACCCAGCTGTGTGGCCATGCTTGCCTTCTCAGATTTCCCTGCAAGCTCTGTCATGTGCATCTGTGACACCTTTTCTGATACTCTCACCCCCCCCCCCAATTATGTAAGGTCTCCTTTTTATTATAAATTCTGTCTCCCATAACACTCATAGTGGCTATGCTTCCCTGACTGATTCTGACTGGTACACAAAACAATAGAAAAAAATCAATGGACTACATCTTTTAATAAAATTAGGTAAATTTTATTCCCTGATATCAAAATACAAGGAGATGAAGATAAAGTCCCTCCATCAATAAGACTGTGTGTTACCTCCATTGGTGCTGGAGCAGTGAGAGGAAGAGTATGATGGCTTTTGGTGGCTATAAGAATTGGGAAATCCAGAAATCACGTCCAATGCCCCTAAAAAGAAAGGCTCTCACTCTGGAAGGGACTCGGCAACCAGCTATGAGAAATATAGTAGATCTCTAGAAAAAGCTTTGAAACCTCTCATTTGGGTAGAATGATCAGAGTGTTATGCTAGCCTAACCCCTAGAGGCCCTCAATAATATCATCTGGAAGACCAAGCCATAACTTGAGGAAAAACTTCTGTGAAGGGATTCCTAATTGAACAGGGAAGAAATTTGGGGGGCAAAGATATTTAAAGTTCTATGTGAGATGGGATGAAAAAGGAATATATTAAAAACTACTGAGAAAATTACTATACAGAGGAGCCATATTATTTTCTCAAAAGTATTCATTTTGAAAAAAATCTCAAACTTAGAGAAAAAGTAAAGATTAATATATTGAGCACCCAAAATCTTCAGCCAATATTGACAAATTATTAATATTCTGCCACATTTGTTCCTTTCGCACACACGCCCACATGTACACATATACACTTTTCTTTCTCAAGCCATTTGAAAGCTAGTTTCACACATCATAATATCTCAACACTAAGTATTTCAACAGGTATCTCCTTAAAATAATTGCATTCTCCTATGCAAGCATAATACTTTTATTCCACTTAAGAACTTTATCATGGATATAATATCTAATACGTGGCCCATATGTAAATTTCCCCATTTTTCGATAATGTCTATTTATCTCTTACTACCTAAAGTGCAGTCTGCAGATTAGGCAGCAACAGCATTACCTGGAAACTTGTTAGAAATGCAGAACCTACAACTCACTGACCAAGATCCCTGTGGTTCTAAACACACTTAAGTTTGAGATTCACCACTTCATCATATTTTTTCCTTTCAAATTTAGGATACAATTGAGACAATAACACATAGAATTTAGATGTCTTCCCTCTTTAGTGTCCTTTAATTCAAAATTCCTAATTTTTAATTCTTTATAATGGCATTGATATTTTTAAAAGTCCAGGCCATTGTCTTAGAGAACTCTGCCCCTTCTCCCCACCCCCCCCCCATATATGTTTTTAGCTAATCATTTTCTTATTAGTCAATTCATGAGTCTTCTTTTTATCCTAAGATACCCCCAGTCATTAGCTAATACTTATTCACAAACCATGCTTCCTTCTCCCTTCTCATAACCACGTATAATAATCGTGGCTGACATTTAAATATGTACTTTTATCCATGATCTTATTTCCTCTCTATAACTCCACAGAGAGCCAGTACTATTAGCCCCAATTTAACAAAAGAGTAGAGAGAGGCATGGTGATGTCTGACAACTGCCCAGCGTGGCCGCCATTAAGTGGCACAGTGGTGGGAACAACAGCTGCAGCCCAGTGCTTTCCCCACTGTGTTACATGCAAACCCTCAAAACTTCAAACTGTAAATGGAGCTGGAACCACCGATTTGGTGAACATTAAAATGACAATACATTCTAGTTACCAAGTAACATTCATCCTATCCTTGCTCACTAAAAAGACAATGCAAAAATAACTAATTGCTTAAATGATAGAAAAGACTAACCAATGTCTGCTTTTCCCTGAAATGTAAACTTTGGTGAAGAACTAGACACAACAGATGCTTTAGAACCTGGCGTAGGCAGGTGTGTGTGTGTGTGTGTGTGTGTGTGTGTGTGTGTGTGTGTGTGTGTGTGTTGTTTCTGATACCTGTCCTGTGTACACCTGGGTGGAGTAGCCCATGAGGTAGCACAGTTCGGCAGCTGAGACAGCCTGCGAGTAGTGAGCATAAAACAGTTTAACACAAAATGTGCTGTGTGGCCTTGTGCATGAACTGAATCTCTCCAATCGATTTCTAAATCAATGGGGATAATACGACTCAGGGTAATTTTTAGGTTAAATGAGCACAAAAATGGCAAATAGTGGTCTGTATTGTCATTTTTTAAAAATATATATTTCTTTATAGATTTCAGAGAGGAAGGGAGAGGGAGAGATAGAAACATCAGTGATGAGAGAGAATCACTGATTAGGTGTCTCCTGGATGCCCCCTACTGAGGATTGAGCCCACAATCTGGGCATGTGCCCTTGGCCAGAATCGAACCTGGGACCCTTCAGCTGCAGGGTGATGCTCCATCCACCAAGCCAAACTGACTAGGGCCGTATTGTCATTTTTTAAGATAAAAATTTTGTCTCCATGAGGCAATTTTAGTCTCAGTCTTTGGAGCTTGGGAAACAGAAAGCAAAAGCCATAAAGGACTTCATAGTAATGGGGAAGAGTCAATCCTCTAGGAACCCACTAAAAGTTATCCATCCCCTCACTAAAAACCAAGCCCCTTTGGGATAGTCACAGAAGAGCATCCCTATGGCTTTTCTAGTAATTGTTTGTAGGCCAAAGACATTGGTCAAGCTTCCTCACATTGACAAAGCATTGAACCCAAAGGATATCAGAAAGTTGTACAAATGTGGGCAAAGCAATTAGGAGATACGGCAATAACCAAATAATCAAAAACATAATTAATAGAGTTTAATAAAGGCAGCCATCGTGCTTTATGACTATGAATACTGAATATTTAGCTACTACTTACCCTGTATCAAGTATTGCTCTACATGCTTTAATCGCATTAACTTATTGAATTATCACCGAATCCTAAGAGGTAGGTGACATTTCTATTTTGCAGATGAAGGAACTGGGACCCAGAGTTCAGTTCACTGAGCAAGTAAATGGCATAGATATGTTTCAAAATCAGGTTACATCCTTCTACCCTGGGCCTTACCCAGTACACTCTGCTGTGTCTCACAATTGAAAGGACAGAACACTCAAAGGTTATGGACAAAAGTGCTGAAACCCTCTGCAGTGGATCTGTCAGGACTGATACACGGAAATGACCACTCTGACATGGACTATATGAAAATGTAGAACATTGTGGGATACAGGATATGGCAACAGTTCTTAAAGAATGATGCAGATCAGGGAAGGGGGAGTGGGAGGAGAGGGGAAGGAGGGGAAAGGATAAGTTGGAGGGTAGGCACAGAGTTTGCCATAATCTCCTTGCAGAGGGCTTCTCTGCTACTGAGCAGACCCCACTGCGGAAGCATGGCAGTCACAGGGACACCATTGTTGGTGCTCTGCTCATCTCTCCTTCGCTGGTCAGTGCACAACCCCAGCTGCTTCAAATATTGGCCCCTCTCATGAGAATTGCCCCTGTAGGCAGGAAAGCTCCCCATCCCAGTCCCACTTCCTTCAGATTTTTATAGTGTGGCCAGTGACTGTCTGGTGGGGGGCAGCAAAGGTTACCCCATTGCCCCAAGGTGAGACCAAGACTGTAGGACTGTGTGTGCTTCGGAACTTCCACTGGGAACAGATTGAAGTGAGTTTCCAGGTGAGAGACCATTCTTTTTTTTAATGTATTTTTATTTACTTCAGAGAGGAAAGGAGAGGGAGAGAGAGAAGGAAACATCACTGATGAGAGAGAATCATTGATCAGCTGCCTCCTGTGCACTCCACACTGGGGACCGAGCCCGAAACCTGGGCATGTGCCCTGACTGGGAATCCAACTGTGACCTCCTCATTTGTAGATTGACACTCAAGCACTGAGCCACGCTGCTGGGCTGAGACCTCATTCTCAATTCAGTTTTTCCATTGTCCTACCCTGTTCTTACTCTCCTACCAGTAAAACCATAAAATGAACCATTTGAAATGTCACTGTTACTATAACCTACATTTTTGTGGCAAACTGTCCTTCAACGTTCTCTGCTGCACCAGTATTTGCTTTCATCAATCAAAGCACAAGGTCAGCTACTATTTTTTAGATTCTTTATTAGGCTCCAGGCACTGAGATAAGCATTTCACAGATGTTATTTTGTTTAATCTGACAATCATGTGGTGAATATTACTATCCCAAGTTTAAATATTAGAAAACTGAGATTTTGAGAAATGAAATGACCACTCAGAGTCACTTGGCAAATATAGCTTCAGAGCCTGAATAAGAACCCTGAGCACTCACCCCAAATTGCTGCCCTGCCCACTCCACTGCAAAGCTTCTGCAAGCAGGTCTGCATTAACAGAAATGTCAATTCTCCTTGGAAAATGCAATAATTTTTATCATTATCAGGCATATCACAGCAGCAATATTAGAATGCAATCACTATAAAGTATATATCAGATATTTATTTCTTGCTTCTTTCATTGATTTTTGTTAAGTTTGTGTATTTGTAAAATGTTTATTGGAAAAAAAATCATTGGAGTACATTCAAGGTTATCGCTAAGGACATCATAATTGTTTTGAATTCTGTTATGCTTTCTTGAGAGACAGTCCATAACCTACAACCTTCCTATCTATGCAACACAGCCCAACCGATTGGCCATGTTCCTGGGCACCTATCCCTCTGATGTGTATCAGGGAGGAGATGTGCTGAATGCTTCTATTATTGAATTCACAAGAGCAGTGCCTGTTACCAAATGAAAGGCAGTGAGGCTAAGCTAATACTGTAGGGAAAATGAGTACATCATAAAATGTTAATAGTCAGAAAAATTCTACCCATTATAATTTTATCAATAAATTAAATTATGTTTGTGCTTATCCTAAAATCTTATGAACTGTACGTCTTAATGATACCTGGAAAGAAATCAGGCCTTTCCGATATTAATCACTTTAGATTAGCTGTGCTATTATTTGGCCTTTTAAAGTAAATACTTATCTGGGACTGATCTTATTATTCACATGCTCACAATAAATATTTTGTGTGAGTGCATCTAGAAAAGAAAAGATTTCTGTGGGGCTATTTACTGTACTTGCTCACAAAAGCATTTACAGTTCTGTGAAAACATCTGCAGGTGCCCAGGTTCTCAGACATATGAACATCACTCCATGAGTCCTTGTGGAAATGGCTCAGAAACACTGCTATTCAGGGGTGCATTGAACAGGTTAAAACCAAATCTGAAATAGGCCTTATGTTTATGATGCAGCTAACCATGCTCACTTTGATCTTAATTCCGTTTTTTAAAGAATGCCTTTTGGCCTGGCCGGCATGGCTCAGTGGTTGAGCATCGACCTATGAACTAGGAGGTCACAGTTCGATTCCTGGTCAGGGCACATGCGCAGTTGCTGGCTCGATCCCCAGTCAGGGGCATGTGGGATCAATGATTCTCTCTCATCATTGATGTTTCTGTCTGTCTCTCCCTCTTCCTTCCTCTCTGAAATAAATTAAAAAAAAACATATTTTTTACAAAAAGAATGCCTCTCATCAAAATAAAATGAAAATCATTTCAGTGTCTGCATTCCTATTATGAACAGGGCAACGTCACTTTACTATGACCTTTGGCTCCTCTGCCTTTTTTAGCCATTGGTGTTTTTTAGGTCTTGTTTTTCTTTTAGTGTTTCTAAGCTAAGATAGGATCCTATTTATATTTCCCAATAACATTCAATATTTAAAAAAGATTCCCATGTAAATTGCAGGAGGAAAACGATAACTCAAGGAAAGATATAACACAATTGCTCCAGTCCTCTGCCCAAGCCAGTTCTTAGACTCAAATTCTGACGCTGGGAAGGGAAGCAGGAGGTTGACAGTGGCAGCCTCATACACATGTGGGATTTTTCTCAGTCTGGTGTTTGTGTACAGAATAACTATCATAGTCTGTATGTTTGTGCTTTTTGTTCAGACCAAATGAAAACTATGGTTTTTCAACGACAATGCAATTACTCAATCCTGTATTGTATGCAGCGGGATTCTTTTAGACCATTCATAGCATTATGTTGTGTTTTATACTGCACCATGACAAGTGTTAAAATGGTTTTATAACCAGATTTTATGTACAAACTATCCCATTTGTTCCAAACTTTGATCTGGATCCCAAACACTGGTTTAATATGTAAGATGTAAAAATGAAACCAAACAATTTTGAGAAAATCATTTTGCATTTTGATTTCATCTGAGGGTCCAAATATGACTCAAGTTGTTGTTAGTCTGTTTGTCAAAGCTTGTCACTGCATCCTGACTGCCTGCACAACAAGCTGTGAAACGCCTAGCTTCCAGAGAAGCAGACTGTGATCTCTTCTCAACCTTGCCCCACCTTCTGCCACCAGCTCTCACTAAACAGTGATCGGAACTAGGCTGGTTCAGCTTCATGTGAACAAAGACGACATCCACATAACAAATCCCCACATATATGACAGGTACTAGGATTTTGAACTTGGTCCAGAATTTTGTGGTGCATACATGTGCACGTGCATGCACACGCACACACACACACACACACAAGCTTTAAATATTTTTCATTGCCTTACAATAGAAAGCATAAATTATTCCATAAAAAATCTCATATCTCTTTAAGTATTATTTCATAGAAATATACATACAAAAACACAGGACAAATGATAAATACACAGCGCAATCCACCTTCGTCCTGTCTCCCCCACCTCCCCACTTGGCTAACAGTGTGGACTTCCTAAGCAGCTTCATTCTCATGGCTGATACCCTCAGTGAGGGCCACTTCACTACCCAGGTCACCATAAGAGCCAACTAGCCAGACTCTCCTCCTGCTCCATGATCCTATGCTGCCCCATTCCCTATTTGCTCATCCTTTTGTCAAGAGCATGATGAATCTCTATTGTAATAGCTCCATAGCATAATGCCTGCTCTGTTTCAGACACTCCTCATGCATTACTCATTGTAATAACATGACACAAATAATGTTTTCATTCCCATTTTGCATATGAGGAAACTGAGCCCTGAGCCTGAGAAAAATTAAATAAATTCCCCACAACCCTTAGCAGCGTAAGCTGGGGCTGGGGTCAGGACTCATCTTGCGTGCCTCTAAAACCTTGGCTCGAACCAACATACTCTTTAATGCCTAACATGTGCTCAAAGATGTATTTAATTCGGACTGAATGACCTGTGTCTTATTGTGAACTCCTAGCTATACAGCTCAGAAAACAGCAGAGGGCAGAGCAAGAGCTTCCCAACATTCCATAATGTGGACAATAAAATGCTATAAAACTGCAAAATCAAAAAGAACTGCCCCATGGTTTCTGGGAGAATGTATCCCAAGGCAATGTTGAGCATGTCAAAGGATGTTTTCATCAAGGCTACTCTCAGTTTTTAAAAAAGCAATTCCCATCGCTGACAGCGAGGCTGTGCTAAAAATTGCATTCCCACTCCCCCATTTCAGCTCCTCTTAATTTCATGTAATACCACATCTGCGTAAGCAAATCACAGCATTTACAGCCAGCTGCGTGCCACTTACATCTGCAAAAGCAGCGGGTTCACCAGGTGAGAATTTGCTCAAGCCACCTCTTTAATCCATCCTGTGGAGAGGAGAATGTGACTTTGGCTCCAGGATGAAATTGTTACCCCCCCTCATTCTACCATTCTCATTAAATCTGCTATTTCCACATTTTTTTGCAATGGAAAATATCCAAGTTGACTATGCTAGCTGGCTTCTGTAATTTGCAGAAGCAATTATTGAATCATTTTTTTTGCCTCGATGGGAAATTTATATTGCTTAGGAATTGAAATTCTGGCAGAGGGGTTGGGGGGAGGAGGCAAGTCATATTAATAAAGCTAGGCAGCACTCTAGTTATTTTTGCTTTGCTTTTTTATTGTGGAAAGATAATGGTTTTCATATTAAGAATATCATACATTCCTACATCAATCACTAAAACAAAAATTACTTAAACTGATCATGAAATTTCTTGTTCACTTGGAAAAAGACTGTATGCACTCACAAATATTTTCTTATTTGTTTGTGTGGATATGTAATCACCTTGTCCAAGCATAGCACATCCCAGGGTAAGAGAGAAATTTTGAAGGGGGCACCTGCTATGTCTCACTTTGTTTTGTTTAACTTCTCTCTCAAGATAGCTGGGTACGTAGATAGGTTGGTCAGATAGATGAGAGAGAGAGAGAGAGAGAGAGAGAGAGAGAGAGAGATTTGCAGTCACTGAGAAGATTATTTTTTAAGTTGGGACTACAAAAAGACTTGTTTAAAAAGGTAGGACCCACACTCTGGAATGGGAACTCTGGGAGTTCATTTCTAGAGATCTTTGCAGCAAACTGAGGTAATATATAGTGGGTTCTGCTGTCTCCTCTAGTTCTTCCTCATTAAGAAGCTGGTGAGCATCTCTGTGCGGTCATGAAAGAGTCTAAAAGCTTGCCTTATGTGGGTTTTCTTCCAGAGGTTTTACATTATTCTACATGACATAATCTGGGTTAAAACCAACCAGTTCTTGTTTTAGTTATTGCAAGTATATGAATTACTGTGTGACCTTGAGCAAGTTACTGATTTTCTCCAAGCCTTAGTTTATGAATCCATAAAACAACAAGAACCTTGTCTAATCTCTTAGCATTATGAAAAATAAATGCAGTAATATCTTTAGAGTGCCTGATAGAGAGTAGAGAGTAATTATTGTTATTTGAAAATATTATTACATTTCTCCCACAACATGCTGTACTTTATCAAGGCGCTCATCTTACTTCATTATAACGGCTCATTTATGTTCCATGCTAGACTGTGAGGTATAAGAGAGTGGGAGCAGCGGTACACAGTAATAACTTCATATGCATATAGTGAATTAATCGATATATGATTATTGGATCTTTAGTAAAGGGTTCCTATTGACTATTTTGTTTACCCTCTGTATTTGCTATACTTGTTAGCTACAGCTGGAAATACCATAGCTCTTCATGTCTTTAAATTCAGGGTTGGAAATGTAGCATGAGACAACATCATATTATCAAACCATTTAGATTTCCTCTTGGAACACAAGATAACTACACTTTCAAGCCCTCTTACAACTTGATGAGACCATACACATGAAATATAAATGAAAGTAATGCACTTCACTTCATGTCCTGGCCTTATCATACTTATCTTCCCTGCTCGCGCTCTCTCTTCTCTCTCTCTCTCTGTCTTTGTCTCCCCCCCCCCCCACAATTTTTTAAACCTTGATAAGAAGGTAAGTTCAAGATTGTAGAGGCACAGGATGGAAAGAGCTCAGATCCCCAAGTCACAGTTTATAGGAGAACCACTCAAGGGGCTGTGATGTGCAAAATAAGTTAAATTTTTTTTGTGTGTTAAGTCACTAAAGTTGTGGGGTTTATTTTTACCACATTTAGCCTAGACAACACAGGTTAATATGCTGTTTTAAGTTGGGGGATTTACAATTCATTTTGGTGAAAAAAGTCATTTCCTGTTTGGTGTAGGAACAGAAAATACATCTCTTCTATGACTGGCAACACTATTCTTTCTATGTTGTGGGCTTGAAAAACTATTTCCTATGATAGCAGTCCAAAAGAAACTCAGAATATCCAGTTGAACACTTTCTTCCCAATATTAGTCAGTCACCCATTTATTCATTTTTTTTTTCATCTATTGAAATGATAGTAGGGTCCGCAAAGGGCATTAGTTAGAGAGTGGTGAACAAGAGACTAAAGCTACAGTGATGAAAAAGAAAGGTTCTTTCCCTCATGAAACTTACTTTTATGTGGGACACATAATATAGACCATTTAAAATAATGAACTTAAGTATCAACTAGAGTTGACGAAAACATAAAGCAGAGACTTTGTCTTACTCTAATGGTTTTCCCAACACAAAGGGACACCTGGCACATAACAGATGCTTAGGGGCATAGGATAGTATAGGCTATTTGGAGGAAATACTTGCTTCCTCTGCACTCATATTCAGAGCTCAGGACATTGGTTCAGCCGTATTTTTATGGGTGGAGTATTGACTTAAAAGACAGAGTCTAGACAAGGCACTAAGGTCTTGGGATCCTGTTGTTAAGAAAGCAGTTCTCATACTTCCTGTGTCTTTTCTTAATCTTCCTACTTTTATTTTTTTTACCTGTTTTACATTATTTTTATTTTTATCATATTTCCTTGGCATAAACTCATGCTGAATTTAGAGACTATATTGCCCCATAGTGTTGTTTTCTATTCTTTCCTTTATCCTCATTTGTCATTCTCATTGTTTCATTATATCAATGTTTCATTGATGATACTATGAATATGAGTAAAACAATAATAACAACCCAGTGTTTCTCTGCTGCCAGGTAACTAAGGATTATTAGGGGGTTGTTATGTCTCTTTTGAGCTCTATCAAGTGTTGGCTATCAAGTGATTTTTTCCCCAGAAAAGTTAATTGCTCTGGCTTTGTGCTCACATCCCTATTGCTTTAAAACCAAAAGCCAGAACCATGTCCTTGCTCCTGCTAAAAGCATAACACCCAACCCTTGCAAATGGTGCTCACTCTGATGTTTGTGCCTCCATGTCCATGGCAAGAACACTGCTGCTCAATGTGCCAGGGGTGGGCCAGTGTCTGGGCAGGCAGCCCCACCTGCGATATGTCCGGAACCAATCTTCTTTTCCTTCCTAAGTTTCCATTGTCCTTGAACCAAATCAATGCCCCTCCAATCTCCTTTTTTTTTTTTCAGAGAGAAAGGGAGAGGGAGAGGGAGAGGGGGAGGGAGAAAGGGAGAGAGAGAGAGAGGGAGAGAGAGAGAGAGAGAGAGAGAGAGAGAGAGAGAGAGAGAGAGAGAGAGAGAGAGAGAAACATCAATGATGAAAGAGAATCATTGATTGGCTGCCTCCTGTACTTTCCACACTGGTGACCAAGCCCATAACCTGGGCATGTGTCCTGATCGGGAACTGAATGGTGACATCCTGGTTCATACATAGGTTGATGTTCAACCACTGAGCCACGCCGGTTGAGCCGATCTCCATTTTTAGCATACGTCATTATAAGAAGTTTTAATAATCATCTCCACAATCTATCCCAGACAGATCTAAACCTTAAAGACATTCTCAGCTTTCTAATACAATTCTGTGTTTCCCAGAAATAGGGCCCACCATTCTGTTATCCCCGATTTATACTGGCCCAGTTTGCAGTACATAGCAGACCATAATGAGAGCAAGAAGTTCTTCCTATACTTTTCATAGGGGATGTTAACTAGAACTTGGCTTTTGCAAAGTATGAGTCTAGCATGCTGCCTATTAATTTGGGTACCAGGGTAGGTATGGTTCTAAAACTTGGGTGCATTTCAGAATTCCCTACATGGCTTTATAAAAATTCCAGTGTCTGGGCCCCAGCACAGATCTTATACTTGAGAATCTCTTTGATAAATATAGGAAACCTATATTTTAAAGATCTCTTCAAAGGATTCTAGGGCTACCAATTTTTTTAAATCCCCAACTGAGGATATGTTTATTGATTTGAGAGAAAGAAGGAGAAAGAGAATGAGGAGAGAGAGAGAGAGAGAGAGAGAGAGAGAGAGAGAGAGAGAGAGAGAGAGAGAGAGAAACATCAATCAGTTGTCTCTCTTATGTGCCCCAACAGAGGATCGAACCTGCAACCTGGGCATGTGCCCTGACCAGAAATCAAACTTGCAACCTTTTGGTCTATGGGATAACACTCCAACCAGCAGAGCTACTGGGCTGGGGGCTTGAGCTATCAATTTGCAGATTGCATATAAAAACCACTCTACCAGGGAAAAGAAATATCTGACATTCTCCCAACATTTATGAAGCACTTACTTTTGGTCACACACTATGCTAAATGATGTGGATGAGAACTGAATAAGTTAATTCCTATTCTCAGAATATAATAGGGGGTAAAGTCTGAAATGTAAAAGAACAATTAGAATTGGATGTGATAATGAAACAAGAAGTCTCTGAAGCTGGTCTCTAGAGCTACACTAATTTTGCTCTGTCATTTTTACTTTTTCCTGTCAGCCATAGAACTCTAGCATTAGGGGCTATTCCCATGGAAACAAAATTAATCTATTTTCCTAAGGAGTTTTTGAGTTATTTTTCATAAAATGTCTCTGTGAGGCATGGCTTTTGTGAGCTTTTCCTCTCTCCCCAAAATGGCAATAAATCTGGCTGGGATTAAAGTGGAATTTACTCTATGTTCCCTATTTATTTTTATTGCTCTGAGTCTAACACAGCTATTTGGAAAGGATTCATTTAATTTTCACTGATTTATTTTTTACATTTAAAAAAATTCTGTGCCTGACCATAATGGGCAAAGTTAAATAAAGTCAGCTGGTCTGAAGTCTAGAAACACTGTTAGTGGGTTTTTCTCTGGTCACTGCAGGGCTCACCACTGGCAGGATACCATTGAGAGCAACGTTTATTTTCAGCATCAACTCTAGATCACTCCTATATCTTGGAGAATGAATGCGCCTACATCACCACCCCTGTGACCCAACTGTTGCCATGGAAATTCTCGGCTAAGCCAGGGGATTGATCTGCTGAATCCTCAAAGGGATGGCAGCAGAAGGACGTGGATAAGAACATAGATGCAGGAATTAGATGACGTCAGTTCAAATCTTAGTCTGACACTTGCTGGCTAGTTTACTTTTATCAACTTTATCTCTCTGAGCCACACTTTCCTCCTTTGCAAAATGGAAATAAGAACCTCTATATCATGGTGCTGTTGAGAAAATAAGGTAATAAAAGCACATTAAATGGGAGACAGAAAAGTGGTCCCCCAAAGATGTTCATACCCAAATCCCTGGAATTTGTGAATATGTTTTCTTACAATATCACTGGATGGGCCTGCCTCCTGTTAAGACAGAGCAAGACAAATAGCACGCGGGAGTGGGCTGGAGCTGCCTGGAAGGTTTTACAACATGGAAATTAGTAAATGCTACAACCAGGGATTCCTTTTATCTCCTGGAGAGCCTGCTGATGAGCATTTACCAGCAACATCAGCTGATTTGCAACTAGTCAAGCGGCTTGATTCTACCCAAAGCTATCAAGGTTTGGGGAAATAGCTATTGCACTAATTTTGTTCTAATGCAAAAGATTTTTTATTTTAATTGTCGTCTAATCCTTATGGCTGCCCTGGAAAGTAGATATAAATAAGGTGAGGTTCAGAAAGATAAGACAATGGGAAGATTACACCACATGACAGAGTCAGGACATCCTGACATGAATATGTGTCGAATAAATAAAAGGTCACACATGCCACCAGTTTTGTAGCAGGAGAATCAGAAAACAACTTTCCTTAGCCAGTTCACCTTTTTTGAAGAAAAGGCCTGATTGTAAAATTAGACTGAGATGCTCAGCCAAAAACTAGCCCCATGAAATGGGGAAAGAGAACTGCCTTCGCAAGGATGCCCTTGTGCTAGGCAGTGAGCTAAGTGAGGCAAAATCACATTCACTTTCTCCTTAAGGTAAAAAACAAAACAAAAAAACTCAGCAGGTCCGCAATGACCATTCCCCTTTCACATGAAAATGAGGCTCTGAGAGGCTAAATAACCTTCCAAGTTCTCCTAGTCAGCCACTGATTTATTTGAGATTCAAGCCCAGGTCCTAGTATGTTTGACTCCAAAGCCCACCTGACCCACTATGCTAACCCCAACAAGCTGAGAGGCTTAGTGAGCCACTCACTGTTGCTCTCTTGACTTCTCCTTCCTTTAGTGGCCAAAGCAGGGATTTGTTATTTAACTTGACAGAAACTGACTAGTACTTGCCATGTGCTCTGCAGAGTGCCGTACATCTGGTGTGATGTGCAGAGAGTATTTGAAAAGTAATAGGGTGTGATGTTTGATAGCAAGATTGTTTAGTCTGAAAATCCTGGCTTAAAATCCTGTTTCTTCCTACTGGTATGAACTTGAGCAATTTATATAACTTCTCTAAGCCTCATTTCCTCTTCTGTAAAATCAGGAAAATACCAACTACTTGGTAAGATTGTTGTTGGTATTAATGGATATAATATACGCTACAACAAATTACCTGAAAGACAATAGGATCTCATAAACACAGTCTTGTCATGGCTATACCTTGGTCTTTGAAACTCACATCTGGCTGAAGAAGGGAGCAAATTCATAAATGGGTCCAAGGTTTATAAGGGACAATTTGAACACAGATTTTCATTATATGACAATGTTACATAATAAGAAAATATAAGCAAAGCAGTAATACAAGCAAAAGTATAATAGTATAAGTAACACCAGTTTAATATTCTGTACAACTATGGTCTAAGAATCTTCTAGTTGGTACTTTTCTGTACAATATTCTTCTCTTCCTCCATCCAGGGCAGTAGTGATTCAGCATTACTGAAAAGTGCCCTAATATTTTCTTTGAAATTTTCTCACAACCCCCAGACTCTCAATCTGCATGTTTTAGTGGTGGTGATTTCTCGACTTTACCATATATTAAAGGAAGGTTTTTAGAAAACATCCTGGACTCATAATCCTTTTTCAAATATTCCTTCCCGGTGTGTTGGTGAAAACATCAAGTGACTAAAGTTATCAAATCACACACAGGCAATGACAAATAGTTACAAATCTCTCTAGCTATTAGCAATTATAACACATTATATATTCCCTTTTCAGATATGCTCATAGTGTGTGAGTGTGTGTGGGGGGGGGGCGCAGGGTGGAGGGGAGGGGTAGGGGAGGGGGGGAAGTATCTTGGAATTGATGAAATCCAGTAACTTGTGACCAGCCAGGAAAAGGGAATAACACAGTGATAATGAAAATAATCCCAGCTTTGACTTAGACAAACTTAGGTTTAGATCCCAAACCTACCACTCTCTGTGTGAGCTTGGCCATATTCCTTAATCTCTCTGAGCCTCAGTTCCTTTGTTGTAGAATAAGCATATTGTATACTTTGAAGGACAGTTGGGAGGAGTGAATCAGATTATATATGCAAAAGCATCATTCAGACACCATTCTTCACCTTCCTTCTTCCTCATCTGCCTTTCTGGTACACCTTCCAGAGCAAGGTGTTTAGAAGAGACCTCCCTACCTGCTTCTTGTGACTCCTGGCATCAGGCAAGGCACTAGGCTTAGCACTGCTATGAGGGAAGGAGGAGGAGTGGGCCTTGAAATACATCAAGAATTACCTTATCCTTGATGCAAGATATCAGAACCACCTTCTCATATACTTAGTCCAATGCACTGGTTCCCTGAAAGGCAGGAGTAAGTGCTGCATGATCAGACTGGCCTGGGAAACAAAAGGAAATGGAGGCACAGGCTACTTCCAAGGAAGTGCCACTGGCAATTAGTGCTGTCTGCAAGCAGAGGGCTGCAGGGCTCAGACAGAGCAGACACCACTTCAGGAAAACATTTCTCCCTAATTAGCGCTCCTGTAACTCTAGAGGGGGAAGCACACAGAACAGAAGAGTCAGTAATAGCTTTGTTTTCTATTACCAGCAACAGTCTTCAAAGTTTGGAAATACACGGGCGCAAAAGGATATGACCTTTTGTTTTTCTCAAATGAAAGTATCTTTGGTGATTAGGTCAGGAAACCACAGACGTGCCCTCTGCCCGGGGAGTGCAGAAGGAAGGGAAAGGGCACAGCCATTAGCTGTCTCCCTCCGCCCATCCTCTCACTAACTCCAGCGGGGAGCTGGGTAGTTCTTGTTCTGAGGGAGCCAAACAGAACTGCTTGTAGTGAAAACCTATGACCTCGCGAAGCACACGTGCTAGTTCCCTCGGTCTAGGATGAACTGTCTGCGTTTTCCTGGATAACTTCTTATCTTTCAAGGTTCAGTTCAATATTAACCAGCTTTTCCTAACTGTTTGAGTTAGTCTGCTTTTTCCCATCCATGTGTACATCAATAAAAACATTGATAATGATAGTTACGATTTTGAATGCCTACAGTGTGAAGTTGTTTGCATATATTATGCCAGGGGTCCTCAAACTTTTTAAACAGGGGGCCAGTTCACTGTCCCTCAGACCGTTGGAGGGCCGGACTATAGTTTTAAAAAAACTATGAACAAATTCCTATGCACACTGCACATATTTTATTTTGAAGTAAAAAAACAAAACGGGAACAAATACAATATTTGTATTTGCATGTGGCCCACGGGCCGTAGTTTGAGGACCCCTGTATTATGCAATATGATCCCCATAACTTTTCTGAAATAAAGGTATTATCTCCAATTTTATAAAATAAGCACGCAGGACTCAAGCAAGCTTTTCAAGCTGACAGAGTAGATAAGTAGCAAGGTATAGGTTCGAACCCAGGTATTTTTTACTCCAAAACTCATGCTCTTTCTCCTACATATTTGCCATCATACATGACACTTGCTATTCCAACCTGTGTATGTGTGTGTGTATGTGTGTGTGCATGAGCATATTTGTTTTTCTTGGGGTTTTTTTTTTTGTGTGTGTGTTTTTCTGCTAGAATGTCTGCTTATTAAGGACAGAAGTCATAACTTTCCCCTATATTCACAATTATTTAATAGAGATAAGTGTTAAAGGCATTTTATTAGAGGCATTTTGGTGTTTGTTGATCATATTTTAGGGTATAAAATTACATAAACTATAAATGTTAGAATATTACATTTTTATTCATTTAACAAGTATTTGTTAGAGACCTATGTTTGAACACTACTGTAGTATTTGATTTACAGAAGAAAAAGTGCCTCATGACCAAGTGGTGTCATAGAAAGTCACCCCATATATTTTTACATAACTATATAATATGAAAATCTATAAATTCATGGAATCTGAAGGCTAGAAAAGACTTCAGAGATCATGAAATTCTGGCTGTTCCTGACACACATGAGGAAGTAGTGCTGGGAGATTAGATTGCCTAAGATTCAATATATTTTATTTCAAAGTCGCAAATTTGCTATTCCTTTCACATTCTGCCTTCCAAATCATGGCTGCCTCCAACCTAAGTTCAGGGGTTGTGAGGGAGAAATGCCTGCCCTTCGGACTGGAAGACATGGCAGGCCAGCCACACGTTTATCACTTAAGATATAATTAAAATGATGCTACGGCTCATGGCACATCAACAGATGAGGGGAGGCAGAGGGAGAGTGTTGCATGCTGGGTGTGGACAGACCAGAGCACAGTTTAGGAGATACACTGAGGGCTTCAGTCCCGGGTCGTGTCCAGGAGAAAGCTTGGGGATTTCCAGGCACAGAGATGGCAGGTCCAGTGGAGGACAGGAGTGAGGAATGAAACTCACACGAAGGATATCTGGATGCAGAAGAGTCCCCAGATCCTTACACAAATGGGCCCACAGGTGGGTATTTTTTCTTACTTCTCCAAAAAATTGAAAGATTCATTTCTAAAATATCTTGCTGTCTATGTGCAATTATTAATATTTCTGGTTTTATTTCTTCCTGTGATTGCCTTCATATTCAGGAACACTGCATTTACCTATTTAATTTTCTCTAGTTTGACTTCATATTATCTTAATAATGTCTCATACTATTTGCCACAGCTTTCCTAGGAGTAGTTTCAACATGCTTTGGACTACGATGGAACTATTGCATTAACTAGCTGCCTCTTAAAGGGATCACTTTGAGATAGACGTACCACAATCATCTGAACATACAAATTCTATTGTGTTGGTTAAAGAAGCACCCTTGGCATCTAATCATCCTGCCTGGTAGTGAAGATACTCATTTTAAATTCAAATTTGGGGCAATCATATTAAAATAACATCAAGTATGTCTACTATTATGTGAGAAGCATGCAAGATGACTCATATTTTTTCACATATGAATATTCATATATCATACATACACATATATATCACACACACACGTATTCATTTACTCACCATGACATCTCTATGAAGTTAGAAGCTAATACCAAAAGTTTAGTATTCTGAAGGACCAAAAACCACAAATATATTGAATTTCTTTTCTTTGGGAAAAAAGAAGGGATAAAGTAGTTCTTGTTACAAATGAGCCTCCTGGAGCAGCTACCAGTCAGCCATGCATTAAGTCATTCCAATTTCTGTAAAAGAAATCTCCTGTTTTGCCAGCACCCTCTGGCCCTATGTTATAAGGTTGATGGAGTTCAACAGAAATGGTTACTTGGAAAAACAGACTGAGTTTGTTCAAAGAGGAAAAAACGCCCCCAGGTGTGAATTGGGGTGAATTGCTCTAGCAGGGACGCTGGAGGAAGAAAGCAGCTTGTTTGTCTTGGGAGGGTAGTTGCTAAGTTGAAGGCATGAAACATCCTTGTCCATATCAAATGAGGGTCAAGCACAGCACAGACGATGGGGGTTGGGGTGGGGTTGGAAGGTGGAATAAACACTAATAGCTCTTTTCTTGGTGTCAAATACAGTACACAAATTGGGACATGGACAAGGGTTGCCGGGAAATGTAGGGAACACAGGCATGTGGTCCTTGCCTGGGGGGGGGGGGGGGCTGAGGGAGGACAATTGGGCTCTCTAATAACCACACTCCTTAGGCCTGGCAGGGACCCCTGAAATTTTCTTCATTTCAGGCATTTGATGGCAACTTAATAAAGTTGTTCACTTATTCTCCCAGCTTCTCAGCAAGCAACGTATTATTAGCCCCATTTGACAGATGAACAACTAAGGCACACAGCTAAGCCCTGGAGAATCTCTCAGACTCCAAGGGCATACTTCAGGAGAGGAGGACGTGCATGCCCCTGCTTTGGTACAGGTTTATCATCCCAATCCATGCATTCGGCACAATTAGAAGGTGTGCTGGCCACTGGGCCACACAGACATGAAACACAGAGCATGTTGACAACTTCGTTGAGAAGGTAGACTCATACTTATTTTTCTAAATGTAAAGCTGGTGGTGATGAGAACAATAAATGAGGGTATAAACCATATCTTCAAAGGGAACATCTCCCATACACACCAATCCCTCATACATATCTGAGCCTTAGTACATGTTATTTTCTTCCCTCATTCCTCCTAAATGATTTAAGTCTGCTTATTATTTTGAGTCTGTTAATAATTCAGATGCCTTTTTAAAATGTTATTTACTTAGATAAATACCATGTAATTGGAGCTGTACCAGGTAATGAAGAAGACACAGCAAAGAATAAGACTGAATCTTTCTTATTAGGAACTGGTAAAAGAGGAGGAGAGACTAAAATCAGATAGACCTGAATTAAAACCCTGGTTCAGCCACAAGCCAGCTGTGTGACCACTGTTGAGTACATGTCCCCTGACCTCCCCTTTCTACCCAGGCATTTGGAAGGAAACCATTAAATCCTTCTGCAGACACTTTTTGTAAGAGGCTCTCACACTCCAGACCACAAGACTTCTGTACCAAAAGTGGTCCATTATGAGGAGGCAAAAATCTGACTTGAAATCAGGAGAGACTGTGTTTGCTAGAATCTGGATCAACACATGGAGGAGAAAGAAAACCATTTCAAATTGGGTGCAGACACATTGCATCAAACATACTGCTCTCTGCTGAGTTATGGCTGGGAAGAGTCAGAGCCTCCAATTCGCCATTCATCTTGAAAAACAGCCGCTAAGACATATCCAAAGCAGGGGGCCCCTGTGGGTGCCGAGTTAGGGAACAGGAAAGAGAGAATTACTAGTCCTTTTAACCAATATTTCCAGGCTGTGGGAAACAGGAGAAGCATCTCTAAGTCAGACAGACCTAGGTTCAAATCCAACATGCGCATGTTGTGCAAATGACTTATCCTGTTGACTCTCAATTCCCCTCTTGTAATCCAGGCTGGTATTACCTGTGTTAAGTTTCTTTGTGAACATGAAGAGCCTAATATGTATAAAGTAAGCAGCAAAGTGCCTGGTTTGTGTGGCTCAGAGATTGGGCATTGACCTATGAACCAGGAGGTCACGGTCAGATTCCTGGTCAGGGCACATGCCTGGGTTGTGGGCTTGATCCCTATTATGGAGTGTGCAGGAGGCAGCCAATTAATGATTCTCTCTCATTATTGATGTTTTTTTTTCTCTCTCTCCCTTCCTCTCCATTCCTCTCTGAAATCAATAAAAATATATTTAAATTTTTTTAAAAAATAAAGTAAGCAGCAAAGAGTTCAGCCCATACTAGGTCAGTGATGGCGAACCTTTTGAGCTCGGCGTGTCAGCATTTTGAAAAACCCTAACTTAACTCTGGTGCCATGTCACATATAGAAATTTTTTGATATTTGCAACCATAGTAAAACAAAGATTTATATTTTTGATATTTATTTTATATATTTAAATGCCATTTAACAAAGAAAAATCAACCAAAAAAAATGAGTTCGCATGTCATAGGTTTGCCATCACTGTACTAGGTGCTCAAAAGATCTAACGTATTTCTCTGCTCTGCATTCACGCTGGTTTTTATCCTACTTTAATTATTCAGGCACTAGAGAGAGTCATTAATGGTTTTCTTGCTTATGAAAAGTCTTCATATACAGTATACCTTTTATTTGAAGCCCATCTTACTGATCTTTCTTTTACCTTTTAAATCCAGACATCTGAGGAACTCTATTGCTTAAAAGAGTGTATTTTTATCATCAGCTGAGAAGTTTGATACTTTAAAATCAATAGAATGTACAGATATATAAATGCATTTAAAATAATTCTTTAAACCTGCCCAAAGACTAAGGGGAACCATAAATAAAAATCTGCATCCTTCTTGGTAACCTCTCCCCTATGTCTGAAATCATGGAGCAACCAATATCCCACAGATCTGGCCCTCCTGGCTCTACCTGATGCAACTTGTATTAATATTCCACTAGGGGAGATTGTAAATATTTTACTACTGTAGTTTTTGCAAATCAGGGTATTTTTATGCCTCGGGCAATTTCCAGCTTCCTGACTGCTTCATCTTCTGGGGTAGCACGTAAAATGAGGTTCTGCTGCCAGATTTCCCAGATCTTAGACACCTAAGAGGCTTGAAGTTAACGTTGAAGTGTTAAGATAGATGTTTGTTATTGCCTCTGTAGGCCTGTTTTTGTTCTCAACATTTCTAAAACAAATATTCACATTTGCATAAACTTTGCATGGGTTTGCAAAGCACCAGTCCATTTGGAATTGTTCTTAGGAGCTGAAAAGGAAGGCATAGTTCTAGAATTCATTCAAAGGCAAAACTGCCGGGGTAAATGCCATGAATAGTGTCCTCTTCCATTTCTAATGTCCAAAGGGAAAGACAATCTCCAAGTACTTTTCAGCACCAGTTGAAAGGAGCCTTTCTTGGTTTCCTCACGTACTGGCTTGATCATGGTGAGACTTGTTTATAAGGCAGTGTTGTGCTAACCCACCTCCAATCCTGAGATGTGGCCTTTCTGAGGTATTCAGTGAAGTCTCCCTACTCTGGGTAGTTGGAACTCAAATGCCTCCAATTCATGCACAAATTTTGCAATGTCATTGACTTTTTAGCTTCCTGGTAACTGTTCTTTGCCTGGCCTTCCAGAGACTCACCCTGTGCATGCACAGCAGCATTCAGCCAAGACTAAATGGGAGTCTGTCAGTAATCGGTAGCTTTTTCTGCTTATCGCCTCTCTGCCTGCAAATTCCAGTTCCCTTCAGTATCTCCAAACGTCGATCTCAGTCGCCTTAGCGAGCCAAATACTTGTACTCTTCTTGGTCTCTAGCTCCAAGTGCTGTGGACAAGAATGTGCCTCTTAGCAGAGAGCTGAGACGATCAGGAGGCTCACCTGATTGTCTTTCTTATTTGGGGGCCATGGTTCTGTTCTGCCTGTTGTAAAATATCTGAAAACAATTTACATATATTTCAATAAGTTTTATACTTGTTTATGACAGGAGGGCTACATCATTGCCAGGTAGGGTATCATGTCAGAATTAGGAGTCCTCTTCCTCCCATGAACATTTTAAAAATTAAATGAACCAATAAAACTTTAAGAAGACAGCAAATTGCTCCCATCCTCACAAATGTGCTAGACGGTGACATTGGTCCTTAAGAACCCAAACTTGTAATGCGTTTGGTTAATGAGACTCTTGGATGGAGTAAATGTAGCATTTATTTTATCCTTTAACACTATTTTTTAGTCATTTGTCTCAATGCCATTTTTTGAATTATTTCATTTCCTTAGTGACACACTGGAAATCCAATTCAATTACATGTTTTTATTTTCCATTTTGAATTCTGTGTTTCTGTTCTACTATAATTCTGGAGGCCTCAAGAAATCTAACATGGTGGGTTAAGTTTGCTAACACTTGCTTTATAGTGAAAATTCTAATACATATATGCACACATAAGTATATAGAGTAAATATGCTGTTAGAAAATGGTGTCTAACTGATCCAAACAGTCTATCTAAATTGTACACAATACTTAAAATAGTTATCAGATATATTTTCTTCTTTCAAAGCTAAAATGCATTCTCTAACAATAAATCCAAGTCATGAGACTGGACATGAATTCTCCCAGGGAAAGTTTTTGCCTGGCCATGTAGCAGGTCGGGGGGGGGGGGGGATGCCTTGCTCATCAGTGGGAATGAGATCTGTGTGCTCAACTGCAAGTGTGATTGGATTTACAGATTAACAAAATGAGAAAGATCAAAGCTCTGTTAGCAAGCAGACCTACAAGCCTAGAGCTGGCTCTTGTAAGGAAAATTGTTCTGTGCCCCTAATCATTCTAATCTTGACCTCACCGAAGGGGGTTTTGTACTGAAGACAATGTCATCAGCATGCAAAATTCAATCTCAGACCACATTACGCTTTCTCTTAACATGGGTGAACACTCCCTTGGTGACTAAATTGCCAATTCTGTGGAAATTGCAGGCTTCAAAGAGAATTTCTAATTCCATTAAATTGGTGTTCGGCAGAGCACACTGAGTTTTGTGGTTACAAAAGAGAACACTAGACCCATGTACTCACTCTTAATCACAGTCCCCTCTTTCCCAAATTCTCTGTTCTCATAGTTATGACTTCAGTGCCTAGCACTGTTCCTGTCAAATAAATGCACCTCAATTTTTTAGATAAATACATTTTTTCGACTCAAAGGAAAGTTTGAAGTTCATGCAATTTTAAAGTCCTAAACCAAAAGCCTATGTTCACTTAGCTAACGGGGATATTTGGGAAGTTTGAAATTGGCACTGCGTAGGCAGATAACAGGGATCTTACCTTACTGAAACATGGCCTTCGTTAAGATGGTGAATGGTAAGAAGACTAGAGCATTTTGAAACGTTTGTTTTATTAGAAAATTTACTATGTATGGATTGCCATCTTGGAAAAAAACTTGGGACGCATCGAAGCGCTCACAATAAAAAATTAAATGAAACTGTTTAACCTTATTGAAGCAGGGGAGGCTTCCGTGTATTACAGTTCCTCAGGGTCAACATGATGCCCAAACAGATATTTGTGCTCACAGATATCGCCTTATCTCTACCATAATTCTATTTAAGAATCACTTACAGTGTCTTATATTCCTGAAATGAATCATTCTCTCCTTTACCTCTGAGTCTTTGCTTATGCAAGACTCCCTATCAGGAAAGAGCCAGGCCCTTCTTTGCCTTTTCATTTAGCTACTCCTGCTGGCATTGAAAGATGAACATAGATACAACTTTTCTGAGGTGGCATCTTGACTTGGTTACATGTCTTCCTATGGGCTCCACAGCACCTATGCTTACTTCTCACAATTATAAGAAGGCATATGTCCCCGAATCCTGTGGGGGTTTTTTTGTTCTGTTTTTGTTCATTCTTTTGAAAATTGGTTTGTCAAGGTATACTTGACATATGATGTACATATAACAGAATATATATGTTTAGACCATACAATTTGATATTTTGATATGTTTTTACATAGATGTGCATACATGAAACAACTACTAGAATCAAAATAAATATATCCATCAAACCCAAATGTCTCCATATACCCCTGTAGTCTTTCCTTCTGCTGCCTCTCTATCCTCTACTCCACATTGGAATCATACATACATACTCTCTTTCTTTTCTCTGATGTCTTTCATTCAGCATGATTTTAAGATTCACCCATATTGTTGTGTGTAACAATTACTATTACTTTCACTCAGCAAAATCACATATCTGATAAAGATTCTATCAAGAATATATATAACTCTTTTCTTTTAATGCCTTTGTCTGGTTTGGGTATCAGATTAGTTTGCCTTTTTTTTTTTAATCCTCACCTGAGGATATTTTTCCATTGATTTTTAGAGAGTGGAAGAAACAGGGAAAGACAGAGAGAAATATCTACATGAGAGAAACACATCAATTAGTCGCCTCCTGCGTGAGCTGAGACCAGGGCCCAGGCCGGGGAGAATCCTGCAACCAAGGTACGTGCCCTTGACTGGAATCGAACCCGGGACCCTTCCGTCTGCAGGCCGATGCTCTATTCACTGAGCCAAACTGGCTAGGGCAAATGTTTGCCTTCATAAAGGATCAGCATATAGTTTTATGAATTATCTCAACTGCTTTTTTTGTTTTCTATTTAATTGATATCTGTGTTGATATTTATTATTTTCTTTCTTCTAGTGACTTTGGGTTTAATTTTCTCTTCTTTTTCTAGTTCTTTGATGTGGAAGGTGAGGTCAATGATTTGAAAGCTTTCTTCTATTCTACCATAGGCATTCAGTACTGTAATATTTCTCTTAAATACTTCTTTAGGGGCACCCCAAAATTTTCATATGCTGCATTTTCATTTTCACTCAAAGTACTTTGGAATCTTGCTTTACAATTCTTCTTTGATTCACTGTTTACTTAGAAGTATGTTACGTACTTTTCAAATATTTGTGGGTTTTCTATCTTTCTATTATTTGATTTCTAATTTAAATTCTATCAGGGATAATGAAAATACTTTCAATGACATGAATCTTTTAAATCTATTGAGACTTGCTTTATGGTGAGGGTATACATAGTTTATTTTGGTAAGTCTTTCATTTGTGCTTAAATATAATGCATAATATACTGTAGTTGGGTGGAGTATTCTACAAATGTCAAGTACTTCAAGATGATTTATAGTGTTTTTCAAGTTTTCTATATCCCTCCTGATTTTCTGTCTGGTTGTTTTACCAATTAGTCTTGGAGGAGTGTTGAAATCTCCAGTTTTAATTGTGGATTTGTTTATTTTTCCTTGCAGCTTTCTCAGTTTTTTCTAATTAGTTTGAAGTTCTATTATTGTGTGCATTAGGATTGTTATACATCATTAGATTAATTGCCTCCCATTATATTATAAAATGACCCTCTGTACCCTTGGAAATATTCTTTGCTACAAATTGTCTAATATTAATATAGCCATTCTAGCTTTCTCTGATGAGTGGTAGCCTAATATATCTTTTTTCTCCTTTTTACTTTTATTTTGGCCTATATATTTAAAGTCAGTTTCTTGTAGCAAATATATACTTTAATCTTGTTTTGGGGGTTTTATTTTTGTTGTTGTTGTTGTTGTTGTTGTTGTTGTTTTGTGTGTGTGTGTGTGTGTGTGTGTGTGTATGATCCAGTCTATTGGTTGCTGAGTTTTAATTGGAGTGTTACACCACCTAATTTGATGTGATCATTGATGTGGTTGGGTTTAAATATACCATCTTACTGCTTGTTTTTTTATTTGCCCCAATTGTTTCTTTTTTCCTGTCTTCTTTTGGGTTGAGTGTGTTTCTTTCTTTTTTTTTAATTTGGGTTTTTATCCTTGTCAGCTTAATAGCATTAACTGTATTGCATTACTTCAGTGGTTGCTTTAGTGTGTATAGTATATAATATATCTTAGACTTACCATTGTCTACATTTATATGATATTTTACTGCCTCACCTGTAGTAAAGGAAACTTATAACAGTATGGTTCCACTTTTCCTTCCCAACCACTGTTATACTGTTGCCACACATATTACTTTTGCATATGCATAAAGCATCACAATATGTTATCATTTTGCTTCAAACATTTTCTTTCTTAAATATATTTAAATTAGGGACAACATGAAACGAAACAACATACGAATAATAGGGGTACCAGAACAACAGAAGGATGAACAAGGATTAGAAAACCTATTAGAAGAAATAATATCAGAAAACTTCCCTGAGGTGGGGAAGAAAAAAGTCACACAAGCCCAGAGAGTCCCAAACAAGGTGAACCCAAAAAGGCCCACACCAAGACACATCATAATTACCATGGCAAATGTTCAGGACAAAGAGAGAATCTTACAGGCTGCAAGAGAGAGACGGGAAGTTACATACAAGGGATCTCCCATTAGATTGTCAAATGATTTCTCAACAGAAACACATCAGGCCAGAAAAGAATGGACGGAAATTTACAAAGTGATGCAAAGCAAAGGACTGAATCCAAGAATACTCTATCCAGCAAGGCTATCATTCAAACTTGAAGGGGAAATAAGAAGCTTCACAGACAAAAAAAGGCTAAGGGAGTTTATCACCACCAAGCCAGCAATGCAAGGAATGCTAAAGGGACTGGTATAAAAATAAGAAATAAAAAGCTCAGAAAGAAAACAGCCACACAAAAAAAGAAATGGCTACAAACAAGTACCTTTCAATAATAACTTTAAACGTAAATGGACTAAATGCTCCAAACAAAAGACATCGAGTGGCTGAATGGATAAAAAAACATGACCCATACATCTGCTGTCTACAAGAAACCCACCTCATTAGAAGGGACTCACACAGACTGAAAGTGAAAGGATGGAAAAATATCTTTCAGGCAAATGGAAAGGAAAAGAAAGCTGGGGTAGCAATACTTATATCGGACAAAATAGACCTCAAAGTGAAGGCCATAACAAGAGATAAGGAAGGCCACTTCATAATACTAAAGGGATCAATACAACAAGAAGATATAACCCTGGTAAACATATATGCACCCAATGCAGGAGCACCCAAATTCATAAAAAACTCCTGGAAGATATCAAAGGAGAGATCGACAACAATACAATCATAGTAGGGGACTTTAATACACCACTGACAGCACTGGATAAGTCCTCTAGACAAATAATCAGCAAAGATACAGCAATCCTAAATGACTCACTAGATCAGATGGACTTAATAGACATCTTCAGAACACTTCACCCCAATGCCACGGAATATACATTCTACTCAAATGCTCATATGACATATTCAAAAACAGACCATATATTGGGTCACAAGCAAAGTATCCCCAAATTCAAGAAAATTGAAATCATAAAAAGCGTCTTCGCAGACCACGATGGCATAATATTAGAAATAAAGTACAATAAAAACAACCCAAAATACTCAAACACCTGGAAGCTGAATAGCATGCTATTAAATATTGATTGGGTTACCAATGAAATCAAAGAAGAAATTCGAAACATCCTGGAAACTAATGACAATGAAAACACAACAATCCAAAACCTATGGGACACAATGAAAGCAGTCCTGAGAGGGAAGTTTATAGCTCTACAGGCCTATCTCAACAAACAAGAAAAAATGGTAGTAAATCATCTAACTCTACAACTCAAAGAATTAGAAAGAGAGCAACAAGAAAACCCCAGAGTGACCAGAAGGAAGGAGATAATAAAGATTAGAGCAGAAATAAATGACATAGAGACCAAAAAAACAATACAGAAAATCAATGAAACCAAGAGCTGGTTCTTTGAAAGGATAAACAAGATTGACAAACCTCTAGCCAGACTCACCAAGAAGCAAAGAAAGAGGACCCAAATAAACAAAATCAGAAACGATAGAGGCGAAATAACAACAGACCCCACAGAAATACAAATGATTGTTAAAAAATACTATGGACAGCTCTACTCCAACAAACTAGACAACATGGAGGAAATGGACAAATTCCTAGAAAAATACAACATTCCAAAACTCAATCAGGAAGAATCTAAAAATCTCAACAGGCCAATAACTATGGAAGAAATTGAAGCAGTCATCAAAAAGCTTCCAGCAAACAAAAGCCCAGGACCAGACGGCTTCACAGGGGAGTTTTACCAAACATTCAAGGAAGAACTGAAACCTATCCTCCTCAGACTACTACAAAAAATTCAAGAGGAAGGAACACTTCCAAGCTCATTCTATGAAGCCAGCATCACCCTAATACCAAAACCAGGTAAAGACAACACAATGAAAGAGAATTACAGGCCAATATCCCTCATGAACATAGATGCCAAAATCCTCAACAAAATCTTAGCAAATCGGATCCAGCAGTACATCAGAAAGATCATACACCATGACCAAGTAGGATTTATCCCAGGGATGCAAGGATGGTACAATATCCGCAAATCAATAAACGTGATACATCACATAAACAAATTGAAAGAAAAAAACCACATGGTCATATCAATTGATGCAGAAAAAGCATTTGACAAAATTCAACACCCATTTTTGATAAAAGCTCTCAGCAAGGTGGGAGTAGAAGGATCATACCTCAACATAATAAAAGCCATATATGACAGGCCCACAGCCAACATCATACTCAATGGAAAAAAACTAACACCATTTCCCCTAAGAACAGGAACAAGACAGGGATGCCCCTCTCACCACTCCTGTTCAACATAGTACTGGAAGTGTTAGCCATTGCAATTCGGCAAGAAGAAGAAATAAAAGGCATCCAAATTGGAAAAGAGAAAGTAAAACTGTCCTTATTTGCAGACGACATGATATTATACATACAAAACCCTAGAGACTCCATCAAAAAGCTACTGGACTTAATACATGAATTTAGCAATGTAGCAGGATACAAAATTAACCCCAAGAAATCCGAGGCATTTCTATACACCAATAGTGAACTTTCAGAAAGAGAGATTATAAAAACAATCCCGTTTACCATCGCACCAAAAAAATTAAGCTACCTAGGAATAAACTTAACTAAAGAGGTAAAAGACCTCTACTCAGAAAACTACAGGACGTTGAAAAAAGATATAGAAGAAGATATAAACAGATGGAAGAACATACCGTGTTCATGGATTGGTAGAATCAACATCATTAAAATGTCCATACTACCCAAAGCAATCTATAAATTCAACGCACTTCCCATTAAAATACCAACGGCATACTTCAGAGATCTAGAACGAACTCTCCAAAAATTCATCTGGAATAAAAAAAGACCCCGAATAGCTGCAGCAATCCTGAAAAAGACCAAAGTAGGTGGGATCTCAATACCAGATATCAAGATGTATTACAAAGCCACTGTTCTCAAAACTGCCTGGTACTGGCACAAGAATAGACATATAGATCAATGGAATAGAATAGAGAGCCCAGAAATCGGCCCGAACCAATATGCTCAATTAATATTTGACAAAGGAGGCAAGAACATACAATGGAGCCAAGATAGTCTCTTCAATAAATGGTGTTGGGAAAATTGGACAGATATATGCAAGAAAATGAAACTAGACCACCAACTTACACCATACACAAAAATAAACTCAAAATGGATAAAGGACTTAAATGTACGACAGGAAACCATAAAAATTCTAGAAGAATCCAAAAGCAACAAAATCTCAGACATATGCCGAAGCAATTTCTTCACTGATACAGCTCCTAGGGCACTTGAAACTAAAGAGAAAATGAACAAATGGGACTACATCAAAATAAAAAGCTTCTGCACAGCAAAAGAAACCATCAACAAAACAACGAGAAAACCCACTGTGTGGTAAAACATATTTGCCAATGTCATATCTGATAAGGGCCTAATCTCCAAAATTTATAGGGAATTCATACAACTTAACAAAAGGAAGATAAACAATCCAATCAAAAAATGGGCAAAGGACCTAAATAGACACCTTTCAAAAGAGGACATTCAGAAAGCCAAGAGACATATGAAAACATGCTCAAAGTCACTAATCATCCGAGAGATGCAAATCAAAACAACAATGAGGTACCATCTCACACCTGTCAGACTGGCTATCATCAACAAATCAACAAACGACAAGTGCTGGAGAGGATGTGGAGAAAAAGGAACACTTGTGCACTGCTGGTGGGAATGCAGACTGGTGCAGCCACTATGGAAGGCAGTATGGAGTTTCCTTAAAAAACTGAAAATGGAACTCCCATTTGACCCTGTGATCCCACTTCTAGGAATATATCCCAAGAAACCAGAAACACCAATCAGAAAGGATATATGCACCCCTATGTTCATAGCAGCACAATTCACCATAGCTAAGATCTGGAAACAGCCTAAGTGCCCATCAGTGGATGAATGGATTAGAAAACTGTGGTACATCTACAGGATGGAATAGTATGCTGCTCTAAAAAGGAAGGAACTCTTACCATTTGCAACGTCATGGATGGAACTGGAGAGCATTATGCTAAGTGAAATAAGCCAGTCAATGAAGGAAAAATACCACATGATCTCACTCATTCATGGATAATAGAGACCATTATAAACTTTTGAACAATAATAGATACAGAGGCAGAGCTGCCTCAAACAGATTGTCAAACTGCAGCAGGAAGGCCGGGGAGGGTTGCGGGGCAGGAGGTAGGGGGGTAAGAGATCAACTAAAGGACTTGTATGCATGCATATAAGCATAACCAGTGGACATAAGACATTGGGGGATAGGGGAGGCTAGGGGACTGTCTAGGGCGGGGGGATAAAATGGACACATATGTAATACCCTTTGTAATACTTTAAGCAATAAAAAATATATATATATATTTAAATTATATGTAAAAATTATCATTATATTTACCTATTAGTTACTATATCTGGTGATCATCATTTCTTTGTGTAGATCCAGATTTCTGTCTCACATCACTGTCTTTCTGTTTCAAGGATTTCATTTAAAATTCGTGTCACCTCTCAAAAATTATTGCCTAAGGTTCCTTCTTCCCTGAATCATGACCTGAACACTCTCTCAAGATAGAAAGCTGGAACATTGATAGGACTAACCTCATTTATTCCCTGTCTCTTATGGATTACTCTCCTTCATCACCAGGTATCAGATATCCCCTTCTTCAGAACTATTGTTTCATATATATACTAGAGACCTGGTGCACAAATTTGTCACGGGTGGGGTCCCTTGGCCTGGCCAGTGATCGAGGCCTATGGGGGCTATCTCGCCCAGTCCCTATCGGGCTGATAGGGGTCAGCCGGTTGGGGGTAGGGACCGCGGGAGGTTGGCCAGCCGTGGGAGGTTGGTTGTGAGAGTGCACTGGGACCTGGGCTGGCTTCCCTCTGACCGTTGGCTGGCATCCAGGACCTGGGCTTCCCTCGCAGCCCTGGCTTCTTCTGGAAGGACATCTGGTCTAATTAGCATATTATGCTTTTATTATTATACTAGAAGCCTAGTGCACGAAATTCATGCACGGGGATGGGGGTTCCTCAGCCCGGCCTGCACCCTCTCGCAATCCGGGACCCCTCGGAGATGTCTAAACCGGCAATAGGACATCCCTCTCTCAATCCAGGACTGCTGGCTCCTAACTGCTCACCTGCCTGCCTGCCTGACTTCCCCTAACCCCTCTGCCTGCCTGCCTGATGCCCCTAACCTCTTGTCTGCCTGCCTGATTGTCCCTAACCACTCTGCCTGCCTGCCCGATTGCCCCTAACTGCTCGCCTGTCTGCCTGATCACACCTAACTGCCTCTGCCTCAATCCCTGCCACCACGACTTCGTCCGAAGCATATCCAGAATGACGTACGGAAGGTTGTTCAGCTGCCCGGTCTAACTAGCATATTACACTTTCATTATTATAGATAATAGATGCACAAAATTCATGCAAGAGTAGGCCTTCCTTCCCCCCGGCTGCCAACACCGGCTTCCCTCTGGCACCCAGGACCCAGGCTTCCCTCCAGCCACCAGCAGGCACCCGGGACCCAGGCTTCCCTCCAGCCCTGGTCTAATGAGCATATTACCTTTTTAATATATATATATATATATATATATATATATATATATATATATATATAACACTACATGTAGCACTATGTAACAGAGAGTATAATATGTTTTATATATATTCTCTCTTTACTGTAAGTACCATTTGTTTTCTTTCTCTTTCACCAGCTATAAGCTTCTTGAGCATAGAGATTGCTTCTATTCATTCTGCATCCTCTGGCCCTAGTACATGCCCACAGAGAGGAAGCCCTCAGTGTTTGTTGAATGAATGAATGAATGAAGACACTGGTTAGACGATGCTTCTTTTTCTTAGATAGAAGACAGTCTCCTGTAGCACCATAAATCCCAATCCTGAAGCAGCACCTTCGGTGAAAACTACTGAAAGATGATCCAGTCACTGAGGCCATGGGTGCACCTGCTCATAGGGATGGACCTGAGCAAACTCGGGATGCTGCGAATCCTGAGCAAGCAGCACAGTGGCTGCAGGCAGACAACCAGGGCTCCTGCCACTTCAGCTGTGTTCCCAGAAGCACCGGGGTCCTTCGTTCTGCAGAGGATGTCTTAAACATTCTAAGGGGGGATTTTAAACCATGTTTTGGACTAGTTTCATGACAGGATCTAACTTACATGACTGTAAATATTTCCAGAACACAATAAACTGCACTTCCACGCCGCCATGCGACGTGCAGGGTGTCGCTTTAGATGGTAACTATGCTGCGTGAGGGAGACAGATTGTGCAGCCTCAAAAGTGGAAAGAATATGCTGGTTAATCTCTCACCCACCCCCACGGTGCACACCTGCTGAAGAGGAGAATTCTATTATTTCTGGGATCATCTTCATTTCACATTTATTATTCTTATTGTAAACAAAAAAGTGTACCAAGTAGGATAACTCCTCGGGGTCCAAGACTTATTTTACTGATAGAGATCTCTTGGAGTATTTTTAAGTATATAATTCCCCTACTTATTTCTTTTCACCCTTTTGATAAAGGGCAAATCCTAATTGTCCTGTCATATTCTTATTAGACATGTCGTTCAAGCTTTCTGAGTCTCAATTTTCTCATCTGAAAAAGAAGATAATTCTGTCCACCATACGGAGATCTCATCCACTCTTAAAATGAAGAAACAAAAATTCTTTGTGCACGACAGAGCACTGAGCAGATTTTCACTATAATGTTTGTAGTGTGAGGAAATTTGGGAGTTATTCATCTTTTTATCCCAATAATCTTATATAGTAGCTGAAACATGGTCACACTTTGTACATACTTTAAAGGACCAGAGAAAAGAAAGAAGGAGAAGGGGAGGGAGAGAAATGAAAGGAAAGGATGAAGGAAAAGAGGTAAGGAAAGGAAGGAAGAAGGGAATAAGGAGAGAGGGGAGAAGGGAGAAAAAATAAGGGAGGCTGGGGAGATAGGAAGGAAGGAAGGAAGGAAGGAAGGAAGGAAGGAAGGAAGGAAGGAAGGAAGGGAGGGAGGGAGGGAGGGAGGGAGGGAGGGAGGGAGGGAGGGAGGGAGGGAGAGGAGAATCATGGCTATTATGTGATTATTGACTAATTTTGACTTTGAGCCGCACATGATAACAACAGACAATTGCTGTAGCTTTTCCCCTCCTAGGTAACATAATAAGTAACAAAAAAGTGACTACTCTTACATGAATTTTAGACATGGTAGCCTTATGCTGGGGTGATGGAAGTAGGGATATTTGCTCTTTTATGAATATTAGCATTGACTTTGCTGTCTTTGAGGATGAAACCCAAAAGAGGGGATGACATTCCAACAAGTTGTAGCAGAACTGAAACCCTAGAGAAAGATTCATTCATCAAGGGGATTGCCTTTTTTTTTTTTTTCCTGTTTTCCAGAGTATTTACTCAGGAAACAGCAGGGTCCTTTTTAAATCTTCTTAGATTCTGATACTTGAGTTAGAAACAATTCCTTCATTTATTTGGTCCATAAGCATAAATTTAACTCATTAGTAGGGGCACATAAACAATTAGCCCAAGAGAATAAAAGGTATTTGGATCTTGCCTCAATAAGCAAAATTAATTGATTCTCTGTGTACAGGGTTGGGGGAATTTGGGCAGCCTAAATCAGGTAAGTTTTTAAAAGATGGTAATATTATTTTTCATGCAAACCAATAATTATGGAGCTGTATCAGGAAGGAGGTGACTTGGTGTCACAGATGCATGTAATGATAGCTTTAATAATTACTGCTACCATTAATTAAGTGTCCGCTCTGAGCAAGTCACTGCACAGATTCCATCTCATTTAATTCTCATGGCAACACTGTGACGTTCGCATTTATACCACTGTTTTGGAATTGAGGAATTGAAGTCTCGGAGAAAATAGTTCACTTTTCCAAAGACTCCAGCTGGGGCCTCTTCCAATTATGTTCACCTCCTCAAAGAGTGACTGAAATCAGAAAGATCCAAAAGAAAAAAAAACAAAACATTTCAAGCGAACAAAACAGGACAGAGCTAAGGGTAAATACACACAGACACACGTTCACTCTAAATGAGATGCCTGGCACTGCTGTCAAGTCCTTACTAATGTATTTTAATTAATTCCCTCCCCCACCCCCGGCAACGACACACTTGTGAGGAGGACACTGCTTTCCTTATTCCACTGATGAGGAAAGAAAAGTCCGGGAGGTTAAATTGAGCCAATTCCCTGGCGAGTGACAGACTATGTCCTTGAATTCAAAATGCACAGGCCTGTGCCCTTTTCCTGTCACACTGACCCTCGCCGCTCCACAAACACTTGCGGAGCCCCTGCTGAGTGAAAACACTTGGCAAGTGCAGGGCACTTGAAGGAATGCAAAGACAAACAAGACACAGCCCTGAACTCAAGAGCAAACAACCACTAAGAAAACATCCGAGCCGGAGCACCATTAGGAGGAAATGTGAGGTGGTTTGCCATACAGCCCTTTGAGGTCATGAGCTGGAACATTAACATTAATGGGTGGCCCTTTTCCTATGGGGTAACTCTGAGAGAGCATGGGCCTTGGTAGCACAGGAGTAGAAGAGGACTTTATCGTCACAATGGATCCGCGGCAAAGGGGATGTGCCCTCCACGCCACCAGGCAACAGACTTTGAGAGCTTGAGAGTCTTCCTGAGTGAGCTCAGATAAGCCTTAGCACAGCCTTGAGGGTAGGGATTTATGCCCCTGACTCAAGTAAGGAAACTAAGGCTTATAAAGGTCAAGGGGTCACCTGTGGTCACACAGGGAGCAAGTGGTGGAAGCAGGTTCCCCTACCTTGCTGCCAAGACCTAATTTGCCCACTGCACCACACTTTCCCCCTAGTGATTACAAATGCGTATGTGTACATGTGTGCATGCAAACCTGTATGTACCTGTGTGTACATATGAACATTTGAACATTACAAATGAACATTTCCTGTTGATTCTGAAACCCAATTTTTCATAATTTCTTCCAACTTAATTGAGGCATAATTAACCAATAAAATTGTAAGACTTTTAAAATGTATAACCTGATGATTTGATATACGTATACACTGTGAAAGCAGTTGCCCCATTGAGTCAATGAACACATCCATCACTTCCCATATTAACCATTTTTTGGTGTGAGACATTTAAGGTCTACTCTCCCAACAAATTTCAAGTATACAATACAGTGTTATCAACTATAGTCAGGCCTTATATTTGACTTCCTTGTTTCCCAGTTGTCTCCCCAGGATCCTATTTCGATAGAGAGTGTGCAGGAGAGAGGGCCGGATATTTCATGATGACGCACAGGATCAGTGTTGTGGGCTACGCCAGCTCAGCCTTTTGGAGGAAGAAAGGCTGCCTGTGCTTTCTTCTCAGCACACGCACACAGGCTGGCTGGTAGGAGGGACGGGAGGCAGATGTGCTGGGGAGGAGGGCGTGGGGAGGTCCTGAGCTAAGGAGAACCCAGATGGCCTGCTCTTGGTGACAGCCCATCTCTCTCACAGGGAAAACTGGAAAACCAGAAGGGGATGTAGCTTCTGCCTTAAAATTTTATCCAAATGGCTTCAGGCTATCCAAGATCCCAGTACACCGAACAGGTAAAAAACTCAGTTCAGCTTAGTTGGTATAGGTCATAAGTACTTAGCTTTCAAAGACTTAATCCATATGCCAACTCAACCCCCCAAATTCTCTAATTACTCTCTCCTCACTGCTAACATCAGGAATTTATGTTTTCTACAAATATTTATTGAGCAGCTACCATGCACCAGACATTGTTAGTTATATTTGTTTATTCCTTTATCTGTATTTCCATTTTATAATGCTCATCACCGATTATGTTGTACTAAACACCTGCATCACAAATTTACAAGGATGGTCTTATCTGCTCGGTATTCTTAGCTTTTAGCACAGCCTGTGCAGAGAGTAAGTATATAGTAAATGTCCGTTTAATGCAGTGGTTCTCAACCTTCTGGCCCTTTAAATACAGTTCCTCATTTGTGACCCAACCATAAAATTATTTTCGTTGCTACTTCATAACTGTAATGTTGCTACTGTTATGAATTGTAATGTAAATATGTGATATGTAGGATGGTCTTAGGCGACCCCTGTGAAAGGGTTGTTTGACCACCAAAGGGGGCCTGACCCACAGGTTGAGAACCACTGGTTTAATGGATGCATTCAGAGAACCAATAAATTCAAGTGGCAATGATCATAGTTACCTACAGGGCAAAAGAAACCAAAGGTTGAGCTGATCAGACGGTGAGTCCTAGTGGGTAGTCTTACACCCACAGGTAATCTTAAAGCCCCTGGAGGGAACCAGTAAATTAACCTCACATGAGGCAGGTGACTATACTAAGGAAAGTAGTACTTTTTTCCTGTTAAGTTACTCAGTTACAGAGGTAACTCATTTTGTTTAAACAAAGTTTAATGCATTCATCTATCTGGAGTGATCCAGCAGGATTTCTCACATTTATCTGGCATGAACTTATCTCTTTTAAGGTTGATATCTGGCATCCTACAACCAGGAAGGCTTTATGGAGGAAACAGCAATTATGTGAGGCCTGAAGGGAAGCCAGAGAGGCGAACTCATGTCAGAATGCCCCACAACGTAAACTGATGAACAAAAACAGATGTAGAGACAGAGAAGCATTGATCAGATGCTCAAAACTCGGAGGGAAAGCAGGGGAGGGTGGGGGTGAGGGGGAAAGATCAACCGAAGGACTTGCATGCATGCATATAAGCATAAGTGATGGATGTGGACAACAGGGGGTGAGGGTGAGGGCGGATTGGGGGGATGAGGGGACATTGCAGGGATGAGGGGACATTGGGGGGATAAGGACACATTTATAATATCTTATTCAATAAAGAGTGGGAAAAGGAGAGAAAAAAAGAAAAAACAAACAAACAAAAAAAGAATGCCCCACACCTCTACCCATCCAGACTCTACTCAGGATGCCTCAGGCAGCTGTGAGAGGGGCCTGCACATGAGTCCTAGTAGCGTCCCTCATCCCTGGATATAGGCAGAGAGCTCCCAACAACGAGGCGACTCCAAGAGCCCCTGTTGCTATCAGGATTGCCAACTCCACCTTTCCATCCTCGGGGCCTTCCCGGCTTCATTTCTCTCACGCCTCTGTTTCTAAAGCCCCAAACCCATGTTCCTGATGGAAACTTTGTCATTGCATGCCCTAAAACTGAAAAATAAACAAACTGTAAAATGTTACTAAATTATTGCCAACTACGATGTAGAGGGAACGTGCTGGCTTGAGGCTGAGAGATCACTTGAGCAGTGCCAGCTCAGCCACCAACAAGTTGTGTGCCGGTAGGAAGGTCAGCTCACCTTTCTGGGCTCGTCTGAAAAATGAGAAGGCTGACCTACACTATCTCTCAAGAATTTTTCAACTTTAAATCTCAGTAAATTAAGTAGCATTCATTCTCCTGCAGGCTTCGTGCCAAAGAATAGGACATTTGCCAGTTGGAATAATCCAAGGAAGCCCGAGTACCCAAGAGAATTGCTACGTTATTGTAGATGGGTCTAAGTAAGGATTAGGAGAGGAAGAGGGAGCTGGTGCATGACAGCCCGTGGCTGGGGACGCTGAGGAGCTGGGCTTAATTGCACAGGATGAGCAGAGGTGGCATCCTCACAGGGCCCCGCCAGCAACCTGTACAGGACCATGCGTGCATCCACGCCGGGCTGACTGCAGCGCTGAGCTGCAGCCCTGCCACTTCCCGGGGAGCCTGCCTGGCTAGTTTGATCCATTCTAGAGCGGCAGCAATGGAATTAGCAGCAGTGGACCTGCCGAGAGTTTGCTCAGGAGGAAGGAGGTAAGAGACAGGATGACATTCGCACTTGCATCTGAAAGACAAAGCAGACGTTGACTATACTCTCTGCTGTAATTCTGCGTGTTTCCTATCTATCCCAGGAGGAGTATAAAGAACAACTTCATTGCTCCGAAAGTGGATTCCCGCCAAAAATACAACTTCAATATGAATATAAAAAATACTTATGACTATAAACTATTGATGTAATATTCTCAACTGTCTGTCCCTAGACTGTGAGCTACTTGCAGGTGAGGATTATGGGTAATACGTGGCTACATCCCAGCACCCACAAGGCAGTACTAAAGCTGGTCTTCAATAGAGTCTAGAGAAACAAAAGTTGAGAATCATTTTTGCTTTAAGGCTATTGGATTATATATACTATTCTCTCTTTTCAAAAGTATCCATAATATTGTATTGGGGTTTTTAGCTAGAAGTGGGTTGCCTGAAGAGTGACCTATATTCTTTCACTTGAGTTCTCTAAATGGGATTTCCTCCTTTGCCTAAATAGCTAATGCATTTGCTCACCTCTTACGGTAAAGCAAGCCTGGTACAACACAGCCTCCAATCTGAGAAGCCTTCCTGATTTCCCTGGCGTCGTCACTCTCTCCCTTCCTTGGTTTTAGTAGCTCATGATTCACACATCTATGAACAATCTCAGGTGTTCTTAAATCTCTTTCTGACACTCACATGCTGTGCTGTTCATCCTTGAGCAAGTTATTTAACTTATTGCTAAATAACTGCATTGTATGAATAATGTCAGGAACTATCACGGTTTTGTAATGGGGTTTAAATGAGTGAATTCATGCAATGTACTCGAAACATTGTATCTGACAAATGATGTGTTCAGTAAGTTTTAACTATTATTAGTAGTAGTACTCCCCTCACCTTTTATGTTAAACTTTTGAAGATAAAGCCAGTTTGGTCACATTAGCTTATTTAAAAATATCATCTATACAGGGGTATATGAGAAATCTCTATACCCTCCCCTCAGTTTTTCAGTAAAACCTAAAACTGCTCTAAAAATTGTCTTAACTTTTAAAAACTTTAAAAATCAATACCTCTGAAGACTGGTTTATAAAAGATGAAAACACCATGTGGAGAGTCACTTTATCTGATCACGTGTTCTTTTTTAAAAAAACGTTTTAAAATATATTTTTATTGATATCAGAGAGGAAGGGAGAGGGAGAGAGAGAGAGAAACATCAATGATGAGCGAGATTCATTGACTGCCTGCCTCCTGCACGCCCCACACTGGGGATTGAGCCGGCAATCCGGGTGTGTGCCCTGACCGGGAATTGAACCATGACCTCCTGGCTCATAGGTTGACGTTCAACCACTGAGCCAAGCCAGCTGGGCTGATCATGTGTTCCGAAAATAAGTTACAAAGTAGAAAGTTCTTCTGAATCCAGTCTCCCCTGTGATACATAGTTTTGAATTACCTGATGAAGTAAGTTCAGCCTATGGTGCATGACTTTTGTAGCTATTAATGATCTTTTAACATGTATCTAAATGTTATTAAATCTAATTTAAGTAAAAATAACTTAAAATAAAAATTTAAAGTAAATGTCAAGACAAATTGCCTAAAAATTTTAAGTGAGTCAAAGTAGATCAAAGCAGTAAAACTTATGGATACAAAACAGTTCCCTCAATCATTAAAATGCAATCAATGTGGCATTTATTAGAAACTTATAAGTGGGAGGAGGTTTTTAAAATTTGCTCTAAAAAAAATCTAAAGAATAGGACCACGAAGAGTGGCAAAGACACTCCATTTCTTAATGTGAAAATAAAAACAAATGAAGAATAACAAAAATTTACTCATTTCTCTGCCACTTTCTGAATGCTGTGAGGTAAAAATTAAAAACCCCCATCTCTACCCATCTCTTCCTCCTGCAGAGGTAACCACTGTTGACAAAGTGCGAGGCTTCCTTCCAGGCTCTTTCCTACCCAGTATAAATTTATCTTCAGTGAGTTAGGTAGTTAGGTAGTTCAAGACGTAATGCCATAGTACTATATTGTAACCTGCCCTTTAAGCAATATAAATGCACGAACATATTTTCATATATGTATATCTCATCGTATCAAAGGCTCTGCACTTTTCCCTGGGAGGGATACACCACAGCTACTTAAGCCAGTCTGAATGGGGGCTGAATGTTAGCTGATCTCCTCAGTCCTCGATCCTCTTTTTGCTACTCTTTTGCTGTGCTGTGTGCAACCTTGGGCAAGCCGCTTAATGTTTTCAAATTGTCACTCAAATAATCATTTCAAATAATCCTCTGGAAAACTGTTTTACATGCAATTGTAATTAATTTTAATTTTTAAAACAGCCCATGGATAATAAACCCAACAAAATCTTTAAAGACAAGGACCATATTCCAAGCGTCCTTGAACCACATGTCCCCAAAGAGCATTTAATGGAAAGAACTTAAAGGAAAGAAGGGAACGTGTAATATGGTTTGGGCTTTCTCTTTTCACTTGAGGCCCACTGGGCATGTCTGGGGTCCTACCTGCAGGTATGAGGAGAAGGAGCCCTAAGTCAGGTGAGAGGGTGTGCACAGCTTTGTGCAGGTTGGTGAGTGCACTGGGGTGCAGGGCCTGTCTGCTCACCATGGGAGGAGATCAGAGAAGGGGGCACGCAGCAGGAGGTGGGATTAAGACATTCCTTCTTCTACCCTAGCCGGTTTGGCAGTGGATAGAGCATCGGCCTGAGAACCAAAGGGTCCCAGGTTCGATTCCAGTCAAGGGCACATGCCCAGAGTTGTGAGCTCAATCCCTAGTAGGGGGCGTGCAGGAGGCAGCTGATCAATGATTCTCTCTCATCATTAATGTTTCTATTGCTCCCTCTTCCTTCCTTTCTGAAATCAATAAAAAAATTATTTTTTTTTTAAAAAAAAGAAATCCCTTGTTCTTCCAGAGGCCGCTGGCCACCAGGTGCCATGTGGCTGCTCTCCTGCTGTGAAGGCTCTGAACTCCTGGCAAATCATCACCTATTCAAATGTCAGAACAGAAACATGTTCAAAGCCAAACTAAAATTATGTTTGGATTAGCCATAGTAGCAGTCCCTTCTGTTAGCTCTGATGATTCAGAGGGAATGCATGTTAAATTAAAAAGTATATTAAGAACTTTTGACATGTGTAACCTTTTCTTTAGCTAATACACAAAACCCCTCTATAATTCTCGCTGTGTTTTTTTTTGGTTTGTTTTTTTGGACTCTTGAGTGAGGATGAAAATGAAGTGCATCAGTGTGCTCTGATTGAAGAGCTCTATGTGCTGTAAGCAAGAGGTGCCTGGAAATAAAGAAGAACAGGAAGCATCTGGACAATGTGCAGAAGTGGTGGGAGGGGGCGCAGGGAGGGAGAACGGCAGCCTGGTGCCTTATTATATAACTGAACCGCCGAGAAGATATGAACCAGAAGCCCTGTGTCTACATGACCTTTTAGTTCTGCTCCTCGCGGCTAAGTTGTTCACGCTCTCATGTCCCAATTCAGGTTCTTAAGGTCAGATCTAATGTCCACCCTGGGCCTGTCAGTTGTGGCCCCAAACAGAAACGGTTAACAAGGAGAGTCAGGCTGCGTGGCCATAATTGAAATCTCCTGGGGACCTGGTTTAATGTCATCCGAAGAAAAGGACAAACCTGGAATGTGGCAGCAAGGCCTCTCGGAGAGAGGTTTGTGCAGGGAGCTTCTATCCTGTCTGGGTAGGTGGCCCAGCCTGCTCAGATGCTCTACCTGCATGGCCAAACTCTCTCCATAGGCCCCTCCTGCCATCTCCCCAAAACTCCCCTGAGGGTCATTTATTTCCTCTAATGCAGCGGTTCTCAACCTGTGGGTCGCGACCCCTTTGGGAGTCAAATGACCCTTTCACAGGGATCGCCTACAACCATCGGAAAACACATATATAATTACATATTATTTTTGTGATTAATCACTATGCTTTAATTATGTTCAATTTGTAACAATGAAATTGGGGGGTCACCACAACATGAGGAACTGTATTAAAGGGTCGAGGCATTCGGAAGGTTGAGAACCACTGCTCTAATGGGTTTTGGCCCAGAAAAATAAGGTACCTCTCACTTGGACTCTGGTATCATGAGCCTACTGTGAAAATTCTAGCAGCCTGCTTTCTCCAGAGCCCACTTCCCCATGTGCTAGATAAGCGTTTAGATCCCACCTTCGCCCTCCTCCTCACCCCTTCCTCTGAGTCAGCAAAGCTGTAGCTAGTTGTCCAGTGTGCAGGCAAAAACTGGCTGACTTGTCTTGTTGCACCTTTAGGACAGTGGAACCTCAGCCTTCAAACTGTACTGGAGGCTCAGATCGTCCACATTGGACGTTCCTGACCCTGGATTCAGCAGCTAGGGGAGCTAGGGGAAGGCCATCATACGGTATTTTTGTTTTCTTAATTTAGAGTCAAGGCATCTTGACTGCAATTAGGAGAACACAGACTCTACAGTCTGCCAGATTACATTTCCTCAAGAGCCCCATCAAGGCCCTTAAAAAGGCGACAGCACAGCCTGCTACATGCCACTCAAAATGTCACACGTGGAGGGGCATCTCGAACACAGGTGAGTCCTCCATGACTGCAACAAGAGGCTGAGTCAAGATTCAGATTAGCCATGCAATTGATGGGCATTTTGAAAATAGAGAAGCAGAAGCAGACATGTGGTAAGATAATCAGTAGAGACATTTCAGTAGCACCTTGTAATAGAAATGAAATACAGTGGCAGCTGTTGTTGCTTCAAATCCATTCCTCCTTTTAGTGGCGCTGGTACCTTCGTTTTCCTTTGGGAGAGCCACAGCTCACATGCTCCATTTCAGGTAAAGCCGGTTTCACCCAGAGGACACATGAGTGGCACATGCCATCCAGACTAGTCTAGTCACCCCATCCCATCCTGCTTATCACAGTATTGTTTTCAAATGGGCAAATGCCCCAAGGCAGGCCCCCCAGAGCCAAGAAGATACAAACTAGGGCTTCTATTTGAGCTCTCCAAAGAGAAACTCTTCCAACTGCTGGCGAGGGAGGAGATGGCATAAATGTGAAGCTGCCTTGGTGTGTCCGTGCAGAACTGAGCACCAAGCCAACTGCACAACAGCAGAGGCAGGAGATGGGTCCAGGTGACATTATTTGAGCCCTGAATCAAGCTAGACTTGGAGAACTTATCATGGACTTTTCAGTTTACATAAAACAATACTTTTTTTTTTTTTTTGGTTAATCCTCACCCGAGGATATTTTTCCCATTGATTTTTAGAGAGAATGGAAGGGAGGGAGCAGGAGAAAAACACAATGTGAGAGAGACACATCCATTGGCTGCTTCCCGTACACACCCCAAGATAGGCTGGGGAATGAACCTGCAACTCAGGTACGTGCCCTTGACCAGGAATCAAACCTGCAACCCTTCAGTCTTCAGGCTGACGCTCTAACGACTGAGCACACCGGGCAGGGCCATTTCTCTTTAGCATAAGCTAATACACCAATGGCAGGTGAGGCGGTCTTAGCAAGATTGGTATTTTTCAACTCAGGAAATAATGCCCGAAACTCCTTTCCTTCCAAAGCATCTCTGCTTCCCATTTAAATCCATTCTTAGTCTTAAATCCTTTCAAAACCTCCATGAATTAATCTGTCACTCCCCTAGGCCACCATCTATAATAATAAAAGTGTAATATGCTAATTAGACCAGATGTCCTTCTGGATGAGCTTCCGGACGAAGCCGGGGCTGCGAGGGAAGCCCGGGTCCTGGGTGCAGGAGTGAAGCCAGGGTCCCTGGGAGCAAAGGGAAGCTAGCGACGGCAGCCAGGGGAAGGAAGGCCTATTATTGCACGAATTTCATGCATTGGGCATCTACGTTTGAGCATATTTTTTGTATAAAAGTCTTTTAATCAAATAGATATCTGGATGTAGTGCCTCAGTTACAACTAACATGTGTATGTGCTTGGAACAAACACTGCAGTAGCTGAGGGGAAAATCCATGAAATGAGAAGGAACTGTTCATTACCTTCACATGCATCTTTTAGGAAAAAGTTGAAGCCTCGAGTTTAATTCCCACCCCTCATCCCATTTGCAGTAAATTAATTAGTGAAACCACTTCTTCCCTGTTATCATAATAGACTGGACTAGAAGACAAATAAGTGAGTTAGATGCTAATCTCCTACGTGGCCTGATGGGAAATGCACCCAGTAGTGTTATTTCATAACTAGTGGTACAAAGCTGACCCAATTACATCCATTCTGTGGGAAAATGTAATTACCATCAAAGCATATAAGATGACTAATTTGAAGTGGTTCTCCCAAGCAACATTGAGCTACTTTCCAACTTCTGCCTGTTGTCCATCTCAGTCTCAAAGCAAGTGAGGCATTTAGTCTGTAGATCTTCCAAGTCTACTATTTGCTCATGTTCTTATAAAAATCTTCCACAAGGCCTGCCAGATACCAAACACTATCCCATGTTAATAACCTAACATTGTGATTAAGTATGTTTTTGGTCACTCAGTTCCAAGCCAAACCCAGCTTTAAAAACTCATGTCTTTAAATTAGCTGCCCTTAGAAGACTCCAAAGTTTGGATGTGGAGATGTATTGGATACCAATTAATTGCTTGTTAAAACAGCCCCTCTGACACTCTTTACCATGTTTCTTTCTGATAACTTCTGTGTCCCCTCTCCAATCATAGAAATGGACAAATGGCTAACACTGGCCCATAGTCTCTCATCCCTGGCCACAGTGACTGATTCATAGGTGGGAGTGAGACTTAAATTCATCAGTTTTGTCTGGCTGGAGCTAACTAGACCATTTGCTTTCCTCTCCGGCCAGGAAATGTAAAGTTTGGTTCTTTGAAAAATAAGTGGGCACATGCCCACATGAGGTGAAATAAAATTAAGATGGTCCCGTTTTTTTTGAAATCATCTTTCTACTTGGTTTTCTTCCCCTGTTGCATCATAAAGCATGAATCTATATCCTTCACTTTTATTTCCCAAGCACTGAGCATCTAATAAGTGCTTAGAAAATGTGGATGAATCAGTAAACAGAGGACTGGACACTTCTGAGTCCAATTATTAAAGCTAATAAGAAAAGGTATGAGAAAAAGAGGGCACATTTCAAATGTTCTTTTTTTTAAAATAATTGAGGATTATTAAGGGCAACTAAAGAACATGATTAATCATTGTGTGGTTGATTTGCTCCCAATTTTGGCCTGTTCTTCCTCCCTTCTATTTCACGGAGAGAATAAAGCTCAAGGTCAGACTCAGAGATGCGCAGTTCCCCTGACCTGTCATCAGAAAGAAGCCCTGCTCTCAGAATCACCCCCGAAGGGAATGCTTATTTTGCCTCTGTCTCTCAGTTGCTCCTTGCCTGCATGTCTGATGGGGAGGCTGCCTACAGGCCTGCCTCCCTGCTTTCTGGCGTGTAGCTTCCTTAAAAATGGTGCACCACCTAATTTTGTTAAACTGCTGGCTGCAATGATGTTTGCCTGGACAGACGATCTCTTTATTTCCTGATAATGTTACTCCCATAAGCTGTACCTGATCTTAGAGCTTGGGGAAAGCCATAACACTGGGTGCTTCTCAAGCTTAAAAGAGAATTACCCAGGGATTTTCCTCAATTTCAGATTTTTTCCAATAGGTCTGGGTGGGGCCTGAAATACCGTGTTTCTGACTAGTTCCTCACTGATGTGACTGTTTTACCCAACAAACTGCGTGGCAAAGACATGACCATTTTCAGCCTCAGGATTCTTAATTGTAAACCCAGGTCATAACCTCCACCCTGAGGACTTCTCAGGGCTGTAAGAGTGGAGGCGTTTAATGTACATAGAAGGTGTTAAGGATTTGCAACTCACTATGTAAATCTAAAGCTTATGCTGATTTTGCCTGCCCTTGAGTCACCTTATCTCAGCCATTTTTGACATCAAGAGTCACTCCCAAGTGGAAATATAAAGGTTAAGACTCCAGTGGCAATGAAAGATCTACTGGCTCATAACAAACTTTCCTACTGGTGTTGGTACCTGAAATTCTCAACTGCACTATCTTTCATAACAGAATGTTTAGACTGGAAGGGGCATTGGGGAGTGTCCACAGGTGTGGATTTCAAAACCAGCTGAGAGTCAGATCATCTGATGACTGATGAAAGCACAAAGACCCACCCTGGACCCACCCATAAATTCTGACTTAGAGAGAGGCCCATGAGTCCGGATCAGGTATATGTCCTCAGATGGTTCTGATGCAGCTATTCTCAGGCTCAATTTTCTATCCATTGAGCTCTAATACTTTCTTTCACAAAAGAAAGGACCAAGACCAGCTGAACTAGCTGTGTCTTTCTCCTATTTTTTAAAGACAGGAAATCCGGGGCCTAGCCCCATAGTGGGGTTCTAGGAAACTAGGAAGGGGAATTATCACCTAAGACAAAGTCCTCAAGGCAACAGAATGAGAAAAGCCAAGTCTTTTGACAGCAGCCAAGATCTAAGAAATCAGGAGAATGGGGCATTACCAATCAGGGGCTGAGTCAGAGATAGTGACACCTCTCAGTATCCAATCTCTTTCCCATTTCGGGGGACAGGGGGAGGGGGAGATTTTAATTCAAACCAAGGAAAGTGCACACCCAGATACTATCTTTCCCCTGGGAGCTCAAGTGCAGGCAATGGTCCACAATGAACCAATCAGACACTCCTGCTCAAAATATTAAATCTTGAATAAGTACAGGCAAAAGTAGCATCTTGGCTACACTGTTCTTTGCCAAAAATGATCTTCCTAGAAGCTGCACCAGTGTGTAGTCCCATCAAAAAACACAAGGGTTCCCTTTTTGCCACAAACTTGCCAACACATGCTGTTTGTTGACTTTTTGATAATAAAAGTCAGGTATAAGGTGGCATCTCATTGTCGTTCAGATTTGCATTTCCCTGATGCTTAGTGATGTTGAGCATCTTTTCATATGTCTGTTGGCCATCCGTGTGTCCTCTGGGGAGCAAGCATATCAAACTCAAAGGCTAACACAGGCCAAATAAACCAAGTTTAAGTTTATATGGGCCGCAAAAAGACAAAAGCTTCCCTTTTCATAGAAAAGTAGAGTATTAAAAAAAAAGAGCAAGAGCAATGATAAAAATAATGTTTTCTTCCTGACACTTGGCATCTCTTCTCTGCTACTATCTTTCCTACTTCGGGGGAAATCTTGTTCGCAGTGATTACTTTCAAAACTGGCCCAAGGTGAATGTCAGTAATTCTGGATCTGACAGAAGACCTATTTCCTTTCATAATTGTAAATTATGAATTTCCTTTCATAATTGCAGTTGCTCACACTGTTATATTGGCTGGGCTGCAAAAATATTCGTTGTGGGCTGTGATTTTGACATGCTTGCTTTGGAGAAATAAAAACAGTATGAGGATTCCTCCAAAAACTAAAAATAAATATGCCATGCCATACAACTCAGCAATTCCACTTCTGGGTATTTAGTCAAAGAAAACGAAAACACTAATTCAAAACGATAAATGCACCCCTATATTCATTGCAGCATTACTGATAATAGCCAAGGCGTGGAAGCATCCTAGATGTGCATCAATAGATAAATGGGTAAAGAAGAAGTGGTTTATATATACAATGGAATATTACACAGCAAAAAACAAGAATGAAATCTTGGGTGGATCTAGAGCGAGCATGTCAAACTCGCGCCCCGCAATGAATATTTTTGCGGCTCAGTCAATATAACGGTGTGAGCAGTTATTTATAATTATGAAAGGAAATAAGTCTTCTGTCAGATCCAGAATTACTGACATTCACCTTGGGTCAGTTTTGAAAGTAATCACTGTGAACAAGAATTCCCCTGAATTAGGAAAGATAATAGCAGAGAAGAGATGCTAAGTGTCAGGAAGAAAACATCAATTTTATTATTGTTCTTGTTCTCTTTTTTTATACTATACTTTTTTAAATAAGCCTAAGTTTCTATGAAAATTTAAGCTTTGTTTATTTTTTTCTGTGGCCCACATAAACTTAAACTTTGTTTATTTGGCTTGTGTTAGCCTTTGAGTTTGACATGCTTGATCTACAGGGTATTATGCTAAGTGAAATGAGTCAGGCAGAGAAAGGCAAATACCATATGTTTTCACTTATATATGGAATCTAAAAACAAAACAAAAACAGACTCATAGAACAGAGACCAAAGGGGTGGTTATGAAAAGGGAAAAGGTGGGGAGATGAGTGAAAAGGGGAAGAAGAAGATAGTCAATAACATTGTGATAAGTTTACCCAGTGACAGATGATTACTAGACTTAGTGGGGTGATCACATTGCATAAACATATAAAGAGGTCGAATCATTATATTGTATACCTGAAACTAATATAACCAATATAAAACTGTATACCAACTACACTAAAATTTTAAAATATGATCTTGCTGTTTCTGAATTCTATCAAGCTGCTCTGATTCTTACTGGGTTGCTTCGTCTAGTCCTCCAGCCACTTAGCAGGTAAGCCCCCAATATGCTTTGAATAAATCCTCTGGTACTTGAAAAAATGAGAGTCAACCTCCGTGGCTTGCAACTGAATGCTCTCTAATGGATTAAGCAGATATTAAAACCACAGACTAAAACAGGAACCCACTACCATTGAGATGAAAATAAGTCCAACATTAGAGAAACAAATGGAGATGTGAGTGAGGCACAAGCTCTAACTAATAAGCCATGGTAATTGCTGGTGTTATAGCTGGATTAATGGGCTGATTATGCATGGCCACATTATGCTTCTTGTAGAAAGCAAGATTTTTTGCACTCTAAACATCTTCCTGCCCATCCTTGATTATTAGATAATCCTCCTTTGGTATCATGTGAGGTCACCACCATCCTATTCATTTATTCAGCAAACATAAATTGAGGTTCTCGATGTCCAAGGCTTTGTGCTAAGCTCTGAGAAACAAGAACAGAAGGCAAAATCTAATCCCTTCACAAGCTCTCAGTCTAGTGAAATAGACACAAAAATAAAGTAATGGAAACAAATGCTGTATTGGGAGTTTGTACAATGCAAGAGGACTCATCAAGCCTGGGGTATTTGGGAGATAAGTCACTTAATTTAGTCCTGAAGAATGAGCAGATATTTTTAAAGTGGAGAGAATGGAGGATGAGGCAGGCATCTCCAACAGAGGCAACTGAACGTACCCTACATTACAGGCACAGGCATTTTAAGGAGAAATATGTTTAAGGGCAAGAAGGAAGTCCTACAGCAGTGATGGTGAACCTTTTGAGCTCGGCATGTCAGCATTTTGAAAAACCCTAACTTAACTCTGGTGCCGTGTCACATATAGAAATTTGTTGATATTTGCAACCATAGTAAAACAAAGACTTATATTTTTGATATTTATTTTATATATTTAAATGCCATTTAACAAAGAAAAATCAACCAAAAAAATGAGTTCGCATGTCACCTCTGACACGCGTGTCATAGGTTCGCCATCACTGTCCTATAGGGTTATAGAAGTATATGAATCTCAATCCACAAACTCAAGTAGGCAAAATATAACTTACTTTTCTATGTATAAAAGTAAGTACTTATATTCTGATATGTAATACTTTAAACAATAAATAATTTCTTAAAAAATATTCATATTCTGCTTACTAAGGTGATAGAGCTGATAGGGACAAAGCCATAACTTGTCCCCCAAACCAGGGTTTTGAAATTTTTCTTTCCTGAACATTGTGACATTGTCAAGTGCAATCTATTAAGTATCGATGGTCCGGCTGAGTGACATGCCACCATGTTTGCGCACTGCTGCAATCTGTGACAAGAATACTATGATATAGCCCTTTGGAATGCTTTTATGTATTCATATTGGACCCACCCTGGGTTGAGGACATTGATCAGCTTTGTAAAATCCCATCAACTATAATTTACCTTGCTTTTTTGACACCAGTGTTGCTAGTTTTTTTTTAATTCCAATAATGAGTGCTTAATGGGATCTGTCTTTGCCACTGCCAGAGTCAATTAAAGGGGACATTTCAGAGAAAAAAAAATCACCAATTAGGACACACAGGAATGCAGACTATTCCTAGGTATTATATGCCACAGATAAACACGTTCTAATTGCTCATAACCACAGTTTAGAGACCTCCAAAGAATGAGTTCTCTGAGCATTTAGAATCTCTAAATCTAGGTTAGATTTGCGCCTCTGACATCAATTCTCATTTAATAAAATGACTGCATGTGCATACTGCTGTTTTGCTAAGAGAATTGTGGCATTATGAAGTACGATTTATTTTGCATATGGAAATAAAGGGAAAAGGCTAGGTCTCCTAAGAGATATAGGGTAGCTCTAGTACTAAATGCAAGAAGATTTATACAACCAAATATTCTCTCACTCACTTATTATTTATTCAATAAATGTATGCTAATGAAATTGAGAGACTGTGCTATTAGGTTATTTGGAGCCAGAGAAGGGACACTTGTTCCAATTTGGATACATGGACTGTCAGCGCAGGTTGACAACACCTAATCTGAACTAGAAAAATAAAAGGAGTCAGTTAAAAAGGGGAAGTCATTCCCAGCTAAAGGGATAGAGTGGACAAATGCAGAGAGGTGAGGAACTAGATGTGACACGAGTTGGAGCTGGACTAAGTCCGGTGGGCACCCAGGGCAAGCTGGTAATGTGCTATCCCTTTTTTAGAATACACTTTGAGCTTATTTAGTGGTGAAAGAGAGAAAATGACTTTCAAATAACACATCATTCATATCTTCCTATTAAAAATAAGACATTTACATAGAAGGATACAATAAAATATTTTTATTTATATGATCTTGACAGTGAAACACTTTCTTTTCCATTCAAAGATATTATTTGATTTGATGAAAGCAATACCAATAGTTATTTGTCCAGTTACACAAAGAATGATGGGAATGAGCCTTGGCCCAGGTGGCTCAGTTGGTTGAGGGTCACACCAAAAGGTCACTGGTTCAATTCCCAGCCAGGGCACATGCCTGAGTTACAGGCTTGGTCCCCAGTGGGGGGCATGCAGGAGGCAGCCCATCAATGTTTCTCTCTCATCAATGTTTCTCTTTCTCCCTCTCCCTCTAAAATCAATAAAAATATTTTTTAAAAAGAATAATGGTCCTGGCCAGTTTTCTCTGTAGTTAGAGCATCAGCCTGTGGATCGAAGGGTCATGGGTTCAATTCCTGGTCAAGGGCACATGCTTCGGTTGCAAGCTCAATCCCCAGCCCTGGTCGGGGTGCAAGAGGGAGGCAACCAATTGATTTGTCTCTAACACATCTCTCCTCTCTCTCTCTCTCTCTCTCTCTCTCTCTCTCTCTCTCTCTTTTCCTCCCTCCCTCCCTCTCTCTCTCTCTCCTCTCCCTCCCTACTCTCTCTAAAAATCAATGGGAAAAATATCTTCACTCCTTAGGTGAGGATTTAAAAGCAAAAAATATAATAATAATAATGGTAACATGAATTGCCTGGTACCATAGTTTCTCATTTATTTTGGTCATGTTTAAAAACCCTTTATATACTAGCAAGATATCCAAGGATTCAGGTGTGTTCTCCTTTTGGCTTTCATACAGACATTCTCCTCACTTGGACAGGTGACCTGGCTGCCCTTTATCAGAACTATTAGAGCTTCTCTCTGGAGGACTCATCTGCAAGCACTCAGGTGCAATGAAAAGACAATGAGATGCAATAAAAATGCCACTTATCTGTGGGGCCTTCGGCAAGATACCCAACTCTCTGAGGCTTAGCTTTTACGTCTGTAAAACAGAGAAAGTGAGGTCTTCCTCATGGGGTTCTTTGAGGTTAGCTAAGGGGACTTCTGTAAAAACATCTAATATCTTAGAAAGTGAATTTTAGCTCTCTTATTTCATACTCTGGACAAAACACCCAGTCTTTTAATTTCCTCTTTTTATGTCAAGAGTAATTAGGTTCAGCCCTGGCCGGGTGGCTCAGTTGGTTGGAGCATCATCCCATGAACAAAAAACAAAAAAAAAAGGTTGCAGGTTTAATTTTCAGTCAGGGCACATAGCTGGGTTGTGGAAGGCTAATTAGGCTCAATTACATTCATTAAATATGGGTTTGAATGTGGTTGGTTTTTTGGGAGGGGCTGGTCAAAAAATTAAATACACACACAAAAGAAGATACTGACTCTAGGTTTTGAGGCAGATCCCAGAGAAGAGTTCCAACACTGCACAGTGCATTAACATCATCTTTGAAAACTGTGTGCAGCCTGTCTGTGCCTCTATATTGACGCGCAATTCCCATTTGGATAATTGGTTTCAGCACACTGTTGAAAAATCAGTCAAAGTACCATTATGCAGGCTGTTAGGTCTCTTCTACAGTTCCCCCTGAAGTTGTGTTTCATAGAGGTCCGAGGGCAGTGCCAAGTGAGCATAGGTAAGAGGGTAACTGCCCATCTGGTAACCAAAGTCTTACTTCCATGTTTCCAGTGTGGTTATATGTCTTTTAATCCTTTGCCTACCTAACCTTTCCTATAGCGTACAGGAGGCCTCTTTAGTACCTCTCAAATTCTTCAACTAGGAAGTCATGTGACCCATTGGTAGCGGGCATCAATGCAGCGTGCAGGAAATTCTAATTTCTTTGATGCTAAAAGTAGCACTGTTTTAAAGTGTTCTAGGAACTGGAGATATAGTGGACAAGACAGATAAAGTCTCTTTCCTTGTGGAATTAACATTGTCTGGGGATGACAATGGTAAACAAACAAAGGTGTGTGGGGCGGGGGCAGGGACAGTTTTATTAACCACCTGTATTTCCTTGTTTTTGAATTACCTATTCACATTCTCACATAAATCTGTAGCATTTCGACAGGTAAATACAGAGGAAAGATATTTCGGTAAGAGGACATGATATCAGCAGACACAGCAGTGGGACCTCATTTGTGTATTAGGGAATGCTGACCGAATTGGAACACATGTGAGTGGTTAGACTGGTGTATATGGTCATGCAAGCTGAGAGGCACTGGAACACCTGGTGATTCTGATCTGAAATGTGGTGCCTTGTGTGTAGTGGTAGCCAGACAGCACTGCTGATTGTTAAATATTCTGGATCCCCTTCCTCTAACTCCCACCTGGTGGGAGGATTATACAGGCTATTCTTTCAGCCTGTGTCTCTGAATGAAGGTGGCTAACCAGTCTTTAAGGCATTTATGTGCTGTGCAGGCACAGATGCTAGAAAACAATCTCAAACCTATTCAAGTCTCAACACGCTAGGTGTTAGAGAAAAGGCAGTATAAGTGCATTCTTAAGAAGCAGCAGCCTTGGGAAAAGTTTCTGTGCCTTTAACTGAAACCCTCCCTGAGTTTACCCTGAGCACTCAGAGTCATCACTAGGTTTCAGAGAGTGGCCATTGGCCATAAAAAAGAGTGGCTGCTGGAGAAGCTGGGCCATATGAGGAACAGAGACGTTTCAGGAAGTAGAGCCTTCACCCATTGTCGCAGGAAGAAATGAATTCAGGGTATTACAGTGGCCAAGGATATGTGTAGGTCACATGCACTGAGCAGCTACAGTGCAACATACATTAAATCGCTAGAGCCTCACAAGTCTCTTCTGAGGTGGAACGCATTATCGTATGTTTGCAGAAGAGAAAATCAAAGTGTGTATCACCTATACCTCACCCACCTGAAGTCAATTAATAGGCAGCAAGCAGCACAGGCACACACAGACACACACAGAGATACACACAGACACACACACAAACAGAACAGAATGAAAAATGTTAAACTGCAACACATGTAAAAAGAAGAATTATCATTTTGCAAAACCCTTGCTTCAGTGTTATACGTCTGTTAATCTAGTGAATGCTAGGCCAAAGCTGTTTAAAAGCTCCTAATATTTTGTGGAGGAAATATAATTTATGAATTAATGAAAGGATAAAGAAATGCTTGCTTGTACATGTCTTATGAACTTGTGCAAATGATATAACTTTTCTCAACAGGTTTCATAAGTAAAATGTAAATAATATGTAGTTATCACAAAGGACTGTTGCGAAGAACAAAATGAGAACATGTTTGAAAGGGCCTAGAACAGTGATGGTGAACCTTTTGAGCTCGGCGTGTCAGCATTTTGAAAAACCCTAACTTACCTCTGGTGCCGTGTCACATATAGAATTTTTTTGATATTTGAAACCATAGTAAAACAAAGATTTATATTTTTTATATTTATTTTATATATTTAAATGCCATTTAACAAAGAAAAATCAACCCAAAAAAATGAGTTCGCGTGTCACCTCTGACACGCGTGTCATAGGTTTGCCATCACTGGCCTAGAACAACGTCTGGCAAACAAGCAGATACATGGTAGCTGTTATTATTATAAAATTACCCAGAGCAGATTAGAATAAAAAAATTGTGACAGAGAAAAGACCATGTTCTTTAGGCAGCTGTATGGAAGACCCCTGGGGCACCATATCAAGTCCTTTCGGCCTCTCTGCACTCACCCCACCTGCAGGGACCAGTTCCCTGCAGGTGTGGACCACCTGCTCTGTGGGCCTCAGTCTCTGCCATGTGAGTCTCAGATGCCAAAGTGTGAGATGTGTGTGGAAACCAAAGGCAGGAGAATGAACCCCTATGGGTCCAACCTTGACCAGGAGTTCTGGGAACTGATCATGTAATTTCTTCCCCTTCTTATTCCTTAGGCACACAGTTCCCAGACTCATGCCATAAGTCTCCTCAGACGTTCCCAAATCACTGAGCTTCATTTGCCTGCAGCATTAGACAGCTCAAAAACACAGCTTTGTATTAGCTTTCCCCTCTTTCTGTTTCTCTCTCCCTGGCCTGCATTCCTCTTCCCTGGAATAACTTCCCAAATAAAGTACCTGCCTGTAAGCCTTTGTCTTGGGCTCCACTTTGGGAAATACTCAAGCTAAGAAAGCCTCCACCTGCCTCTTTAACCCCCGTGCCTCTCTTCCAACTACTAGAGACTTTCCTTAGTAATCAGAGAAAATGAATTCCAAGGAGCAAATCATAGCAAGGTAGTGCCTTGCCTAGAATACTGTATTCTCTTATTCCCAGCCTCCACTGTGTTTTGTGAAGGAAGGAAGTGGACAGCAGAGAGTAGAAATGTCTTTCACCTTATTAACTTGGCAAATACAGAATCATTGTTTTTCCAAGGTGGAAAACTGCTGGCAGAAAAAATAGGTACCAAAAGGATTTCTGATGTCAAGACAGAACTAACTTTAATAAAGATTATTATTCACCCTGGCTAGTTTAGCTCAGTGAATAAAGCATCGGCCTATGGAATGAAGGCTCCTGGGTTTGATTCCGGTCAAGGGCACATGCCAGGGTTGCAGGCTGGATCCCCAGTGGGGGCGTGCAGGAGGCAGCCAATCAATGATTCTCTCTCATCATTGATGTTTCTATCTCTCTCTCCCCCTCTCCCTTCCTCTCTAAAATCAATAAAAATATATTTTAAACAAGATTATTATTCGTCAACAGGGTGTGTTTGTAAAATAAGGCTACATTTCTGCTCCACCAGAATAAATGGCATATGCAAATCCTGTTTGCTGTCCCCTTTTTAGAAAACCTGCTTATTTGCGTCTATATTTTTATTTCTGTAAATTGATTAGACAAGAACTTGTTTGTTTATAAGACAATAGAGAATTATAATTATATTTCACCACTGGCCCATGATTTCTGCCTTGGAGTTTATAATAACAAGATGGAAACACCACCCCTCCTCCTTTGGCACTGAGAGCTGTGCTTTAAAATGTTGGCAAGATGCCCCACCAACCATCATACGGGCCCTAGAATTAAGATTCTGATACTCAGGCTGAGGGCCAAAAGCTGTACAATAATTACAGCATGTTGCTTGAAGTTGTGTTTGATGAGGAATTAATGACATGTGAAATATTCTAAATAATTTTGAATATCTCCTGTCTCATTGTGATGAAAAGAATCAAACGGCATTCTGACCTAGGATTAGAGGTGGCCTAAAAACATGACAGTGAGATACGGCTATATAATTCCTATTTTAGAAAATCTGGAAATTGAATCTCAAAGCAAAAATCATCTTCCTAAGGTCACATACTACGTAGGTAGCAGAACTTGCATTCATGCTCATGTATGCCCAACTCATCAACAACAAGCTCTCCCATTTAACAGGAGTATTTGTGGAGGGCTCATTATGTGGTGGGTGTTCTGCTACACATTTCCAGGAGCATATAGTTAGAATCAGAACACCCACTGCTTCTGAATTGTCCAGGTACCAGGTCACCCAATTCATAGGCACATTCCCAAGCTTTCCACTAGTGTGGCCAAATATCCAGGTTCTCATCAAGCAAATATGAACAGTAGTAATATATACAACTTTTACATCATTTCTTTGGAAGAGAACTGCTGATCCTCTACTTTCATCCTCTTCCATCAGGCAAGAAGCCTGACACAGTGTCACTGAGCCCATCAACAGACAAAACAACATTGCAGGAGGGGGTAAAAAATCAAGACAGAAGGATCCTGAGTCCTTAGGTGACCTGGTTGAAAGGAGGCACCAACTCACTCTGGACCAGTCTCCAATTTCTGGGCTATTATACAGGGAGAAATACAAGAATCTCTTACACAAACCACTGTAGCTTCGGGGCCTCTTCAGGGATGTAGTATATAATCTGTAAGATAAATAATAAAACTCCAAGGAACTCTGTATACATTATCAAAGAAAATTTGCCAAAGTTCACATAGCTAGTAAGTGGCAGATCCAGGATTTAAACGCAAACCTTATCTCTATTTTCAGGGCTTTTTCATCAAACTGTATAATTGACTAGGAAAGTGCTCCTCAATGTTTAGCAGGAATTAGAAACTCCTGAATAGCTTATTTCAATGCAGATTCCTTACCCAGACATTTGAATCAAGGAGGTCTTAGCCCAGACTAAGAATTTTTAATTTTACCAAGCTCACATATGATGCTGTAATTGCCAGTCTAGGGCCCATGGTTTGAATAGCACTGACATCCCAGTTCTTAAACAGAGATGGTAATCAGAAAAAGTTAACTCTATTTAGGATACTAGGGTACTTAAATTCAAAAGGCAGAAGCCCTGGGCATGACTGAAAGCAAAGGGAGAAAAGAGCTGGATAATGATGCTGGTGATGACCCCGGTGATGATGGTGATAACAATGGTAATGATGATGGTGGTGACCACGGTGATGATGGTGGTGATGGTGATAACCACAGTGATGGTGGAGATGACCATGGTGATGATGGTGATGATAGTGATAACATGGTGATGACCATGGTGATGATGGCGATGACCATGGTGATATGGTGATGATGGTGATGACCATGGTGATGACTATAGTGATGGCCATGATGATAAAAGCCAGAACTTATTGTATGCCAGGCACTGTTTTAAGTGATATATGCATATCAGATTTATTCTCTATATGTCCTCTATGAGGCAATTTTTAAATTGGAAACTGAGGCTTAAAGATATTAGTTCCCGTGATCATTCATTTAGTATGTGTTTGAATTGGGAGCATGAACTTATATCTGCCTGACTTCCAAACTGTGGTTCTGCTCAATCTCTGTGTATTACTACATCTGTATTTGTCATGGTGCCTAATTTCAGAATCACAGCTAGTTTTATAGTTGTTTAGTTTACTTTTACCTGTTTTAACCAGGGCAGGTGCCATTTAGGCCTTAGGCAATTGCAAGTAGGATTGTGTGCATTATGAGATACTACCTCTTAAGGCAGTTTTGTCCTCAGGCAAGTGGCTTATTTTTTTAATTCAGGAAAATGAATACGCTCTGCCTTAAGGAAGTGTTGGCCTGCTTATTTTAAGCAAAGCCAAGTGCTTAGCAAAGGCACAAGTTGTGGATCTCAGCAAAGAGGTCAAACTTCTTAGGAAATATATGTTCCTCAGGCCCAGAAAAGGTACACATTCACACAAAAAAAGGTTTCAGGTCGCAGGTTCAGTGAAGACACAGGGTGAGGCATTGAGGTTTCCACAAATTACAATTAGCAAAGATATAGGCTACAGGGACTTCAACCAGATGATGGGGTCTCAGAAAATATGAATCAAGATTGGTTCATTTTCTTTGAAACAAAACCCCTCTCCTCTCTAGGAGATGTGTTTTTAGGCCTCAGCAATTTTATACCACAAGGTCACAGTGGACCACGTCAAAAAATATCTGCATATAAGGATGTGTTGACTCTACATCACTGGATATAATCCACACTCATTTCAGTACCACAGAGACAGAAACACGGGGCTCAAAGGGGAAATGGCAATGGAAATTTTTCCAATGCATCAGATGGAAAAGGAAGGCACCTCCTACATAACAGGGGCAGCCAAGAATATATTTTTCTAAATTTGCAAGAGAGCAGCAATGCTTCAAGTGACACATATAAGAGAGAGATGGTTTGACTCATCACTTTTCACCCCCTCATATAGTAAATTAATAATGTCAGGATTAACCTCCCATGTAAGTTTATAAGACACAGGTCATGGATTTTGGACAAGGCAGTAGATCATTGTCTCTAGAGCAAAACAAAAAAAAAAATGCTTTTCTCCATCTTCCCGTCTTCATTTAGATACTACCTAGTCCCTGCTGTAATTCTTGGCAACATTAACTACATAATTATGTGTGGGATAATTTCTCTAGGGGCTGGAACTGGACCATTTTCAAAATTTCTTGGGTGTGGGCCAGTGCTGTGATCATCATATGTGTCCTATTATCTCTTTGAATTTCTCAAAAGGGAGGTACATAAAAGATATGGTATTGAACAAATTCAGCTTTTAAGGTCCTGAAGGACTCACAGTGATTCCAGTGGAAGACCATCTGGGCTCAAGCTACTGAAGGAATCCTAGCTCCAGCCAGGCTTGGGTCATTCCTCTGGCTGACTAAGCCAAATATGAACTTGGAGAAGAAATGATGAAGGCCAAATAATGTGATTTCCAAATTCAATTCCTTTGAACTTCAAAGCCATTAGAATTTATCCTGCAAAGATATTTAGGCTGTAAACTTGACCTTCTCCTCGGTATTGAGAAACACATGTATACAAATTTGTGGTACTTCTATCTTGTTGTTAGAGTATTATAATGTTGTTATTTGATATCTTTGAAGAACCTATGGTTGACTACACTGGACAAAATGGCTAGATAACTTAAAGTGGGAAATAATGGCCTTGAAATGAAACTAATGTGTTGTTTGCATCAGTTTCACAACTTCCTGGGTCAAAAGCTGCACTGTTCATGTTGGGTTTCAGGATTATATCCAAAGAATGAGTGGTTATTAATTTGAAATTATCCTCATGATAGTGAAAATAAGACTATGCCAGACAGATGGCAGATCTGCATGCATGAGAAAGATAGACCATAGGTTGGTTATCAGCTTAACTGCTAAAGCCAGTGTAAAAAAAGCAAAAGCTTGGGAACATGAGAAGAGAGGAATGCATCTTTTCCATTTCTGATTTCTCCTCCCAGGTGGAGGGAGCTCTGTCAGTGCAATGCTACGACCTCCTCTGTGCCTGTCAGACCACCTTCCCTAGAGAGGAGGAGGCAATTCATCTATCTATCTCTCTCTATATATAATAGCCTAATATGCAAAGTGTCCCCTCAGGAGTTCAACCAACCAAGAGTTCAATCGCTCGCTATGATATGCACTGACCACCGGGGGCGGCGCAGAATGAAGGAAGGCCCCAGCCGACAGCTGGCAGCTGGAGAAGGGAGGCACTGGCCAGCAACTTCTAGGAACACTACCCATGCATGAATTTCATGCACTGGGCCTCTAGTTTCATTATAAAACTTGGGAAGAATAAAACAGGTGAGCTCAGCTTGGTTTCTTTCTTTCCATTTTTGGAATGATCTTACCCAGAGAGATCATGTGCTATTGATTGCTCTCAATCTTTCAATGGGCATAACAGGATAGTGTTTTTGTCTTGTTATGCCTTGTAGTTTTTCTTTTTACGTTATAAATTTGGTTCCCAAATCCTTACTGGTTTTAGCCATTCGATGCCCCAGCAATGAGGGTGTAAAATGTGATATGGCAGACTTATAATTGTCCCCATATCCATTTTCCTTTCTTCCTTTTAGTACTAGAATTTAAGGTTTGGCTGGGCACTATGTGACTTTATTTCCCAGTCTCCCTTTCTTCTAGATGTTGTTTTGTGACTAAGATACTAGTATAGCCATAAAGATTTCTGTGTCAGAGACGAGGACACAGAAATTGTGGTCACAAGCCAGGCAACGCATGAGGACACAGACAACAATGGATTCCATCAGTGTGACTTAAAGTTGCAGTGCACAAAGAAATAAGAAACGTGCACCATAATGAAACTAAAATGCTTCTTTCTTTTTAAAAAAAAAATGTTTTTATTAATCTCAGAGAGGAAGGGAGATGGAGAGAGAAATATAAATATCAATGATGAGCGAAAATCATAGATCAGCTGCCTCTTGCACACCCCACACTGGGGATCGAGCCCAAAACCTGGGGATGTGCCCTGACTTGGAATCAAACTGTGATCTCCTGGTTCATAGGTTGATGCTCAACCACTGGGCCATGCTGGCTTGGCAATGCTACTTCCTTTATTGAGAAAGTCTGGCTAAGAAAAGAAGTAGCTGAACCAAGTAGTATGCTTAGTTATGTAGTTGTTTTGTATACTGGTACAAGCTCCTTATCTCATTGCAAACCAGTAACAAAGAGTTGGATGGACCACATTTTGAGTAGAACTGCCTAAGAAGATGGCATAGCAATGTGACTGAAGAAATCTGGCTCCCTGGAAAACACAGGCACTTGGGTGTTTTTATGGGAGAGCAAAAGCAACCTTCTCTCTTATTTAAGCCTCTGTTTTTTAGTCTCCATTAAAGTAGCTGCAATAATATCCTAACCAATATCTTCTGTCAACTACTCCTCTCCCATTAGTCTTGTACTTTGTACTTTGTCCCTAGACAGGCCGCAACCAGCCCTGATTCATCGGTATCGGCTCCAGGGAACACAAGTAAGTGATCTAAAGTTACATCAGGCATGAGGAAAAAGATCTAGGGACTTGAGCAAAATGATTTCTTAAGGTCCTTAATTTATAAGTTAACTATTATTATCCCATCATCAAAATTTTGGAGTACCCAAAAGGCAATCAAAATAATGCAACCTACAGAGCAAAAAAACTAGAGATAGACCTCAGAGCTACGACTTATCGTATCTGTGCTGGAACTTTGTTTTTCTCCCAAGCAGACTAGAATGTTAGCGTATAGCAGATGCATCTCTAGCACACATTTTATTTCCCAAGTTTAGCTTTCTGTTCCTTTACCCTATCCTATTAGTTAACATGGTCCAGTAGAAAGCTGACTGCTTCTAGTATTGGCAATTTTATTTTTACTTTTGTGGTGACACTACTATGGACTCTGGAGATTCCAAGCTCATATGCAGCCATGAGCAGAGAATCAGAAAGAGTCCAAGATCTGAGGAGGACTGGGATTCAAGGAGGAAGTGTCAGTCCACATAGATACCTGCACAAGCAAAGTCCAAACAGCAAGTAGCTCCGGGTTCAGTGGAAAGAATGAAAGTTGCTGGACCAAGGAAGGCAGAATCAAGAGATTTAAAGGAGTGATGTCAGCAAGATGGTCAAATACAATGTCTATCATTGTATCTCCCCCGTCCCCCACCCAGGCACACAACAAGAATTTGGCATCTATCCACAGACAAAAGTACTTTTGTGGGCGCTTTGGGATTTAGCACCATCTTGCCCCATCCAGAGTCATGAGCTGTGTGACAGGGGGGAAGTGAGCCACTAAGAGAACACAGCCAGGGCTAGGAATGTATAAAAGGGATGTGGATCCTACTATCCCCATCACAGACCACTATGCCACTGGGATGCCTTTCCCATGGATCCCCCAACTGGCTCCTGTGAGCCCCAGTGCTATGAATGCTTCACCCATATATCCCCCATCTCCATCCCATGGCTGGTCCCTATGCACACTCCCATTGGTGCCAGAATCTCTGGGCCTGGGAGAGACCACAGTATTTGACAACATCCTTGGGAAAGCAAAAGAGGCTGTCAGCACCCAGCACAGTGTGCTGCAGGATCAAGAGAAGTCATTTCAGGTTTATGAAAGATGCTGAACATCACTAATTGTCAGCAAAATGCAAATTCAAAACCACAATGAGATATAACCTCACACCTGTCAGAATTGCTATTATCAAAAGGACAAGAGAGAAGTTTTTGCAAGGATATGGAAAAAGGAAAATGGTGGGATGTCAATTGCTGCAGCCACTCTGTAAAACAGTAGGGAAGTTCCTTAAAAAATTAAACATAGAATGATTATATAGTGCCGCAATCCCATTTCTGGGTATATATCAAAGGAAGTGAAGTAAAATCAGGATCTCAAAGACATAAATGTACTCCCACATACATTTCAGCATTATTCACAATAGCCAAGATGTAGAAACAACCTAAGTGTCTGTCAACAGATGAATGGATAAAGAAGATGTGGAATGTCTATAATAATAAAAGCATAATATAGGCAGTCCTCAGGTTACATGGGGCTCAATGTATGTCGTTTCAAGATTACGTCGCCATCTCCCATTTATTTATAAAAGAAAAAAGTTCCGTCATTTCAACGTATGTACATATGTGCTTTATGTTTTTTATTATTTATTTACCACAAGTAAAAGTCAGGAATTGTTATCTTTCTTTTAAATTTCTTTTACTGTTTCACTTCATTACTGCTGTGCATGTGCTCCATGTGAGTGACGTAGGTGCTTATGTAGGTGGGTTCCGACTTACAGGAGAAAATCATGTTATGTCGCGCTGTAGGAAAGGATCTCTGACATAACCTGAAGACCTACTGTATGCTAATTATACCAGACATCCTTTTGGATGTCCTTCCAGGCGACCTTCCAGACAAAGCCAGGCTGCAAGGGTAACCTGGGTCCTGGGTGCCAGAGGGAAGCTGGTGCCGGCAGCTGGGGGAAGGAAGGCCTACTCTTGCATGAATTTCATGCATCGGGCCTCTAGTATGTAAATAAGACAGGGTCCAACTCTATACTTGTACAGACCTGCCTCACATTAGTCCTGGCCCTGTCAGATGCCAACTTTATTTAAAAATGCTGATATTTTGCTCATCATGACATTGTTCACATTCATTTTGATTCTTAAAAATATTGCACTAAGACATTAGTTATCTTGATGATGAATTTATTGGTGCCCTCTGACCTTTTACACCTGAGGTGAGTGCCTCACTCACTTCACCCAAGTCCCAGCTCTGGATGAGGGGTCCAAACTCCTCCCTTAGCCAGAGCATACACTTGCTCTGTTATTCTACAAAAGTCACTTCTTACTAATTTAATCCTGTAAAATGGAAGACTCAGACTCGATGATTTTCAACATCTCTTCCAGCTCTGACGTTTTCCAGGTGGGCATGGGGTGGGACCTAGGAGAAGGAGCCTTAGGCAGCTGGGGCATTACATGTATAATCAGACTGAGACTTGCAGGGGAAGCTGAACTGAGGAGGTGGGGAGCCAAAAGCTGACAGCTGACTCCAGGTGTCACTGCTGAGCTCCCTTCATGGATACTGTGACAAACATTTAAACAAGGCTGGCATGAGATAGCAAGGCACACAATGAGTCCCTGAACAGCAGCTAAATGTCACCCTGGAGCTCTGGCATTTGAAACAGAAACAACACCCAAGTGTAAAAGTCACAACTGTTCTCGAGTGGGTGCTGCGAAGGCTCATTTCACATCTAGGGCCACTCCCACTGGGGCAGGCTTCAGCGTAGCACGAAGTTCTTCAATCATTCTTCACTCCAGTGATGACTCCTGCCTGGTTTTCAGTTTGTTTTTTTTTCAGCTGACTAGATTTCAAGCTATTGAAAAGCAATAAGGGAGCGAGGACTAGGTTTCCCAGCTGAGCTGCAGTGAACTTAATTGGCAGTGAGATGCTCTGGCTGAGAAGGGGGACCGGCAGGGCAGCTGCGGATGCAGATGTATGGCTGTGGCTGTAATGAGGCAGGAAGAACATTGCTTCAAGGGTGCTCCCAAATGGGTTTATTTGGTTGAGATAAAGTCAGGAAAGGCAGGCGAGAGCCCTGCAAGCAAATTGTGTTTTTGTGTTTGGAAATGATGGGGGTAACCCTAATATGGCTGAGAATCAGAGGGAGCCCGGACTGACGTGCAACTCAGAATGTGCAAAAAAAAAAAAAATACCCTCAGTTCCAAACAAAGAACAAAAAGGCATAGATACAATAAATTCAGACAACAGATTGGTGGTTGCCAGAGGGGTAGCAGGTTGGAGTGTGGCAAAATGAATGAAAAGGGTCAAATATATGGTAATGGAAGGAAACTAGACTTGTGCTGGTGAGCACACTGTAGTGTATTCAGATATCAAATTATGAAATGTATATAATGTTATTACCCAATGTTAGTCAATGAAATAACTAAACAGCACATGGTACACCTTGAACTTACACAATGTTTACGTCAATTATAGCTCAATATTGAAGTTGAAACAAAACAGAATCTTAACCATAAAAAAGTGACCTCATTTCTTGTCACTGCTGTTCTGTTTTTCTCTCTTGCTGCTTCCACTCTCGCCAGCATGACAATGGAACACAGACCTGCCGTGTCTGTCTGAGTAAGGTCTTTGGAATCTAATGGCTTCTTCCTGCTTCAGTTCTATAGAGCTAGAATGAAAGGCAAGAGACATTGGGGCGAGACAGAGGGATGGCCAGGTTCTAATGTGTGAACTGCACCTTTTGGTACTGGGTGAGTGAGCTTAAATAAAAGTTTTAAAGGTCCAGCCTTTCATTATAACCTATTTGTCTATCCTTCACAGTCTTTTCACTCGACTAAAAAACAATATTCTTGTTGAAGATAATAGTTGGAACATACGTGTTCATTGCCAATCCATCTTGAAATCCCATTAAAATGTCTATAATGGGTTTTAAAAATATATTTTAAAAGGATGCAATAGCCCACTTGAATTGATCACACAATTTTGGAAAGATGGAAAGGAGATGCATGAAGCGTTATTAACATCACAGTAGACAGAAGACTGGAAGTTTTCTCTGTAGAAAGCACAGTCAGAAAGATACGTCTGCGCACTAGAGAGTGTATTATCCCAGATGACTGGGGAGTGGAGTGAGCTGAAACTAAAGGAACTGACTGAAAATATTGATAAGGTAACCCCTTCCCCAGTGCTCCTTCCTTAGCCCACAGAGACAAGTGACATACCTCCTCCACATGTGCTTCAATAGGATAAAAGTTCGTGTTTCTCTTCACATGAACAGATTCAAGGAAACTCTCTCCGAGGTAACTAGCCAGCTTATAAAAGTAGACCCACATCCACTGACATCTGCAGGTCCCACAATAAAGCAGCCAGTTCCTCCCATCAGTCACTTTCTGATGTATCACATCATTCACCAACTTCCACTCTTGCAAAGCAGTTCCCAAACAGCGTTTTGAACGGTTCTTACGTACACATTTGAGGTAACCTCTAAAATGAGTCAGAGTCAAAATAAATATGAAAAAAAGGAAAAGAAAAAAGAGATACCAAAGAAATAAAGAAAACATAGGGAGCTAAATAAATAAATAAAAAATAATCACTAATACAGGAAGATACTTCATTAAATAACAGGATATTACAATCATTATCAGAGAAAAAGAAAGAATGTTAGTTGTCTGGCTTCTGGCCATGGGAGAGTCACTGTATAAGATTTGCTCTCTTGCTGGAAACAGCTAGAATACTAGAAAACTGCATGGAGCTGCTGCTTTCAGGAATGGGACCCCTATCTGTTCAGTGATGTGATCCATGAAATAAGAGAAACACACGAGGCCAGGTTTGCACAGGCTCACAGTCTGGGTGCACGCTCCCGTCAATGTGAGGGAAAGTGGAGACCAAGCCAAGTGTGGCAGTCTTGCTGAGCTGAGGAATCCGGGACTGGAGACGAGGCTTTCTGAAATGGTTGGCATGTGTGGGTAGGCCACCCAGGGGAGGAAGCTGCAGAGTGTAGGGTATACAGAAGTCTCTGAGGTTCCTCCACACAGACCTTATCAAACACCACCCACCGCACAGTGAACAGTGAGACCCTGGGGGTCCAGACGGAAGGAGCTGGTGCAGGGCTGAGACCTACGTGAAAACTCCAGAGGTCATGCAATGCTGGAATATACTGGAGTTCCAACCCAGGCTGCACTGGAGAAGGCCCGGTGAGCACCTTGCTCATTCATCTGAGACCTCAGAAATGCTCTGCCTTCGAAGTAAGGATCACATCGTATGTTAACACGTTAAGCACCCAGCCTGTTTTGTCTTTCGGACGGAAAGTATAGTGTCAGTCACCGGTGACTGACAGGACACTTAATGTGTTAAGGGGAGTGTCCCGGAATTACTAATAGGAAAATTAAAACAAATGCCCCCAAATGAAGAGTACACCCAAGTCTAACATGATCGCCAAAACCCAGCATTACTTAATGCGCCAAAAGAAAAAAATCATCAACACTCCTTTTAGGCAGACAATATAATTCAGTATTCCTACAGTGTATCATCAACATCCTACATGAAATAAGAATTCACTAGATAGTCAAAGAGGCAGGAAAATCAATCCATAATCAAGCAAAAAGGGGGTAAATATAAATAGATATTAAGATGTCAAGTTATTAGAATTATCAGGGGAAAAAACTTTGAAATAAGCTGTTGTAAATATGTTCAAGAACTTAAAGGTTTATATAATGAGAGAACAGATGCAGACACTCAGCAGAAAAAAATAAACACTTAATAAAAGGGAACCAAATAGAAATTTTAGAGCTGAAAAACCATAGCTCTAAAAGGAAAAACTCATAGGTTGGGCTTGACAGCGTATTTGATATTGCAAAATAAAAGGCCAGGAGCTTAAAACAGACTGGTAGAAATTATCCAATCTTAAAAACAGGAGGAAAAAAAAGACAAAAAATAAATGAGCCAAACCTCAGTGCAGAAAGCAGAATTCCATTTTCATGGATAACTCCTTATTATGGGTCAGTATTTTATTATTCCCTTTTATACTCACTGTCTCATTTAATCCTCACAAGAACCCTCAGAGGTACCTGCGTTCCTGTTTTATAAATGGGGAACCTGAGACTAAAGAGACGTGACTTGCCCAAGCTCCCAGGCAGGATTTAAGGCCAGGTGTTCAGAACCTCATCCTCCCCACCTTCCGCACAGTTACTTCTTCGGTGGCAGGTCCCCATCCTCAGGTATCCCTTCCGTGCCCTGTTTACACTCCCAAACATCAGGTCCTGTCGGGAGGTTTCTGCAAACTCCAGGATCAGCTACTCACCTTTTCCACCTCCATCTTCCCTGAAATTGACCTCCCTGGCATGTATTTATTAAGAACAAAGCGGTCAGAGCCACTTACGGTGACATCTGGTAATTTGATAGACGACTTCAGACTGATTTCTATTGCGAGACAGTAGTACATGGCCTTGCGGTTCTGTTTCACCTTCATATATTTTAACTGGTGTTAAGACAGATGTAGCTCCCACTTAATATGTATAAGACCTTGTATGAAGAGCTTATATTGCATACATTATTAAGTTTTTACTTGAGCACTAATTGCATGGCAGGCACTCTGCCAGGTGCAAGGAACACTACATTGTACAAGATAGGGTCGCTGCTTTCATTAAAATGCATAGTTTCATTCAATCCCGTGTAATCCTCACTGTAGGCCCATTGTTATCAGATGTGTATATATTATTCCCATTTTACAGGTTCAAAAACTGAGCTTTGCAGAGGTGGATTGACCCGCTAAAAGTAATATAAGTAATAAATAAATGTAGCCCGTATTCAAAGCCAGCTGTATCTAATACAAAATCAGGTGCTTTTAAGAAATAAATCATTGTTGATTATTTCAAAAAGATGACTGAAATGGCAGAATTGCCAGGAAATTAAACAGGATGAGTAAGAATAAGAATCCTGCAAGGCTAGTCTTTATATTAATAATTACCACCTTGGGGCTTGTGCCTAGTAGGTACTTTTCTAGGTCTCCTATATACATTATGTCATTTAGCTCTTCAAAATAACCTTGTAGGCATTACCATCTCAGCTATAAGTCAGAAAACCAAGGCTCAGAGGGGTTTAGCATTTTTTCTCAAAGTCAGACAGCACGTAACTGACACGGCTGGCACTGAAGCACAGGCCTGTCCAACTCCAGATCTTTTGTTCTTAACTACTAAGAGGCACTGTCTCTTGAACAACAGCTTCTGCTTTGAAATGGCCCACTCATGCTCAGTCCTGCTTATCCAACTCAGAAGGGCCACGGGGCATACTCTCTCCCCCCACCCCCTTTCTACACGCCCTTTTCTTAAGGTATCTCAAATGGTGTGGAATTCGCCTGTGAGGTGGGACGGCACCGGCTCTGGAATCAGATTCCCACCCTAATCCTAGCCCTGCCACAACTAAGTCAAGTAATGTCGCCTCTCTGTGCCTCATCACTTTCCAATCTGGAAATCCAGTCACCCAGAGGAATGGGGCAGATGAGGAGAAGTCTTTAGACTGGGACCTACTGATTTATAAAGCTAGGTCGCATCCAGGAGCCTCTCACGCCTCACCTGGGACAGGAACAGAGTTGCCGTGTTGTTCAGATCAACACTCAGCATCTGTCACCAACCCCCACACCTGAAGGGAAGAGCCTGGGACCAGGACTGTTGGTAACTAACAGGAAGGAAAGGGTGGGCTGTTTACTCCTACGAAGGTTTCTGTTAAAAAAAAAAAAAAAAATTTAAGCCTGGAGAGCTAGCATATCTGGCAGCTTATTTTTCAGGGTTCCAGGTGGGAACTTGAGGGAAGAAGAATTAACAGGTCCCTCAAAGTAATCTGGGCCTTTTGTCATGTGGACCCAGGAATCCCGACACAGGAATCACACACACGGCAAACCCCAACCAGCCAGGGAGGAAGCAAAAAGGCTCTGAAAGCTCCTTGATGACAAGGCTAGAGGATTATTCCTCGTTTATATTTAGTAGAACTCCTCCACGCTACTTCCTGCCCTTCCTCTGTGCCCCAGGGGGGCTGGAATAAGCAAGCTGAATTTGATCAAAGTAGTGTTTCTCTACTATGTTACGGAAAGAATCTGGTATTTTAAAAACTCAAAAGGGAACCTCTTATTCAATATGCACAATTTAGAAATAATTTCAAAGGACCAAATGCACAGAGAGGCCAATAGTATGGACAATCCCCTGTGGACTCCCAAAGCCCACACATTCTGAGGTTCTCAGGGCCTCAATTTCCTCCGTTGTAAAGTGAGTTGGTTGCCCTAGAAAAACCTAATGCCGAACATTCTCTCTAGTTCTGACATTTTGTAAGTCTATTAATACGTTGGAGTTCATTTACCTCAGAACCCCTGTAGGTAATAAACTGTCACTAAGCACCAAAAATAACCCAGAGGGGAATCTTAAAAAGTTATCTGATCTCGGGTAGCTTTGAGAATATCAATTATTCTCAAGGATAGAAAACTGGAACAAAGAAACAATACCCTTAATATTAATTGCCCTTTCTTATCTGTCTAAAGCAGGGCTGAGCAAAACTTACTTTATTTGCTTTAGTCCCTCAATCTCTTTTGTTTAGAGTACGCACATGTTCAGCAAAATAAAAATGGATATTGTTTTATTTTCAACTAATAACATCCAAGGATGTGGCTTCCCGGTTGCTTTTATGTTTCTGTTGTTTTCCAGCGTTTGGAATGACTGGAACAAAAGAAAAGGAACAGCTTAAGAATAACAGCATGAAAAGCAATGCTGAGATGGTGTTCTGCCTGACTCACATCCTGAAGATTTGGAGATTTATGCTGGCCTGCAAAACACTGCAGTGAAACACCAAGAAAAGAGCCTGGAACAGTTAGGATGGCGAGCTGTGAAATCTGTCAAAGTAGGTGCTGGGGCCGAGACGGATGAGAAGCTGCATGGCCAAGTCCTATTCTCCAAGAGCCTCCAGATCTTATGGTTTCCTAATGGCGGCCTCATGCGTTCACCCTGACCTGCAAACTCCCTGGGCTGGAATGGAATAGCTAACGTTCAAGGTCATGCAATAAAAGCTTGATAGAAAGCAGACATGTTGAGATTCAACCCAATGGTGCAGGTAAAGTGCATAGCACAGTGGCCTTTTCAGAAGCTGCAAAGTCAGTGCTCAATGAATTATACCAGAATCGTAGCAGCAGCAGTAGCACTAGTAATACAAGTAGTTGTATCAGAAGTGGGGATTGTAGCAGTGGTTGCTATTGTCATGCTATCATTAAGTGGGAGGTAGAAGACAAGTGCACATCTGGGGGCAATCTCCTCCCACCTCGTGCTCTTTGGTACCCAGTAGTCAAAGATAATGGGAGCGCTAGCAGGAGAAATGAAGGAGTTTGAAATATGTATGCCAAGTCTTACAGCAGCTGCTTCTATACAATGGCTTATTTCTATATTCCATGTGGGGGATAGTTTCTACTCTGCATTACAGATGAGGAAATTGAGAAACACGAAGTTAAAATTCTTTTCTACAATTTAACACATTTACTAAGTTAGTTACCATACAAATTAGTCACAAATTAGGACACAAACCCAGACTGCCTGGGCCCATCATGTGCCTCATAGTGCCCACCTCCCCATTCTATATATCCGAAAATGACAAGAACAGGAATGATCCAGTCTGTTACTCATTTTACCATTTATAACATTGCTACTAGGTAGATGTTATTACGTATTCCTATTTAGAAGACCAGAAACTGAAGTTCTGACTTCAAAGATCTCCTCCATTATCCTCACAGCCTCCACACTCTTGGTAGAACAGCAAACCCTCTGTGTTTTTGTGTGCATGTGTGTGTGTGTGTGTATGGTGGAGGGGTGGCAAGTAGTCACCCAAAATCCACCCCCCTTAACTATCCTGTGACAACACCTGCTTTTTACCCTGACAACCCTAAGGTTTAGGGAGGATCCTTCCCCAAAGATTTTGCTTCCTACTGGACTTCATTACATGCAGAGCTACCGGGGTGAGGGTGGAAAGGGACAATTCAGAACCCCTGCTGCTCAGCGATGGAGCCAGGTGATATTAACCAGAACAACAAGAGGCACAACCTTCAAGGCCAACACTGGAAATGTTATTAGAGTGAACATGGGGCAGTACGGGACTACAGGACTTAGATGGGCACAGAGACAGAAGAATATAGCAATCTCTAGAAAGTTGTAAAGAACAACCTCCAGGATTCCTGAAAGTAAAATTGACAATCAAAGCAAATAGATCAACCTTAACATCAAAGTACCAGGTTGTACCTCGTTGCCTAGATTTCTTCACAAATTCTGTCAGTTACAAATTCTCCAAGATGTTAAATAGCTGTTGGTGAGAATTGTAATTATTATTTTCCTTAAGAAACACATGGCTAGTTATGTTTCCATTGTATTTAGCTAGCTAATATTAATAATAGAAAGATAGCAAAGGAAGGCCAGACATTATAAGCATGGTCCTCTGGGCAGCTTCATCAGGAAGCTGCAACTTCACACTCCCCAGGAAACATCCGGTCCATTCCCTGCAAATCACTGGTGGGTGAGGTCCAACAAAGGGGAAGGTGGGCACATGCACAGTGAAGTCTGGGTGACGTAGGGAAGGTGCTTGTCTGTCAGTCTAGCCTGGGGAACAAAGGTCATTGGCTAGGAGAGGAGAGCCACTGCAAGCGTGCAAAATCCTGAAATGTTAATTGGTGAAGCTCCTAGTTATAGCCCTGAGACAGGGTTCTTGCTCTCCCGTTTCCCTTGCTTGCCTTTGTACTCTCTTGCTCTAAGACCCACACTTGGCTGTCATGTGGCTTAAGCAGCTGCATGGCCCAGAGCCATGTGGACCCCAGACGCAATGGACTGCAGCTGGGAACATAAGCTAAGCTAGCCAATTGCTGGACAGGACTGTGCTTTAATGTAGAATGAAGACTCTGGACAGTGGCTTTCATTCTAGCTCTGCTAAAGGCAAAACTGGACTTCTTCCATAACCTACCAGAGGTAGTTGGAACCTTGGAGGAAAACTCCCTTAATGTTACATCATCAACAAAGCTTTCCCTGATATGTCATCCTTCCATGGGGGCCTCAGAAGATTTTTATTCCTGTGGTACCCTAAGAGCTCCTCTTCCACCAGTAACAGGTGGGGATAACAGAGGGCACCCCACCAATAACAGCTAGACCCTGAGCTATTTCTCAGCTATCTGACCAGCTCTACAGAGTAGGAAAGGGGAAGCTTCAGCTGTTCTCTTTCTTCTGGGGTCTCTGATGTGCGGAGTAAACTAAGGAAGCACCCCTATAGGTGAGGACTCAGTCCCTCAGATAGTGAGGATCAGCTATTTATATTTAGTTCTTCAGGCAGCATAGTGTAGTCTCACTGTTCTCTTTCCATCCCAGTTCTGCCAACTACTCACTGTGACCTTGGGAAAGCAAACTAAACAACAGAGCTTCTCTTCGCCAATACAATATAATTGGCTGTGAGGATTAAATGAGATGATCACGCTGGTAAGCACTGAGCACTTAATGAGTGACCAACAGGTGTTAGCTATTATTTTGATCATTGCCTTCAGGATATGGAAATGTGTTCATCATGCCATTGTGGTGAATTGGATGTTGGAGGAAGGGAGTTGTTGAGTAGGTTATGAAAGCATCCCGCAAATCAAAACTAATATTGCTTCTTTCAGTCAGTAAAGTAGGTGCCTGGTCCTTCTCAAAGGTTCCTATGGGCTGCTGCACCCCCCAAAGCTGTTGGCTAGTCAAAGAACGCCTTGAGAAGAAGAAGAAAAATGTTTCCAGTCGTAATTTAGAGCCTTTGTCTGAGGCAGCCTGAAGATCTGTTCCCCTCTTCTCTGACCTTTGTTCAGTGTGGAATCTTAGCACCACTGCTGGGTAATTGTGAGCTTGTGGATCAGAGAAAGAAATCCATGTACTTGTCAGCCATCTTCCCTCCACCCACCACGGTAGCCCATTTTTTTTTCACATAATAAGTTGATCACTTGGTGTCCTAGGATAGAAATCAACAGAAGGAAAATGGACCTTTGATTTCCGCACCTAACCTATCAGCCAAGAATCAGCTTCTTTTGCCTATTTGGTAGCTAACATAATTTTGGCCACAGGGATGGCTAACCAGTTTTGTAGCACCCAAATTTTTATTGCCCAAATGGGCAGTGGGGTGGGAAGTGCATTACACAGAGGAATTGAAAGACCAGTGTTCCAGGCTGTGCACCCTTAAGACAACTGTTTTAACTTCTGAACCTCCGTATTCTCATTGCAGAATTAGAATAAGAAAAGTTGCTTCACAGAGTTACAGTGAGGATTTAGGTTAGATAATAAGAGATGAGAGTATCTGCCTAAAGCACCAACGCAGGTGCCCGTGGAATCTAATAAAAATGGTTGAGATAATTGATATGAAGATATTTTTTGCTCCTAGTGAAAGAAAATGTCTTCTCATTAACTTCCTCCTGAGGGAACACAGGTTGCGGGGTACAATTTTTCACTCCCAGCTAATGCTCACTCTTGCTTCCTAAGAGGACTTCATGAATCCATGGCCACTTTCACCTCCAGAGATGCCACAAGGGGGAGCACTTATCCCTGTGGATGTGCACTGCAGCTCCATTTCCACCCTCCCACCGTGGTCTCTTTTCTAAAAACAGATAGATGCTGAATAAAATGAATAAAGAGAGGCCTAAACTAAGGGGGAAAAAATAAAAAACCACCATGGTCTGCCTTGTACTAACTGCCACTAATTTCCTTAAGTAAGTCACCTACCCTGTTCTAGATCTCATTTTTCCTCATGTGTAAAATTCATTCAAAACTTGCCAGGCACTAATCTAGGCAATGATATGAATCAGAAATAAAAATACTTTAGTCTCTGCCTTCAAAGAATCAACAGTATCATGGTTTAAATGAACTTGCAAACCAACAATTACAAAGCGAAGTGATTAAAGCTTCTATGGAATAATCGGGAGCTTAGAGGAAGGAGCCCTAGGGTTTGTTAAGAATCAGAAAACACTTCACACACAAGGTAAAGCTAAATTTTTAATTTGAAGGAAAAGCAGCAATTCAGTAGGCCAAAAAAAAAAAAAAAAAAGGACGGGTACTGCAGGGAGAGAGGATAAAAATACACAAACACAGACACGGGAGAGGGAAAGTCAGTTAGCGTAGGAGACATGAGGGGCAGCATCAGAATTCTTATCCTTTAGTCCATGAACACTTTTTCATGTTTGATATTGTAATTATGTGCTTATTTCCATTTCTCTGTAGAGGAGATCCATTTTCCTTGATCTCATTATATTCTCAAATTGATTGGTAATAAGGCAAATGTATATATCAGTGTATATATACTGAGTGGCCAGATTAGTATGACCATCTGACGTTTGTAGGCAAATTAGATATAATTTCGCGCTGAAGTTGCTAGAGGGCCAGACGATTATAAATAGGGAAGAAGGTTGTTTACCACGACAGTAGAAGTGATTTTTTTCTGAAGATATGGGTAAACAACACGATTTAACAGCCTTTGAACGTGAGATATATTTGAATGTGAGTGGCCAGATTATTATGACCACCCTGTCAGTACTTCGTTGGGCCATATTTTGCCTTCAATACTGCGGCGATTCTTCTTGGCATTGACTCCACGAGATGTTGAAAAGTGATGCGAGGAATCTGACAACATGCCTAATGAATAGCACTGTCCAGTTCTGTGAGATTTGATGGCTGTGGAACCAGCTGCCTGATGGCTCTTTTAACTTCGTTCCACAAATGCTCAATTGGATTGAAATCTGGTGATTGTGGGGGCCACCTAAGCAAGGTAAAGTCTCCCTCATGTTCTTGAAACCACTCCTGCACAATATGAGCACCGTGGCATGGCGCATTGTCATGTTGGAAGAAGCCATCTCCATTGGGATACGCCATCAACATAATAGGATGAACCTGATCAGCAACGATACTTAGGTATGTTGTGCTATTCCACAACATGAATTAAAGGGCGTTGTTCCACATGAATTAAAGGGCCCAAATAATGCCAGGAAAACATGCCCCAAACCATAACACTGCCCCCACCAGCTTGAAGGGTTGTACTCATGCAAGTGGGGTGCATGCTTTCATGCTGTTTCCCCCAAATTCTCTACCATCTGCATGATGCAACTGGAAACGTGATTCATCAGACCACATGACTTTTTTTCCAATGCTCGACTGTCCAATCCTTGTGTTCCTGTGCAAATTGGAGACGTTTTATCTTGGTAACTGCAGACAGCAAAGGGAGGGCAGTTGTGGGTGATCAGGCCAGCAGGGAGGGTAGTTGGGAGGAACCAGGCCTGAAAGGGAGGGCAGTTAAGGGTGACCAGGCCAGCAGGGGAAGGCAGTTAGAGACAATCGTGCTGGCAGGGGAGCAGTTAGGCATCGATCAGGCTGTCAGGGGAGTGGTTAGGGGGTGATCAGGCTGGCAGGCAGAAGTGGATAGAGGCAATCAGGCAGGCAGGCAAGCGAGCAGTTCGGTGCCAGCAGTCCTAGATTGTGAGAGGGATGTCCGACTGCCTGTTTAGGCCCGTTCTTACCGGGATCGGGCCTAAACAGGCAGTCGGACATCCCCCAAGGGGTCCCAGATTAGAGAGGGTGCAGGCTGGGCTGAGGGACACACACACCCAACCCCCCCCCCCCCGCATGAATTTCATGCACCGGGCCTTTAGTCAACAAAATGAAAAGACAACCCACTGAATGGGAAAACAGAGTCACCAGTGATACATCTGATAAGGTGTTAATATACAAAATTTGTAAAGAACTAATACAACTCAACACCAAAACAAAACAAAACAAAACAAAACAAAACACCTAACAAACCAATTGAAAAATGGGTAAAGGACCTGAAGAGACACTCCTCCATAGAGGACATACATATGGCCAATAAACATATGAAAGATGCTCAACATCACTCATCATCACAGAAATACAAATTAATTCTGCAGTGAGATATTACCTCACACATGTCAGAATGGCTATCATCAAATAACAAACAAGTGTTGGCGAGGGTGTGGAGAAAAGGGAACCCTCGTGCACTGTTGGTGGGAATGCAGATTGGTGCAGCCACTGTGGAAAACAGTATGAAGGTTCCTCTAAAAATTAAAAACAAAACTGCCTTATGACCTAGTGATTTGCTTCTGGGCATATATCTGAAGAAACCCAAAATACTAATTTGAAAGCATATATGCACCCCTAAGTTCATTGCAGTGTTACTTACAATAGACAAGCTATGGAAGCAACTCAAGTGCCCATCAATAGACCAGTGAATAAAAAAAGCTACGGTACATATATAAGGGCGGGGCAAAAGTAGGTTTACAATTGTTCGTATGGAAGATAATGCAATAATTAATAAATAATAATACAAAAATAAACTCTGCGTTTTTGAGAGCCAAATTTTTTAAACTTAAACTATATTGGTAGGTACATTGTTAATAACTTTATTAGGGTACTCCTAAGGCTTAGGAAGAGCCACACTCAAAGGGCCAAAGAGCCGCAGTTTGCTGACCATGGACCTAGAGGATATTATACTAAGTAAAATAAGCCAATCAGAGAAAGACTAATACCATATGATTTCACTTATAAGGGGAATCTACAGAACGATATAAACAAACAAACAAAACAGAAAGACACTCATAGATACAGAGAACAGACTGATGGTTGCCAGAGGAGAGGTGGGTTGGGGGACTAGGTGAAAAAGGTGAAGGGATTGACAGATACAGATTGATAGTTACAAAATAGTCATGGGGATGTAAAGTACAGCATAGAGGATATAGTCAATAATATGGCCAAAACCGGTTTGGCTCAGTGGATAGAGCGTCGGCCTGCGGACTAAAGGGTCCCAGGTTCGATTCCCGTCAAGGGCATGTACCTGGGTTGCGGGCACATCCCCAGTGGGGGATGTGCAGGAGGCAGCTGATCGATGTTTCTCTCTCATCGATGTTTCTGACTCTCTATCTCTCTCCCTTCCTCTCTGTAAAAAAATCAATAAAATATATTTAAAAAAATAATAATAATATGATAACTACAAATTGTACCATTTAGGAAATATCAGGGGGAACACTTTGTAAAGTATATAATTTTCTACTCACTATACTGTATACCTGAAACTAATACAAAATAATATTAAATATAAACTGTAATTGAAAAATTTTTTTAAAGTAAAATAAAAAGTAAATCATATCATGCCATTCCCTGCTAATAATGTTCAAAATACTTTCCATGTAAATTCCTTGTAATGGACTACAAAGAAACATTTAGCCCCTACATACTTCTCTGTACTCATATTCTACCACCCTCCCTAGCACTAAGCCTGTTCCTTAAATACTCCTGAATGCATTCTGCCTCACTTTCTTTATGTTACAGCATTCTCTGCTAAGAATATTTTTCATCAAATATTTATGATACTCTTCTTCACTTCATTTGGTCTCTACCCACTATAACCTTCTCTGAGAGTTTTCTGTGAAATATCCAAAATGGCAGCCCAATATTTTTCTTTTTCCATCCTAGAATTATCCACACCTGATACCACAGCATTTAATAGAATTGTATCTGTATGTCTGCAGTCTGTCTTTTTCGCACACACAGCTCTTGGAGAGCAGAGACTGCCTTCTGATTCACCCATGTATACTCACTCTTAGGACAGTGCCTGGTGCATGGCTAGCACTTAGTAAGTATATAAGCAATTAAAAAAGAGAAAGCAGATGTAAATGAGTCTTTGCAACAACCAGCACATAGTTCTTGTTCAAAAATAGTCTCTGATGGAAGCTACTGATAAGGACCACCAAACTTTTTTTGGTCATTTGTTTCTAGGGTATGTAAGAATTTACATAGGGTATGCAGAATTTACATGGATGAATTGGGCAGAAAGTCAGTCTTTAAGCTTGGTGAAAGCAATCGTATATCATAAAAGCCTAATATGCAAATCGTCCCCTCAACCAGGAGTTTGACCAGGGGGTGGGGCCAGCCAGCCAACCGCAGGAAGGGAGGCCCCCGGCCAGCAGCAGGCAGCCGCTAGGGACGCTACGTGTGCACAGATTTTGTGCCTCTAGTCATTCAATAAAAGTGGACACCTTGGTAAGGGTTTCTAACAATAGTATTTATAATGGTAACAGCCAATATTTACTGAATGATTGTGTGTAAGGTGCATGGTAAGTGACTTACATGTATGAAGTTAGGTAATCCTCACAACACCACTATGAGGGAGATACGTTTAATTTCCCCATTTTACAGGTGAAGAATTAGAGAGCAAGATATATTTTCACAGAACTAAGTGACAAAAATAGGTGTGGAGTCTAGGGATCTGTTTCTTTCTTTTTTAAAAAAAAATATATCTTGATTGATTTCAGAGAGGAAGGGAGAGGGAAAGAGCGATAGAAACATCAATGATGAGAGAGAATCATTGATTGGCTGCCTCCTGCACGTCCCCTACAGGGGATCAAGCCCGCAACCTGGGCATGTGCCCTAGACCAGAATCAAACCTGGGACCCTTCAGTCCACAGGCCGACGCTCCATCCACTGAGCCAAACCAAACAGGGCAGGATCTGTTTCTTAAATACTCTGATTCTTTTTCTTCTTCAGGATGAAAACACAAAAATATTAGGATAAGGTTCATTATTTGAGCTGTTTTATTGCTCATTATGAATCTGTCTTCATTCACCTACTACTACTTTTTAAAAAGGTTATAGCTCAGAAACAGCCAGATTGAAGAGATGCATAGAGCAAGGTGTAAGGGAAGGGCAAGGAGTTCCCAAGCCCTTTCTGAGCACACCACTCTCATGAGTCTCCAAATGCTCACCAACCCGGAAGCTGTCCTAACCTTGTCCTTTTGAGTTTTGGGAGGCTTTATTACATAAACACGATTAATTAAATCATCAACCATTGGTAATTGAACACAATCTTGAGCCCCTCTCCCCACTATTGTATTTCTTCTATTTCCATAATTTGTATATATATTCATAAAAAAGATAGATAGATAGATAGATAGATAGATGATAGACAGATAGATGGATGGATGGATGGATGGATGGATAGATAGATAGATAGAATGAAACAGAGAGAGGTAAAGAACAGAAGGGAGGATGGAGTTGCATATACAATTAAGTATGATTATATTATATAAGCCAGCAATCATGTCCTTGGCTATATATCCTACAGAATTAAAACTTATGTTCCCACAAAAACCTGCACATAAATATTCCTAACAGCTATGTGCAATAGCCAAAAAAACTGAAAACAACCCAATAACTGTCAATGGGCAAATGGCCAAACATACCATAGAATATTACTCAGGAATAAGAAAGAATAGATTATTGATACACTCAGCTCATATGAATCTCAAGGACAATATGCTGAGTGAAAAAAAAGCCAATTCCAAAAGGTTACATACTGTATTATTCCACTTCTATACCATTACAGAAAAGACAAAATTATAGATATGAAGGATAGATTATTGGTTGCCCAGAACTGGAAGATGGGGAAGATGGGTGTGGTTATAAAAAGGTAACACTGTGCTTCAACCTGGATATTTCCTACGGACCTATTTTCTCACTTAATAATCCTCTCTTCTTTTACTTCTACCATGTTGCTAACTCTATTCCTTGCATTCTTTATTTCAAACATTATAATTATCAATTTTAGAATTTCCATTTATTATTTTTCATAGGTTTGAATAATCTCAGAAGCATATTAATCATAATTTTTAAAAGTGTTTTATGGTACCTCTAATATTTCACTCCCTTTGGACTGGTATGTATAATCTATGTTTTTTTTCCTGGGATTTGATGTTTTGGTTCTGTTCCCTGGCATGCCTGGTAGCTTTTGACAGAATGTCACACATTGTTTAAGAAAAAAATGAAGAGATTCTGGATCATATTATTTTTCTCCAGAGAAAATTTAAATTCTTTATGGTAAATAGAGTATGGTCATATAACCTTGATAAAATCAGAGATTAAAACATTATGTTTTAGGCATTGCTTTTACTGTTCTACTTCTCTTTTGTGCTTACACCTGAAGCATTTGAGATTTAAGAATCTCAAATGGAAGTTGGGTATTTTTCAGTTCCTCCTCCTTAATGTGCCCTGAACTTAAACCTTTGTCTTCAAAACTGTGAGATTGTAGTTGTTAAGATGAAAAAGGAAGAGCCCCTGGTGTTACTTTTATACATAGGATAGACAAACTTAAGAAAAAAAAATAAAGAATCAAAGGAACAGGAATCAATTTATTTGGGAGCACATGCCCGGGTTGCGGGCTGGGTCCCAGTTTTGGTGGTGGTGGTGGTGGGGCGGGTGGGGGGGCGGGGGGGGGGGGGAGGTAGGCATGAAGGAGGCAGCCGATCAATGATTTCTCTATTATCATTAATGTTTCTATCTCTCTTTCCTTCTCCCTTCCTCTCTGAAATCAATGGGGAAAATTTTTTTTTAATTCAGGTTATTTTTTATGGTGGAGCAGCAGAGCACTGCAAATCAGATCTATTCATTCTACAGAGACTTACTTAACAGGTCCCTTAGGCAAATATTAATCAAATAGGCACCTATCACCCTAAATAAGCAGAACTGTGGTATGGGGAGAATGCAAAATAATGTGCCCAGGGACTCAGGAGCCTCTTGAGAGGAAAAGCTTAAGATCCAGGCCTTTTTAATTTTTTTTTTTTTTTGAGGTTCAAGCTCATCCTACACCTGAACTGATTAGGTCCCACAGAAGATCCACTCACAGAGGAAAGGGCCAGGAGGGAAAGTTCCAAGAGGGAAGGAGAACCTGGCCAGCCACCTAGGCTCACAGTCAGGCCTAAATGGGGGTGAAAATTGTAGCGTGGTTGATCATGGAAACCCTTCCTTATCCAAGAAGAAAACTTCAAATACAATGACAGAGTCTTCCGTGTAAGCTGAAGAACTCTGACCTTGAGCAACTCTGGATGAAGAGGACACTCATGGGAACAGGATTCAGACCAGCAAAGATGTCTTGGTTTCTGTTGACCGAGAAACACTCCCCAGTACAGCACCAGTCTCAGCTGTACTGCTTGGCAGCAAAAGAAACCAGGCAGTTAAAAAGTGAGCATCTACCTGTGGCCAGGCATGATTCTTCAGTTCTCTTTTAGCCAGGAAGAAGGACTGGCCTCTCTGGGCTGAGGAACTCCCCAGGCAGGCCTAAGCCATTAGTTGGACATCCCCCAAGGGCTCCCAGCTGCCAGAGAGATGTCTGACTGCCAGCTTAGGCCCAATCCCCCAGAGTGGCAGATGTACATCCCCCAAGGGCTCTCAGACTGCGAGAGGGCACAGGCTGGGCTGAGGGACCTCCCCCACCAATTGCACGATTTTCATGTACTAGGCATCTAGTCATATATAATGCTGAGCTAACTTGCTTCAGAACTTCTGTTAAAACAATAAGTAAATATAGAAGACACTAGAGGCCCAGTGCACAAATTCATGCATGGGAGGGGGAGGAGAGGGTCCCTCAACCTGGTCTGACCCCTCTCACAGTCCAGGAGCCCTCAGGTGATGTCCTCCTCTGTGGGAGGTGACCGGGCTGATGAGGGAAAGGCGCTGCCCCCATCACCCTGCTGCTCCTGCCACTGCTGGCCACCGCAGCTGCAGGCCCTTGGCCCTTGCTTTTTAGTGTTGGCCCTGCCCCCCATGCACTGGTGGTTGGGAGGCAATCTGGGGCCAGGCCGGCTGGGGAGGGGCTGTGGGAGACTGAGGCACAGCAGGTTGCAACCCATCCAGCCTCTGCAGAGGTGTGGCACCTGGACTGGGCCCACACTGCTGTCTCTGTGGCTGCCTCTGCAGAAGGGGCACTGGGACTGGGCTGTGCCATGGCCTGTCCCATGCCACCTTTGCAGAAGGGGGCACGGTGCCGCCTTCTCGCCACCTCTGCAAAAGGGGCCATGGCGCTGGACCGGTGGTGCCAGACCGGCCCACCCCTCTCGCGCAAGCCCCAGACCCACCCGCCTCTCCCGCGTGGCACCAGCCCCAGGCCCTCGCAGCTGCTGTGGCTTTGTCCAGATGGACGTACAGAAGACGTCCACCCTAATTAGCATATTACCCTTTTACTAGTATAAATGTTTGGGGCTCCCTGAGAGTCCTTCTCCATCCTCCTTCACATCAGTCCCTCCATAGAATTGATCAATATTTACCCTAAATATATCTCTATGGATGCTTTTGTTATTCCATTATAGCCTTATCTGCAGTCTACCAGTTACATCTGCTTTTAATATTCTTATGTACATACCAACTTCAGAATACAATCCATACTTCCTAGCATGGTGTAGGCCTTAACGATTTGTCCTTCTTGCCTTTCCAGTCCCACTCCCTGCCCTGCCCTACACCCCAGTAAGGTGAACAAGTCGTCTGCACTCATGGAGCTCCTCTGCTCCTTTGCACGTGTGCTTCTTTCTGCCTGGAATGACCTGGCATCCTTCCATCTGGTTTCTTGTGCCCCATTTATACTCTGTGTCATTGAATAATGCCTCTGTCAATACATATTATATTGGATTAAAATGATAAGTTTTCTTGCATGTTATACCCAAAGGATTCAGAGTGCCATTAATGTAAGGAATTAGCCTTTCCTAATTCAATGTCTAGGGCTTGGCACATAGAATATTATTAGCTCAAGTAGGATTTCTTAAAAAATAAATGATTAATTGAATGAATTAATTGGTTGTTGATCAAACTAGTGATAACGCTACCTGTTGGCACATGCTTGTACCAAGACATTGAGAAAAATTCTAGGTATTGAATAAATCTGAAAATGATGTGTTTCAGAGTTCCTATTCCAACAGAAACAGCACTTAGATAAGAAAAAAAAAGCTAAATGTATTTTCTAAAAATTGTTTCTCCTACTGAGACTTTCACAATGCAGCTGCTTTCCGTGTGTGCGCGTGTGTGTGTGTGTGTGTGTGTGTGTCTGACAGGGAGCTGAGCAGCCTCCACTTGACACCTGACAGCGAGTCCCTCCTGATCCTGCTGGGAGCTGCCACAATCCATCCCGTGGCAGGAGCTCTTCTTCCTGCCTCATTAAAATGGAGAGCCAGATCCTGGAAACGAAAATCCACCAAAACCTGTAACTCAGAGAAAGGAGTGGGGTTTAGGGACACATGTAATAGACCCATGCAAGAAAACTGAAAAGCTGGTCCACATTCTAAAATCTTAAAGGCCTTTTTATCCCATCTGTGTTCAATTTGTGTATTGAATCCGAGGTTATAGGATTCCCAGCAGAAGGCAGCTTCACCCCAGGCACCACGTTCTCCCCACGCAGCCAGCCCGTAGGGGAGCCAGCCTGACCCGCTCCCCACTAAACCGAGCAGCCGTGCCTGCACACAGCCCTGCTCCACCACCGATGCTCAGTGTTAATTGCTTCCCTGGGCCATGCTGAGAAGCCAGGGTGGGAGAAGCCTGGCAGTATCCTCAGGTGATTCCTGAAGGCTCTCTTCCTTCCTGGGCTCATTATCCCCTTCTGACACAATCATCCTTCAGGTTCCCTCAGAGTACCCAAGTCAGTCATGCTAGAGGATGGCATCTTGGGACACCCTACCCTTCCTTCTGAATGATATAATAGGAGGTTAATTCCCAGCCTCAGTGCCCGGGGAAGCTAGGGAGAGTACCGGGGAGACTGCGGTTTCCCAGGGAGATCTGTGTCAGCTCTCTCACCCTAATTACTGGGAGCAGACAGAAGCTGTTAGGTTAGCAGACCTTATGGGGATACTGGCTGCCTACAGAGTCATCTCGAGAAGAGAGACAGAGAAGAGAGTCGAGACCCCCTGGGACTCTGCTGGGAATGAAGCAAGAGCTCAGTAAAACAGGACACTCAGGTGGCCTTTCTTGTGGCCCTGAGAATGCCTGGCCCAGATCTCAGGACTTACTAAACCATAAGCTGTCTCCAGACTTGGCTCAGAGGCTATGGACAGAAATGTCTCCACAGAGGAAAACATAAGGAAATGCAACTTGATGAAGTAACAGCTAAGTTTGGGGTAGCAACAACCTTTGAAACACAGTAGCACATGCATTTTCAATAAAAGACCTCCCACCACACACCTCACACGCGTAGCAGTAAAGGAATTTCTGTCTTTTCTGTTGTCGTTGTTAGAGAGGAAGCCTGTGCAAAAGTAAGTCCGCGGGCCACTGACAAACGCTAAGGAGATGAGAAATGACCTCGAAGGCCCATTTCTCTGAGTCCTTGCCACACTGGAATGTGTATTGTTCCAGAATTGTTTCAACTCTTTCATGTGCTCATGCCTGGGTTTTTTTGTGTATTTTTTTAATAGATGACAACGCTCCTAGCTTGATCAGTTTCATGTCATCCACTTCTGTAGAGTCTACCATGTCTAAGAAAGTGCCAAGGCATAAAGAAGGTGCCAAGTCGGTGTTTCTGGAAAAGAAGAAAAAAGGGGAGAAAGAAGCAATGGTAGGATGGAGGCAGGAAAGGAGAGAGGGGGAAACAGATGAGGGACGTTTTAGGGTTTTCCAGAATTATGCAGAAATCCACCCTGTGGGCCAAGGCGTGGGTTAAAATAATTTTTTTTTTCATTGCAATGAGTATGAAATGTCCAGAGGCCATGAAGTTAAGCAGCCGTGGACAGATTTTATATACAGCTCTTATTCCCCAAATTCAGTGATCAAGCACTATTTAAATACACCCTGCACAGCTTTTTCCAATCTTCTGCCGGAAGCTGGTCGTATTCAATAAACAAAACATTCCTCGGCCGAGGAGCAAACAAGCAGAAATCCTAAACAAAAGACTTCACACAGGGCATTTGAATATGTTTTTCCTTCTTGTTCAAGATAGACATGCAGATAGCTAAAGGAAGGGCAGTACTAAGCTTGGTCCATCTTGCTTAAAACCAATGTCTACCCTTTCTTTGAAGTATTGTTTTTTCTTATAAATATGACAAATGATAACAAGGTCACGACTAGCGGAGACTGTACCCAGGGGAGAGGCTTGTCCTCTGGTAATTTTCCCAAAACAGGAAGAAAGGAGGAAATCAAAACAGGGACTCAGAAAGTATTAATTTTACCCCAGCTGGTGTAGCTCAGTGGTTGAACGTCAACCTATGAACAAGGAGGTCACGGTTCGATTCCCGGTCAGGGTTGAGGACTCAATCCCCAGTATGGGACGTGCAGGAGGCAGCCAATCAATGATTCTCTCTCATCATTGATGTTTCTATCTCTCTCTCCCTTTCCCTTCCTCTCTGAAATCAATAAAAAAAATGGTAAGTTCTTAATCTTAACATTTTCTCTTTCACTAATTTTGAGGGGAATATAGGGGAACCTCTATCTAAATATACAGCACCCTTGTCTCTCTCTGAGGCATGAAGACAAAAATGAGTCTCAGGGAACTAGAAACAACCAAAGAGACTAGGACAGAAAGGAGCTCAGGAAAATAACCCCACTGAAAACTGTTTATAAACCCTTGGGCTACACCCAAAGCTGTGCACGCATACATCTGATTCTAAGTAGCAAAATCTTGGAGAACTGAAACCAAGATACATGGCCACTCAGGACACAGACTGGCCACTAGGTGGAGCACACACAAGACAGATCGAAGCAAAGGCTTTGAAAACCCAACAGACATTAGAATCCAGAAGGTAGGATTGACTTGCAGACTGAAGCTACATAAAACAAAATATAAAATTTTTCTATAATATTTAAATAGGATGCAGTTCTACAATTCAAAATTAGGCAGCAGATAAAGAACAAAGAAAACCTCGACTCACATTGACAAAATCGACAAATGCCAAGGCTGAGGTGACAGAGATGTTGGGATTATCTGACAAAGTCTTTAAAATAAAGTCTTTGAAACAAAATGAATATATAGAAAGTTTCAGCAAAGAATTGAAAGATGTATGGAAGGACCAAATGGACATCTTAGTGCTGAAAAATACAATGACAGAAATAAAGACTTCACTAATTGGGCTCAGTAATGAAATGGAAATGAATAGAGAAGAAAAGAGGAAGAAAGTCAGAAAACTTTAAGATGAATACATAAAATCATACACTTTGAACAGTGAGAAACAAGATTGAAAAACAAGTCTCATAGACCTATAGAGCAATAGAAAAGTTCTAATATTTGTGTTGTCAGAGTCCCAGAAAGTGATGAGAAAAATTTTGATGCTGAAGAAAATAGTTGAAGAAAGAATGGCTGAAAACTTCCTAAAAATTTTAATTCATGTTCTAAATTATATAACCTCTAAACCAAACAGATAATAGTAGAACTGGATTTCAAACCAATGTTTCTCTTACTCAAAAGCGTATTTAGATCCTGTTCGTATGCTCCCATAGATCTGCATTTGAATTCTATCAAACAGATATTCTCTTTTTTTAAACGTGAAGAGAAGGGTGCTGTTTGACTCTCTAATTTCCTCTTCCCTCCAAGATTCCTGACACTGAACTCTCAATGCTGCAATGACAACCATGCTCTGGACAGTTTTCCTCAGAGCTGTTTTTTGTTTTTTTTTATAGATGAAACTCCCCAGTGGCCTAATAGAAATGAGGTCACCTGCGAAATCAGCATGGAGTGCTCTCAGTGCACGGGGCTCTTACAGGCTTGGCCTTTGGCTGACAAAAAAAGGGTGGGGGTTAATGCGAATTTTATATACCTCCCACCACTGCCTATGGGAAAACCACAAACAAGCACGGAAGTCACCAGAAAGCCGTGTCCAGTGAGAAAGGCGCATTTATCAAAACCAGCAGGAACTTCACCCACACTGGTACAGAAAGGCAAGGTTAAAACCAAATGAGACCAGGAGGTTGGGGCCATGAGACCAGGCCAGAGAATTTAAATGAGTTTTATTAAAAGCCTTCATTACCTAAAGGTTTGCCAAAGACAAATAGCCACTTTAGTTCTCAGCCAGGTGCCCTGTTAGAGAAAAGGGTTTAAGCATTTTCTTCCCACAGCAAAGCCACTGGCCAAGAGGAAAAAAAAATCTGAATAAATGACTGAGATGAGAAAGGCAATCTTAGTTATATCATTGGTGCACATACAGCAAGAAAAGGCCATTGGGATAGTGGAAAGCAAATGCACTTTGAATCAGAACTCCTTGTAAATTTCATATCTCCCACGTGAACTTGGGCAAATCATTTTAACTCTCTCTTGACCTCACTTTCATAAACGATGGAGACTGAAGATGTAATGCTTCCTCCCAAGATTGTTGTAAGAATTAATGCATGTGCAGGGTCTGGCCCATACCAGGCCACATCTCTAAATGGCTGGGTATTCTGAAGGAGACACTTTTTCTTGTACATGGAATAGCAGTCACTCACATTAGAAAGGCCTTCCATTTTCACCTGGTTCTATGAAAGCCTGAAGAACCAAGGCTAGGATGAAAAAAGGTCTCCTTGAGTTGCTACATCTCTGGGTAGTTTTCTGCATTCCATCAGCCCCAATTTTTACATATTATATAAATAAAACACAAAATACTTCAACTTCCTGGCTTTAGCTGAAGCAGGTAGGTCACCTGAAATGTCAGTATGAATTTTAGAAAAAAGCAAGACAGAAATAAATATCACAAGGAAATTCTTCAAATATGTTTTTAATGCTAAGAAACCTACTAAGAGCTCAGTCCAACTAGGATTCACTGAGCAACAACTGGATATGACATGATCTTTGCTGCCTAAAGCACACTTAGGGAGACAGAAATACCACTAGACATTCCAGGTGATAAATCCAGTAATGGCGAGATATACAAGGAGCTGAAAGACCATTAAGGAGGCACTAACTTTGTCCAGGAGGACAGGTATGCTTCACAGAAAGTGGTTTCTGAATACAGTGATAGGCAGGTTTCTCAGGGTGGAGGTGGGAACAGGGTTTCCAGGCAGGAGGGATGATGTGTGCAAAGGCACAGAACTAAGTGATGGCAGGAAATCATCAGATCTCCTTCACATTACCATGCTCCAGACAACATGGGGGGAGGAAGAATCCTTTTTCCCAAAGTCAGGACTGTCTGGTTCTAAATGTCCCCCAAGTGGTACAATGTAAGAAATAATATGTAGACAAAAGACCTAGGCTGACCATTGCATATTGAACAAACCACTCTGAGCATTAGTTTTCTCTTCAATAAACACTAGAGGCCTGGTGCACCCTCTTGCAATCAGGGACATCCCTCTCACAATCCAGGACTGCTGGCTCCTAACCGCTCACCTGCCTGCCTGCCTGATCACCCCCTAAACCTCTCACCTGCCTGCCTGATTGCCCCTAACCACTCACCTGCCTGCCTGATGCCCCTAACTGCTCACCTGCCTGCCTGATCACCTCTAACTGCTCACCTGCCTTGCCTGATTGCCCCTAACCACCTCTGCCTCAGCCCCTGCACCTGGGACCCAGGCTTCCGGCCAGCCGCAGGCACCCAGGACCCCGGGTGGCTTTGACCAGGCTGGCCGCAGGCACCTGGGACCTGGGCGGCACCGCCCCAGCCCCGGCTTTGTCAGGAAGTACGTCTGGTCTATCCGGTCTAATTAGCATCTTACCCTTTTATTAGTATAGATAGGTTAAAGATAATCACTACTTCTTAAGTCTGTTTTGAGGATTTGTTGATATGATAGTCTTCTTTAAATTGTAAATCTAAATGAATGGCAAATACTATGTATATTTCTTAGCTTTGATCATTTATAAATAATCCATATTAATCTTTAATAGCTATATATTTATAAAGCAACAGATACTCAGTTCTATGAATAATATTAACATATAATACATAGCAACCACTAAAATATCCTAGGAATTGAGATAGGTATAAAGAGATCTAGATATTTTCAAATCACTTTCAAAATATTTAGTGACTAGGAAGAGAAAAATCAATCATTTATATTATGACTTCCCATCTGCAAAGTGTAGGGGAAATGTTTTAGCATGAAAGAGGTTTTATGATGGAAAAAGTAAATAGTGCAAAAAAGTAAGAAAACGCTCACATAGATGGTTTATTTTTAAAAACATGACAATTAGGCCCTGACTGGTTTGGCTCGGTGGATAGAGTGTCAGCCTGTGGACTGAAGGGTCCCAGGTTCAATTCCGGTCAAGGGCATGTAGCTTGTTTGTGTGCACATACCCAGTAGGGGGTGTGCAGGAGGCAGCTGATTGAGGTTTCTCTCTCATCAATGTTTCTAATTCTCTATCCCTCTCCCTTTCTTCCTGTAAAAATTCAATAAAATATATTTTAAAAACTAAATAAAAACATGGTAATTTTAGGATGAAAATATAAAGCAGTTTGCGAGTTGGGAAAACCTAGCCCAGTGATGGCGAACCTTTTGAGCTTGGCGTGTCAGCATTTTGAAAAACCCTAACTTAACTCTGGTGCCGTGTCACATATAGAAATGTTTTGATCTTTGCAACCATAGTAAAACAAAGACTTATATTTTTGGTATTTATTTTATATATTTAAATGCCATTTAACAAAGAAAAATCAACCCAAAAAATGAGTTCGCGCGTCACCTCTGACAGGTGTGTCATAGGCTCGCCATCACTGACTAGCCAAAGGATTATGAGGAATAAGAGGTAAAAGCCATGCAGCTTCCTGGGAGAATGTAGGAAAGTAGCGGATGAAAAGAAAGAAAACCCTCAGAGTGAGAGGGCTGACCCTTAGAGGGCAGCAGCTCAGAAGAGGAGGCACCAGAAATACTGAAAGAAGGAACCAGGGCATTGGGCGGGGGGAAGGAGGCGGCTCCCAGGTGAATACCAACCTATTTGAGTTGGTTTTGCTTTACTTTGCTTTGCTTTTGAAAGTCCTCATTCTGCTTCTTAGGTGCCATCTCGGAACTTTTGTGATGCCTTTTCATCTCTGTGTGCGTGAAGGGGGAGGTTAGCTTGTGTGTATAATTTTCTAAAAGAGCATCGCAAAGTATTTTTTTTTTACCTTTTGTCTGGACTGTTAATTCTCTATAAAAAAGCCTATAAATCACCTGATATGATAATCAAAAACAACTAAAATAAATAAATAATTAATTAATTAATTCTTAGTTAACCAAACAACCCTACTTTATGCCAGGCACTTGTCTGGCACCGTGAATACAAGGGTGACTAAGGGAGCCACAGCCTCTGCCTTCAGGATGTTTCCAGAGGAACTGGGAAGATGGCCAGCTGAACAGGATGGTCCATCATCCCTCTGATAGGAGACGTATGGAACTATAGTAATCGCCTGGTAGAAATTTTGTGTTTATTTTGGGATGGGCAAAAATTGGAGTTAGGTTTGTCAAGAAGTCTTCCTGGATTAAATGCAGTTCTAGTGGGCTTTTTCTTCATTCAAAATATTTAATGAGCTTGGCTGGCGTGATTCAGTGGTTGCATGTTGACCTCTGAACCAGGAGATCATGGTGCGATTCCAGGTTAGGGCGCATGCTCAGGTTGCGGGCTCAATCCCCATTGTGGCGTGCAGAAGGCAGCCTATCAATGATTCTCTCTCATCATTGATGTGTCTATTACTTTCTCCTTCTCCCTCTCAGAAATCAATACAAAATCTATTTTAAAAACATTTAATGAGTACCTAAAATTTTGATGCTGATTTAGTAGAAAGAGAACCAGCAACTCTAATACACTTATTGAATGATTCATGTGTTCATCCAGTGAATAGTTAATGAATATTGCTGCCTTTTATAGGCCAGGGACTGTGTATACAGAAAGAACATGAGTGACCTGATTCTTTCCCTCACTGAGCTTCAATGTAGCTGATCTAAACTCTTCAGTGTGCAGCTGAGAGGCAGTAACACCAACAGGAACATTGATCACGTGCTCCGGGAGGAGCGTGTCCAGAAAATAAGCTGGGAAACACCCTGAGAAACCATTCAGCCCATTCCTCTGCCCGCACAAAGGACACCAACATTCACCTGCATTCCTGGGTGGTACCTGCTGCCCCACTTCCCCAAACCAAACATAGCACACACATTCTCAATCTGAAGGCCTCATCAGGCCTGGGTAGCCCTAAGGCATGAAGGAGAGATCATGTGGAAGACCATGTAGGTGAAATCTCAGCCTCAGACATTGCACCCATGTGGCCCTAAGTAAACACCTCATTCCCTGGGCCTCACTTTCATCATCTATCCAAAAAGTGGGGGAAGGCATAGCTGTCTTTTAAAGTTGTGGTGAGGATTCAATAAACTAATCTACCTAAAGAAGAGCACAGTATGCAGTGTTCAATGAATTTTGTTTCCTTTGGCTTTAAGATCCTGTCCACTGTCAGGTCCTGTAGTAAAATTCTTAATTTCCCTTGGCAGAATATGGGGTGGTCCTTTGTGTTCCTAACAGAACTTCAATGCAACTTTTAAAAAATTAAAGCTGCATGTTTTCCCACAAAGCTATGAACTCCTTGAGGGTAGGGAATGTGTCCTCTGTGTCTGTGTAGCCCTGCCTTAGCCTAGTGCTTAAAACCTTTTACCACCCCCCCTTCACCTCCACCCCCTGCTCAATCGCCAGGACTTTTCCCATGAACAGGATATAGAAACAGCAGGAGGCCAGGGAATTTCTTGGCACGTCCTCTCAGGTGGAAAACACTGTTTGGCAAATCTCTGCTCAGTGGACACCTGCAGTGTAAGGTCTTATACATTTCCAGGTGAGTGGCCATACATTTTTGGCAGCCAAAACAAAGGAGGAAATGTATTTACATGGTTTGATGTGGAAAGAGGAAGGCCAACCAGAGGCATTAGGAAAAGCACAATTATCTCTGGTATTAAAAATCAAAGAACCATTTCTCTGGGGCCTCACAAAGAGGACACTGTTTAATTTAATTAACAATGCCCACAAGAGCATCTTTGCTGTAAATACAGCACACAACAGAAAGGCCTCACCATGAAACCTAGGGACATTCCTACTGGTCATCTGCAACCTAGAGACAGGTTTTTGTTTGTTTTTTTTGTTTTGCAATATATTTTATTGATTTTTTACAGAGAGAAAGGGAGAGGGATAGAGAGTTAGAAACATCGATAAGAGAGAAACATAGATCAGTTGCCTCCTGCACACCCCCTACTGGGAATGTGCCCGCAACCAAGGTACATGCCCTTGACCAGAATCGAACCCGGGACCCTTCAGTCCGCAGGCCGACGCTCTATCCACTGAGCCAAACCGGTTAGGGCTAGAGACAGGTTTTATAGTATGTAGAGCAGTGATGGCAAACCTGACACGCGCGTCTAAGGTGACACGCAAACTCATTTTTTTGGTTGATTTTTCTGTGTTAAATGGCATTTAAATATATAAAATAAATATCAAAAATATAAGTCTTTGTTTTACTATGGTTGCAAATATCAAACAATTTCTATATGTGACACGGCACCCGAGTTAAGTTAGGGTTTTTCAAAATGCTGGCATACCGAGCTCAAAAGGTTTGCTATCACTGAACTAGAGAAACAAGGGGCAATGCAGAATCCGTGTTTTCTGGGCAGGGTGATGGCAGAGCAGGCCCCCGTGCTGGGTAGACAAGCAGAGTTTTCAGGGTCTTGTGCTTGACACAGACACAGGATCACGCTGGCCCCAAGGACAGTCGTATTCATGTGAGTTTCTGTGAGATTCGCAGGTGACAGGACCTAGTCATGCTCAGTGGTTGCTGCAGCCGTGTCCTCGTCAGGCCCGTTCCATGTGGGGTTTAAGTTTCTGGAAGCTTCAGGTTGGTCCTATTTTTCTACACGACCAAATAATTCTGCAAGCTCCCCAACATCCTTGAATAAACTATTTTCATCCTCAGCTTCTGTATCTTACAACTGAGAAACTGGATTCGTATACATGGTCAAATGCATTTGAGAAAACCAACTTAGACACATGCTTCCCTTGCTGCAGTTAGGGTTTTTCAAAATGCTGACACGCCGGGCTCAAAAGGTTCGCCACCACTGATGTAGAGGAACAAGCAGAGGGCGTAACCTTCAGACAGTGCTGCATAACACACTGGTTTCTCGGAGCCAATTTGATATGCATGGAGCACCTGTGACCTTGAGAGCCTGTTCCCTGAACGGTAGATCAGCAGCATTGCACAGTGGCTACGAATCCAGACTGGACTCATATTGACTTACCTACTTATTATTAATTCTGTGACCTTGGGAAAAATCACTAAACCTCTCTGAGCCTCGATTTTCTCATCTACAGAATGGGAATAACAACAGGTTCTATATCATAAGGGTTGTTTTGAGGTTAAAATACAATGTGTGAGAAGTGCCTAGCTCGGTATATAGGACATGGTGAGCATTTTAAAAATGTTAGTTATTAACACACGCTTTGGAGGGGAAATTCATTAACTCTTCCATCTAGTTGTGCCCTTCCTTTGAGTTTGATTATATTTCCCTCTGATTTGTCATTTCCATTCCTCCCTGGTTGGGGTTCCCTTCGGTACTTGTGCTAACATGAGGCATGGAATGCACTTGATTTTGCAGTTTTCCCTTTGATGGGAAGCCTAAGCCTCACTTCTTGGAGGAGGCATTATCCTTCAGGAATGCTCCTAACGTGGTCATGAGTTACGCAGCTCCAAAGCCTCCACACACCACCTGCCCTGTTTCGGAGGCGACTGCCTTGGTCTCTGCCCAGAGTGTTCCCCTCAGGGTTCATTGTCAAATGTCACCAGGCCCACTCAGGAGCATTCTGTTCCGGCGTTTCTGTGAGGCCTCTCAGTACTCATTTATTAAGCACCCACCCTGTGCTAGGGACTGTGTTTGATCCTGAAACTGTTACAGTGAACAAAAAGGATCCATGCTCACAGGGCCCCAGGACGGCTCCTCAGCTCCTAAACTTCAAATGCTCCAACCCCCTGTGAACAGCCCATGGATTCCAAGAGCCCGGTCTAGCTCACTGCCTGCGTGGGCCCAGGGCCTTGAAGTGGGACCAGTGGGCTGCAGTGTGCCCACACATGTGCCCCCTCACTGGGCCGTGCTCTGATTCTCTGGATGCTCACCATCTCCTTTGGAGATGCTAACCTCACTATAACCATCTTGGTAAAAGTAAGCCTTTGTGATTCTATGAAATCAATTACACAAATAGTCAATTTTGTGGATGCTTACTGAGCTCAGGAAATGAGTGGAATTGACCTCTTTCTCTGTTCGTGCTTGGCAAGCTTCAGCTTCTCTTAAAGTGGTCTCTGTTTGGGAGGCAAAGGCCGAAGCAGTTGAGAAGGGAAGCCTTAACATTTGTTTCCTTCTCTCTCCACGAGCACACGTTTGGTTAGAACTGTCCCTTTTTTGTTTCCAGAAACCAGCCAGATCCCTGAGTCTTAAGACCCAAAGATTCCCTGGGTCTTATTACGACAAGAATACTTGCTTTCATCGCTCTCTCTAGTTTTATAATATTTTATGCCAGACAGAACTTTGGGAGTACAAGGAAAGTTCATGTTTGAGTACCTTCTATGGATCAAGCATTGAAATAAATGTTTTAAAATTATTATTTAATTTAATTTCCAAAATAAAAGTAAGTAATGTCATTATCTTATACATGCAGAAGCTAGGTGCACAGAAGTCAACCAGCTTCTCCAAGATCACCAAGTATGTGAACAACTAAGTCAGGACTGGAAGCTGGATCTAACACCAAGGCCATATTTTCCACTAGAACAGGGAACATTCTGGACCAGATAACTCTCTGTTGTGCGTATGTCCGACGTATTTTAGGATGTTTAGCAGCATCCCGGACCTATACCAACTACTGCCAACAGGACTCTCTATTTGTAACAGCAAACATTTCTCCAGAGTTGGCCAAACATCTCTCCATTAAAAAAGACTGCCTTATAATGGACTAAGGGAAACCATTTATCCAACCTAAGGAAGCTGTCCTCCTGCAAAAGTATTGAAATATCAAAGTGCATAAGGCAATATGTTAAGGACTGAGGGAATGCAAAGGTACATGAAATATCTTTAAGGAGCTTAATAAACAGGCTTTGGAATCAAGGAAAGAAAGTTGGGCTTGTGTGTGGGGACAATAACTTACTGTACTGTTCACTAACCTGACCAGCATTATCAATGCCCTATAATGATATGATGATAATGTGGATAGGAATATTCACAGCAGTGACAGTAAATTTGTGATATTGAGAGTTTTACTGATTTTATCAGTGAGGAAACTGAGGCTGAGAGAAATTCAGTAGCCTGCCTCAGATCGGGCACTTGTGAATAGGGAAGGCCAGGATGGGCATCTATTTCTATCTGGTTCTGACCAGCATTCAAGAGGATCACCAACAGTGAGCAGTCACGGATGCTGTGACAAAAGACCCAAGTGCAAGTGGCTGGGAGAAGCCTCGGAAGTGAAGTGCGAAGAGCAAATTTGGCATGAGTTGCAGAGACTGAGAACCAAATGAGCATATTTGTCATGCATATTTGAAAAAGACATCCCAAATGCCTAGAGACATTAGCCTGTTTATATACCATAAATGAAGACATCCCTTCATTTAATGATCATTTAAGAATCAAACTGCAATATCTATTTGCCTCAAAAAGAGGGATGATTCTAACTAGTAACATCTTACACTAGAGAAAATTAGGAACATTGAGGCAATGGGAAGGATTTTTTTTTTAACATAACCTTAATTGCCTGCAGGAAAAGAATATCAAATGAGAATATTTTATTTCAACTTGTTCATAGATAGAACCCATTGTGGAGATTTTTCTGCTCTCTGTGCATATGAGAAACTGCCCTAGGCTCTAGAGACCTGCTCTGTAGGAGTCAGCACAGGTGTGAGGTTGGAGGTTGGACCTTCGCTCATGTGAGACGAAGCTCAGGAGGAAGACCTGCCACTCCACTCTTCTGGGAGCCCACCTGGCACCATGCCGAGGTGTCCCAGTGCGGGGAAACCTGTCAGGCTCACTTTGCTGTCCTCTTCATATGGCAGCGAGTCTTCAACTCAGGAAGCCTGGATTCAGTCCACTCGGAAACAGGGTCATTTTTATAATTTTGGTGAGGGAAAGAACTTTCTTATCCTTTAAACAGATGCCATACAAAGTGTTTGAAGTACTAGGGGAAATGTATACTATAAAACAAATTTGAGGAATATTTCTAACACATGATTGAAAAGGACACGTGATTTATCTATAGATACATAAAAGGCTAAGTGACCATCTGACCGGTCGGTAGGTATGACATGCACTGACCACGGGGGAAGGCGGGTTGCGGGGGGCAGGAGACAGATGCTCAACGCAGGAGCTGCGGTGACTTGGCAGGAGTGGTTCTCGGGTGATGAGCGCACCCCAGAAGGAGAGAGGAGGGAGCCCAATTCCAGGGTGCATCTCCCGAGAACCGCCCTCTCACAATCCAGGAGCCCTAGCGGGATGTCAGAGAGCTGGTTTCAGCCCGATCCCCGCAGGCCAGGCAGAGGGACCTCACCTGCCAGAGGGACCCCGTTCACTCTGCAGACGCCCTTGGTGCCATTGCGCCGCCCCAGGTGCGACGACTGGCTGGGGAGGGACCATGGGAAGTTGGCTCCAGGGCACATAACCAGTCTCACCCAGTCCCATCCCACCAGGCACCTTCTAATTAATTTCTTTTCACATGGGCAGGAATCCGTGTACCAGGACACTAGTCCTATCTAATAATAGAAAAAGATGGTAATTGACCATACCTTCGCTATGCCTCCCATTGGCTAATCAGTGTGATATGCAAATTAGCCGCCAACAAAGATGGTGGCTAATTTGCATACTGCAGGCAGAGCAGAACAGCTCGAGCCGCCATCCGGGCCCTGTGTGCAGCCCCGTCCCCAGCCGGGACCCACATGTGCCGCCTAAACCCCACCCCCATCCGGGACCCCCGTGTATCGCCTAAGCCCCGCCCCCATCCGGGACCCCATGGTGATTAGAGAGCAGGAAAGTGCCACCCACAGGCAGCACCCAGCAGGGCCTGACCCCGGGTGCCTTGGCGATCCAGCAATTGGTGACCAGGAAAAGGCGGCCTGCAGGCAGCCCCTGTGTGCACCTGCCCCTGTGTCGCTGTGGCGATCCCAGAGCAGGAAAGGGCAGCCTGCAGGCAGCACCCCACCCTGGCCACAGCTCAAGGGAGAGTACAACACACAGTGGAAGCCAGGAGCCTGAGAGATCAACAGAGAGGGGCGCCTGCTCCAAGCCTCCACGGTGTGGCTGGGGGCAGGCCCCCAGCAGACACACACACACACACACACACACACACACACACACAGCACCTACTCTGAGCCTCCAATGTGGCTGGGGGCAGACCCCCAGTGGGGACACACACACACACACACACACACACACACACACGGCAACTGCTCCAAGCCTCCGTGGTGCAGCTGGGAGCAGGCCCGAGCAGACACATACACACACACACACACACACACAGGGCGCCTGCTCAGAGCCTCTGCTGCCAGACTGTGGCTGTCAGTAAGACATCCACTGAGGGCTCCCGGACTGAGGGGCAGGCTGGGCTGAGGGAACCCCACCCCCCAGTGCACAAATTTTGTGCACCAGGACTCTAGTAATATATAAAAAGCTTTCATAAACCTGGAAGACAAAGATGCACGAATAATTCAAAAGAAACAAAACAAAGTATACAAGAAAGAATTTCACATAAAGAAATGAAATTGTCCAAGCAATATAAGAAAAACCTGTTCCCCATCATAAACTTTACAAATTCAAATGAGGTACGTTTTATACTAATTAGCTTGGTATAAATTTTATATGTAAAATTTTGTTCTCTTTAATATTCTCTTAAATTTTTCTAATCTAGAATAAAGTTTTCTTTTCAGGCTCCCACTTCCTTGGAATTGTCTGGTAGACATATCCTCATATTTTTCCATTACTGAATATAATAGAAAAAAGGAGGAACATTCAATAAATAAAGAAAATTAAAGTAATAATAAATAAAGAAATAGATTTGGCAGTTAAATACTAACTTTACAGTGCTGTGATTTTGTCTGTTTACTTATTTAGTTAATTACTAAGTTATTGTCTCTATTTTATTTGTTTTGTTTTGTAAATCTCTTCTCTCCAGAAATACCTCTACACTTCTTATGAAAGGTAGCACCTAAAAAGTGATAAATATACAGTTGCTATTTAATGGAATTGCCCTACTTAACCTGAGCAAGGAAAAAGAGGAACTAGACCGGTGGTCGGCAAACTGCGGCTCGCGAGCCACATGCGGCTCTTTGGCCCCTTGAGTGTGGCTCTTCCACAAAATACCACGTGCAGGCATGCACGTACAGTGCTACTGAAACTTCGTGGTCCATGCGCAGAAGTCGGTATTTTGTGGAAGAGCCACACTGAAGGGGCCCAAGAGCCACAGGTGGCTCACGAGCCGCAGTATGCCGACCACTGAACTAGACTAAGACTCCAGAGGCTCATAGAGTTGCCATAAGAGATTACACAAGGCGTACTTATTGGAGATCACCCAAGGGTTTGCCTACGTCATATTCCTTCCAAAAAAAGTGAACTGGAATATGACTAAGCTTCTACATCTAACTGCCAATTTTCAGACATACAGTTAGCAAGGGAACAATTAAACATCACTGTAAAGTTGTGAACAAGAAAACCCAAACTATAAAAAACTGTGCACCCACCTCACCTGCACCTTCCCAGAGCCAGCAGTGGGTCTTCCACATACCAACCCATCCAGTGAGATGGGTTGTGCATGGACAGAGCGGATATGTGCGGAGCGATGGTAGCAGTCCCACTGGGGCTGCTGTTTCTTGCCCTGCTCCGACCAGCACAGATTTACTCAAACCAAAAAACCTGCTAGTAACCTGTCCCACAGACCTCAACATCCCAAGTCCAGTGAAAGCCACCACGAAGGCAGTGGTGGTGCTCTGCAGTCAACAGCCAGTGCCCATGTTCTCTCGTTTTCGCTTTTACATATCCCCTGTTAAAAGACTTGGGCCAAGAAACGTCTACCCAGAGAAGTTAAGTAGCTTCCTAATATTACAAGCTAATTAATAAGTGACAGGGCTGGGATTCAAGCCTCTGTCCAACTCTAGAGCTACACTCATTTTAATAGATCATGATGATCCCTATATTAAAAGACATACAAAGAGAAAGAAAAATAATTTTAGTCTTAAAATGGCAACATATTAAGCTTAGTGCTTTTCATACGATATTTCATCTGATCTTCAGAGAGGTTAGTTTTCTCCCCACTTTACTTCTGAAGAATCATATTTAAGATTTTAGTCTAACTTCAAATAACATCTTCCCACTGTCTATCAAAAGCAGGAATACTTGGGTTAAATCAGGCCCCAAATATCCCAAAACACTCCACAAAAGGACCAACTGATATTTCGATATTAAGATTTGAGGTTTAAAATGTGGTCAAAGACTAAAGTGGGAAACATGGTATGATGTTAGATATAGGCAGATATACCCTTATTTATTACATATACATTTTAAACATGGGTGGGTTTACATAAACTATCTGGGTGTTGTTAACTGGGTTCTATTTACTTTGGATTTATACTCTAAATTTTTGGAGCTATTTTTAAATTCTGTTTGCTATTTTATATATGAAGGTGTTGTCTGATCCTGGGATCTAGAAATATAGCAATGACTTATATAACTTTAACAAATCTCATGTAAAACAGTAAATTTTAAGATTAGGATGCAAGCTGGGATTGCAACAAAGGACTTAGCATTTCCACACCCTATCATTTTGTATCAGTCATAAATTTTTTCCTTTTCATTCAATTAATATTTGACCAAAACCATGTAATGAGGCACTTCATATTAAAAGCCAATATTTGTTGTAAAGCTATTACATAAAGATATGTACTCAAATCAGCATTTTATATTATTACAAGCTTATACTTTGCCTAAAATGAAAAGTCAAGCTTTTCAATCAGGCTGTGCTAAACAATGTATTGATATCTATATCAAGAAATTTTTAAAAAATCAAGAAATTTGGGGGATCAACCGAAGGCAAAGGACCTTTAAACCCAGCTCTAATCCAGTTTAATTTAATGAAAATAAATATAGTGAGGCAATTTTTTCAGTTCACACAGAGCTATCTTGAGTAGGGCACTGGAAAGTAACATGGGCCTGACCTATTTTAAGAGCTTTTCCAGAAATTAGATATTAGATATATGAATATCCTCTATATGACAGGTAATGTTTTCATATATATATATATATATATATATATATATATATATAGAGAGAGAGAGAGAGAGAGAGAGAGAGAGAGAGAGAGAGAGAAAAGAGACTGAAGACTGAGGTCACTCTCTGGTTACCAGACATCAGAATATCAAAATGGAAGAAAATTCTGCTTTTCACTCTAGATGGTGAAAGCTGGAAGATAATGTTGTTCCCACCAAAACAGCAAGAAAAGGAAAACAAGTAATCTATAAAATTATAACTTTTCTCATAGCCCATCAGATAGCTGAAATTGCAAGGCAGTAAGACCTGGATTGAATTTCAATGAGTGATAAGTTCCTCCAAGGAGAGGCAGAACACTTGAACTATGTCACTGTTTATAGAACAGGGGAGGAAAAGTGTCTGCCATAAAGTTAAGAAAACATCAGGTAAAACTGTAATGGATTTTTAAAGGACAAATGCGTGCTAGCATAAAAGTTTAACATAACTGGGAGCTGAAAAGACTCAGGAGGAGTTCACAAATACACACTCAAAAGCTCTTCTTCATGGGCCTTGACTAGATGCTCATAAGGAAGACTGTTGGTAGGGCAGGAAAGTGGAAATAGCCCTGCCAGGTGGTGCAAGCACACAGGTCATGATTGCTTCGGCTGAGGATAAGCATAAAATGTCCCTGCACCTAAATAAACACTTTTTGAAAGAGGACATGAGGAAGGCCAAGAGACATATGGAAATATGCCCAAAGTCACCAGTCATCCGAGAGATGCAAATCAAAACAGCAATGAGTTCCATCTCACACCTGTCAGAATGGCTATCACCAACAAATCAACAAATGACAAGTGCTGGCAGGAATGTGGAGAAAAAGGAACCCTCTTGCACTGCTGGTGGGAATGCAGACTGGTGCGGCCACTGTGGAGAACAGTATGGAGTTTCCTCAAAAAATTAAAAATGGAACTCCCATTTGACCCAGTAATCCCACTTCTAGGAATATATCCCAAGAAATCAGAACCACCAGTCAGAAAGGATATATGCACCCCTATGTTCATAGCAGCACAATTTATGATAGCTAAGATTTGGAAACAGCCTAAGTGCCCATCAGCAGATGAGTGGATTAGAAAACTGTGGTACATCTACACAATGGAATCCTACGCTGCTGTAAAAAAGGAAGAAATTCTTGCCATTTGCAACAGCATGGATGGAACTGGAGAGCATTATGCTAAGCGAAATAAGCCAGTCAGAGAAAGATAAATATCACAAGATCTCACTCATTTGTGGAATATAATGAACAACATAAACTGATGAACAAAAACAGAACCAGAGTCATAGAAGCATCAAATAAGCTGTCCAACCTATTAAGGAAGGTGGTGGGTGGGGGGGGGGGGTAGGGGCGGTAAGGGACTAAGGATCAACCAAAGGACTTGTATGCATACATATGAGCATAACCAATGGAAACAGAGAGTAGGGGGGTGAGGGCATGTGCTGGGGGTTGGGGGCGGCCGGGGAGAGGTCAATGGAGGAAAAAGGAGACTTACTTTAAACAATAAAGCATTTTAAAAAAATCTCCCTGTCCTCCAAGATACTTCTCTCATAGAAGTCAAAGCTTTAATCCACTGGGAGAGGGGCAGAAAACTTTTCACACAGACACAAACACCTACCTGGGCTTAGGCATAGATATAACACTTTAGAAGGAGAGAGAAAGAAAACCCATCTCCTGTAGTGGATGGATTAAAACAAAACAAACAAACAAACAAAAAACCCACCTCTCACATGCAGCAGGGCAAGCAAGATCCCTTGTTTCTCGGAGAGTGGCAGAAGCTAAAGCCATCTGACCTTCATAAAGGAGCAGGGAATTCTCTAGGGCAGGGGTCCTCAAACTACGGCCCATGGGCCACATGCAAATACAAATATTGTATTTGTTCCCATTTTGGTTTTTTACGTCAAAATAAGATATGTGCAGTGTGCATAGGAATTTGTTCATTTTTTTTTTTAAACTATAGTCCGGCCCTCCAACGGTCTGAGGGACAGTGAACTGGCCCTCTTCTTTGCCACCTGAGACACACTACATTTAAAGACAGTGCTTGCCATTTTGAAAGAGTGAGAATATTGAGAAAGATCCATATCCTCACCTTGAGGTCCACAGGGTTACCTAAAACTGAGGTTGGGCAAGGAGATTTGAAACTCTCCCCTCAATCCCGCCACAAGGAACAAGCAATGGCACAGTCTATTGCTGAGAGGAGCCAGAGCAAGGAGAAATAACCCTGAGGCACTATGCAAATTCAGGGACGCCTGAAAGCTGAAGATAGATTGGGATTGCCAGGAATAAGCCCTCTGGTACGCCAGACCCTACACTAAACACACAAGTGGATGGATTGGAAGGCTTTGGTGCACTGAGACTAATGTCAACAACAACAAAACCCAATCCAGCTCAATTTCTGATTAGAGTCACTCAACCTCTCATTTACAAATTCAGTGGGGAGACATAGCCATTGCAGGGCATAGATATAATTTGCCTATACAGTGGGGCCTTGACTTACAAGTTTAATTCGTTCTGAGACCAAGCTTGTTAAGGAGCTCGTTAAGGAGCTCGTTAACTCAAAGTACTCTATCAACTCAATGCAAAAAATCGGCCAAGAGACAGCTGGTATCTCAAAAAACTCGTTAGTCGGGACACTTGTAAGTCAAGGCCCCACTGTACTTCCCCTTTCATATATATATATACACTGTCCAAAATTCAATAAAAAAAATGACAGAACACAAACACAGGAGAAAATATCCCATTGTCTACAATATAGTCTATATTATGAGAATCAGAGATAATTTATATGTTGGAACTATAAGACAAAAACTTTAACATAGTTTGATTAATGTTAAAGGAGCAATGGGGGAATTTTAGAAGAAAGATGAAATGTATAAAAAGGAGTGAAATGGCATTGCTAGAAATAATATACACAAAATCAGAGGCGAAAAATTCCTCATCATGTTTATCAGTAGACAGGACACAGCAGATGAAACAATAATTATACTTGAAAATAGCTTAACAGTTACAGTGGGAAATAAACATAAACAAATAAAAAGAGGACAAGGCATCACAGAGCTGTAAGACAATATCAATGGTCTTACATACATGTAACTGAAGTACTAGAATAAGAAGAGAGAGAAACTGAGTCATAAAAATAAATATTTTGGATTTAATGGCTAAGAACTTCCAAAATTAGTTACAAGCCAAATTCTAGGAACCTCTGAGAACCCAAAGCTGATTGACTAAATGTTAAATAAGAAAAATCTATCAAGTAAACACACGTAGGTCCATCATATTCAAACTTGTGACAGAGATAAAAATAAATCTTTTTTATTAAAAAAAATAACCACAGGAAAAAAGAAACAAAATATTTCCTTTTCTATAACTGCAGTTCAGCAAGGGCTACCCCCTTGTTTTCATGGCTAGAGAAGCAGTGGGGTTTGGTACAAGGCAACATCTTTCAATTTACATATACCCAGAATTGATTGTTGGTTCTAACTCTCAATAGTTCTGAGATCCAGGCAAATTGCCTAATTTATTTGAGACTCTAGTCCAGGAGTGGGCAAACTTTTTGACTCGAGGGCCACAATGGGTTCTTAAACTGGACCGGAGGGCCGGAACAAAAGCATGGATGGAGTGTTTGTGTGAACTAATATAAATTCAAAGTAAACATCATTACATAAAAGGGTACGGTCTTTTTTATTTTTTTTAGTTTTATTCATTTCAAACGGGCCGGATCTGGCCCACGGGCCGTAGTTTGCCCACGGCTGCTCTAGTCACTCTCATATGAAACGGGGCCATTTCATAGACTTTCATAGGGTTAAACGCTTATCTCTTTCCCTGTTGTCCTGTGTCTTCTTCTTCTTCAGAGGACTAAGTCTTCTCTCTTTCATAACCTTGCTTAAGTTACCCATCAGAAAATCCTTTCTTGGATCCTGGTTGTGTCTTATGCTTAAGTCTATCTAACCTAGAAGTTTAGCAATATGGTGTTCATAGATTATGAATTCAGGTCTGAATAAAAATAAGCATTCTTCTATACTGACTGACAGTCTCTACCAAATTCCTATCCATCTTCTAACACAATCCTAATCTCTCAGTCTTTTCAGTAAAATCAGCATTTCTCATCCACTATTGCCCGGAGTTTGTTTAATGTGACCATCGTGTGTGCATGTATGTGTGTATGTGTGTATGGGTAGAGGTCAGAGGGTTATTTGGGACCCTGGTATAAGCATCTCTCCATAAATTAATTCGAAATATGTCTATTCACACATCTGACAGTCATTCTGAACAAGACACACCAGTTCTGGACCAGTGGTAAAGCATATGGCTCCATTCAGTTCTGGGAGGCTGTCTATGGCCCCTCTGCCCTGATTGTTCCACAACTGTTTCTGCTCTACTTACTGCTCGCGCACCACAAGAGTATAGTGAGCCTGAGGATCCCCTCACTGTACTCTGTTATAGAAACACAGGGCCCTGTGAACTAGAACCTTCCACCAGGCATCAAAGTTCAGAGCCCATCTTCCTGGAATGGCTAATCTCTGATGGACGCATTCCAGAATAATGTGATCAACAACCCCTCCTTAGGCTTGCGTGTTGAGGTTTGAGTTACAAAACAGCTTTTAGCCAATGTGACCAATCAACCACAAATGCCCCGAGGACTATAACTTCAAGAGTGATTTTATATTGCAACACATGAATGAGTCCTAGGAAATTTACTCCGTCATTGGGAGAGCAATTGTGACACACACAACAGGCAGTTCATTGTAAAAGTGGTTCACACGTGAGGTAGTGTGGCTTAGTGATTGAGAGAACATTCAGTCTCAAGCCTCTGCTTTCCTTCTCACTAGCTGTGTGACCTTTCTGTGTCTCAATAACCTCTTTGAAAAATGGGAATAATTGGCCCTCATCCTGGTATTGATGAGAGGATTAAAAGAGATTGCGTATATAAAGTTCCTGAAACACTGCCAGGTATGTAATCAATGTCAACAAAATGATAAATATTATTGTTAATATATATAACAACAAAATATTGATTTATGGAAAAATGGGAAGTCACTAGATTTATCTTTTAAATCCTAAATCTCAGGCTCAGTTTTCTGCAAGTTTATTAATTGTAGACATTTTTCTTGTTGAACTTTTTACTTCACTGGGTTAGACCTACATTTCAGGGTGCAATGGATAACTAATGGAGGGGCAATGCTCCTAGCAAGAGAAAACAGAGGAAAAAAAACACAACACAATAAACTATAGAAAATATCTGTTAGGAAGTAGCAGAAAATTTCTGATGCAACTGGAAGTTAAGGGACTGAAATTCTGGAAAGGAAAGCCTCAATCTCGCAGACAGACCCCTTTTACTTCCTTTACCCTGTGGGACGTTTATTGATTCTGGGCATGGACAGGAGGCTGACAATTCAGGCTTTGAATCTGTGCGTGGGGGACAGAAGAACTAGCAGGGTAGTTGGAGGCAACTTGAGGAGCTTCAAACACACTATCAGCTTTCTCCTCGGTACGTGTGCAGAATACTGGGCCGCATGGGGTGGAAGGCTAAAGGGCAGGCGAAAAGCCTCTAAGAAACTGAGCAGGGGCCTTGGCCAGTGCCACTCAGTGGTTAGAGCTTCGGTCCACACTGAAAGGTTGAGGGTTAGAGTTAGGGCATGTACCTGAGTTGCAAGTTCGCTCACCTTCCCCAATGGGAGTTCATGTGCGAGGCAACCAGTCTATATGTCTCTCTCCTCCCTCTTCTCTTTCTCTCTCTCCCTCTCTCTCCCCCTCTGTTCTCTGAAAAGCAATGGAAAGAAGTATCCTCAGGTGAGGATTAACAACAAAAAAGGAAAAGAGCTGAGCAAGGGATTTTGAGTAGTCTCAAAAACAAAGTAGCGATTTCTGCACTTCTGAGGAGGAGAAGTAAGGAGTCTATTAGGCTCCCAGTTGAACACTCTGGGCGGAGAGGGAGAACCAGGGATAAATGGAACCTCATAGGGCTGCAACTCAGCCTTTAATCACAAATGCCCATGACTGGAGTAAGGTTTACTCTCTGCCCCTAGAAAGAGTAAAAATGGCACCATCTGGAGTCTCTATAATTTTAAAGAGACAATAAAAATTTTTACAAAATTAATTAGACCCATACATACAGACCACCTGACCACAAAACAATAGAAAATTAAAACAGACAGCAGAAATAGATCCGCCAGTTATCTGTTGGAATAGGTAATGGGGAGTTTAACTGTGATTAACATGACTAAGGTGAGGGACAGAGATAAGAAATGACAAAAAGATTTTAAAAACTTAGCTAAAATTGGTTTTATAAGACAAGTGAAAATTCTAGAATTGAAATATATAATATCTGAAATTAAATTAATTGAAGTTTTAAAAATAGAACTGATAAGATGCCTTTCTTTTCATTAAATTGTGCCACTAGTGTACCACATGCATCATGAATGATGATTCACTGTTCTTTTCCCCATTTAGTGTTCCTTCTCCCAGCTCTGTCTCTCAGGCTCCAATATTAATACAACCACATACACAGCACTGAGTGCCATATACAAAGAATCCAGGATGAGTGACTGCAGGTGGAAAGAGTAGCTGAGAGTTCAAGAGAAAAGACTGGTAAGGCATGGTCAGTCCCCTCATAAAAATGAAGAAGCTCAGAATACACATCAAAATGCAGGGGAGTGCCTTCTAGCCCAAGCTTCTTATGAACTAGCTGTGAGACCTTGAAAAAGACATTTTCCTCTAAACCTCTATTTCATTCTGTGTAAAACAAGAGGGTGACCCGATATATATATATGCCTAAGATTTCTTCCAATATTAAGATTTAAAGCAAACTGAGCTTTAAAAAGGCATAGTTCAGAAACCCCCCCATAAACTTGTAAAAGCATCTACTCATGGCCCTCCAAAAGATGTTTTAAAATTGGCTTTGTTGAAGTATAATTTACATACAATACATTCCACCCATTTTCAGTGTGCTTTTCAATACTCTTTGGAAAATATACATATAGTTATGTAACCATGACCACAATCAAGATAGAACACCAACAACCTCCAAAGTCCTGTGTTTCTACAGTGAACCCCAGCCTCTGGTAATCACTGATCCGATTCATGTCAATGTAGTTTTGTATTTTCTAAAATATCATATAAATAGAATCATTACAGCATGTAGTCTGGCTTTTCTCATTTAACATAATGATTTTTAAATCTATCATGTTACTGCATTTATCAATAGTTGATTCATTTGGTGTGTTGCTTAGTAGTATGCCATCCTATAAATAAAACATGCTATGTTTATCCATTCATCAGTAGATGCATGATTGGGTTGTTTCCTGTTTGGGGCTATTATGCATAAAGTAGCTGTGAACACTCACGTACAGTTTATTATCTAGACCTGTTTTCATTAACTTGGAGGAAATACCTCTAGGTAAGATATCTGGTTCATATGACAGCTGTACGTTTAACTTTATAAAAAATATATACCAAACAGTTTTCCAAAAGTAGCTGTACCATTTTGCAATTCAACTAGCAATGTGTGAGAGATCTATTGATGATGCTAGCTATCTTCTCATGTACTTACATATCATATGTATATCTTTTGTGAAATAAATGTCTATTTAAATCCTTGGCTCAACTATCTCATTTTTTAATTGAAATTTTTACTGAGATAATTATAGATTCACATGCAGGTTTAAGAAATAACATACAGCAATCCCTTGTAAAATTTTCTTAGTTTCTGACAGCTTGCAAAACTGTAGTATAATATCACAACTGGCATATGACATTGGCACAGTCCACCAATCTTATTCAGATTCCCCCAGTTTTACTTGTGTATGTGTGCTAAATTCTCTACAATTTTATCACCTGTGTAGGTTTGTGTTTCCACAGTCTCAGTTAGGATACTAAACAACTCTAGTACCACAAGGGTCCACCGGTGGCCCTTTTATAATCACTCCCACCTCTCCCACATTCACCTACCTCATGTCCATCCCTAACCCCTGACAACCACTAATCTGTCCTCCATTTCTAAAATTTGGTCATTCCTTTAAAAATTATGTAATTGAAATCATACAGTATGTATCCTTTTGTGATTGTATTTTTCACTCAGCATATTTCTTAAAGATTCATCCAAGGTCTGTCTTTCAATAGTATGGCCCTTTTTGTTGAATAGTATCCCACGGTATGGCTATAGCACGCAGATTGGTTAAACACTTGCCTAAAAAACATTCAGGTTGATTCTAGTTTTTGGCAATTACAAAGAAGGCTGCTATGAACATCTGTGTACTTAGGGACACTGGGAGAAGGATTCCACTTTGCTCCTTTCCCACCAAGACATAGCAAGAGGCCCAGTCTGGTGAAATGCCTTTTACCTCCTCAGGCAGTCTCGGCAGGGTTTCTATCATCTACAGCAATACATGTTACAGTGTCTTATTTTAACTGTCTGCTGCATCAAAGACTTTTTGTCACATATTTGATTTGCTTCCTCTACACATTTGCCTCATACCCTTTGCAAAAATTATTTTGAATTAGATCCTAGATCTAAAAATAAAAGCTAAAACTCTAAGTAAACATGGAAGAAAATCTCTATAAATTTGGATTATGCAAACATTTCTTAGGACACAAAACACATGAGACATAAAAGAAAAAAACAATATTTGGTCCCCAACTAAAATTAAAAATTTTGGTCTTTCAAACACACTAAAAATAATGTGAAAATGCAAGCCACATATTAGGAGAACATACTTGCAATTCATAAAAGTGATAAAGGTCCAGTTGTTCAGAATATTTAAAGAATTTTACAACTCCAAAGTAGAATGCAGACAAGACAATTAAAAATTGGGCCAAATCAGGGCAGGCAAATGGAACAGTAAAAAGGGACTCAGTTAATTAAGGACCCAATCCAGGAAATTTCTAAGATTGTCCTCTCCTACTTAGAGAAATCTCCATCTTGGAAGAGATGGGTGATCACTGGGGCTTGGGTTTTGGTCCATTAGTTCCACTGATGTGTCCAAGTGGCATATGGTCATCTCAATGTTCATTTTCTCCCATATCCATCTATCTCCTGGGCTAACATATTCTGCACCACCTCTACCCAGATGAAGGTAAGAAGCATGGAGAGTGTTACTCCTGAACATGCCCCCTTTTCTATGCCACAAATCTCCATTTCTATTCTTCCAACATTCCCCTGCAGCAGTAGCAACATCCCCTTAGGCCATAAGAAGGGAGTTACTTCTGAGGGCAATGAGGCTGGCTACACAATGGGTCACAGCTCTAGAGGTCAGGAGTCAATGAGGGCTTAGTTTCTCAGTCAAAATCAGGTGCTAGTTATAACTGGATATCCACATGCAAAAAAGTGAAGTTGGACCCCTTTCTCAGCTAATAATCAAAGATCAACTCAAAAGGTTTCATAAACATAAGAGCTAAAAGTTTTAAAACTCTTAGAGAAAAAACAGGACTAAATTTTCAGGACCCCAGGTTAGGCAATACCTTCTTAAATATAACATCAACTACACAAGTCACCATAGAAACAATAGATAAATCAGGTATCATAAAAATAAAGTTTTTATGCTCCAATGATGCCATCAAGAAAGTGAACAAACAACTCATATATTGGGAGAAAAGATTTACAAAACATATCTGACAAGGGATATTTCTATATAGAATTATATAAAGAAATAGTTTACAACTTGATAATAAAAAGACAAGGTGCAAAACGTACAATGGTAAATGATCTGAATAGATATTTTTTCAAGGAAGATATACAAATGGCCAAAAAACACATTAAAGGATACTCAGCACCCTTAGAAATCAGTTAAATGCAAATCAAAACCATAATGAGTTAATACTTCATATCCACTATTGTCAAAAAGAGACAATAACAAGTGTTGGTGAGCATGTGGAGAAATTGGCAGCCTCATACATTGTTGGTGGGATGCCGTCATTTTGAAAAAGAACTTGGCAGAACCTCAAATAGTTGCTGCATAGAGTTACTGTATGAGCCAGAAATTGCACTCCTAGGTATATATCTAAGAGAACTGAAAACATATGTCCGCAAAAACTTGTACATGAATGCTAAGTGAAAGAAGCCAGTCACAAAAGACAACATATTATGCGATTCAATTTATATAAAATGTCCAGAATAGGCAAATCCATAGTACAGTGGTTCTCAACCTTGGCTGCACATTAGAATCACCTGGGAATCTTTTTAAATTCCTGATTTCTGGGCCTCATCCTCCGGAAATTCTGTTTCTTTGTTATGGGGTGGGGCCACAACATTAGTAACAAAGAAACAGAATTTCCGGAGGATGAGGCCCAGAAATCAGGGTTTTAAAAAGATTCCCAGGTGATTCTAATGTGCAGCCAAGGTTGACAATCACTGCCATAGTAGAAAGTAAAAATTAGTGATGGGCCACGGATGAGGGTGGGTGGCAATTGAGAGTGACTGCTCATGGCTACGGGATTTCTTTCAGGAGTAAAACAATGTTCTAAAACGGACTGTTTTCATTCATCAGATAAGTTTGTAAATATAGTGAAAACACTTCATTATATTTAAAAAGTGTCTGCTGCAACTTTATGTTCTCACAACTGTTCCTCTTGTTGATTAAGGCACTTACCAATTCTTACTTGGATTATATAATGGCATCCTAACTTGCTCCCACTCCAGTGTCTTCAATCCACCTTTCATGCTACAGCCAGAAGAAACTTTCTAAAACAGCCGTGGGCAAACTACGGCCCGCGGGCAAAAAAAAAAAAAAAAAAAAGACCGTACCCTTTTATGTAATGATGTTTACTTTGAATTTATATTAGTTCACACAAACACTCCATCCATGCTTTTGTTCCGGCCCTCCGATCCAGTTTAAGAACCCATTGTGGCCCTCGAGTCAAAAAGTTTGCCCACCCCTGTTCTAAAACCTAGAACTCATGGTCTCTCCCCTGTTTAAAACCAATGGTGACTCCAGCTGCTTACAATACAAGACATCCTTACCATGGTTTCAACCCATAGTTTCAGCCCCAGCTTGACAGCTCCTATACTCCAGCAGTCTCTCCATTATTCACAGGGGATGCATTCCAAGACCCTCAGTAAATGCTCAAAAATGCAGATACTACCAAATCTCATATACACTATGTTTTTTCCTATACATACAAAACTATGATAAAGTTTAATCTCTAAATTAGGCACAGTAAGAGATTAACTATGAATATAATAGAACAATTATAACAGTATACTGTAATGAAAGCTATGTGAACGTGGTCTCTCTCTCTCAAAATATCCTCTTGCACTGTACTCACCCTTCTTGAGATAAGATGCCTCCATGATGAGATGAAATGAGGCGAATGATCTAGGCATGGGGACCTGGGGTTGGGCGACTCCTGGCCTCCTGACAATTCGTAGGGTCGTGAGCCGTGACAATGTCATGTCTTTTATCCACAAATTCAGTGCCTTTTCCATAAGCTTTGTCACACACTGTGCCCGTTACTTTTGCAGTTTGAGGTGCAACAGTAAGACCAGCACTTACTTATTTTTCCTTCTTCACAATTTCACAGGCAGATCTGTTCTCACCGTAGATCTCACCATGGGATTCTTTTCACCTCCTCACTTCATGAGAGCACGTCACTGACTCTCCTTGGCATATCCGCATTGCCAGCTCCAAGAGTCTTGCGCTTTGGGGCCTTTATTAGTAAAGTAAAGGTTACTTAGGAGCAAGTCGCTCTGTTAACCAAAGCGGCTGCCAAGCGGCTACAGGTGCGAGTGTTTAGTGCAGGTGCAGGTACAGCGGGGAGACTGGGAAAGAGGAGGAGTCACGCAGGGATGAGGCAGGACATCGCGAGATTTCATCTCGTTACTCAGAGTGAAAACAACATGTGAATTGTTTATTTCGGGAGTTTTTCACTTAATATTTTGGACCACAGTTGACGGGAAGTAACTGAAACTCTGGAAGGGAGACTGCGATGAGGGGGACTGCGGACTTACATAGGAAGCGCCTGGGCACCTGCCAATGAACTCCTCCCTCACCTTTCATTCATCTCCATACATTCTCTGTCTCTGCCAAACGCGTACCCTCCTCATCTATACTGAAGGATATACTTAGCTTTCCTTGCTACCTGGGAAGGTTTCTCCAACTGCCAAATCCAACAAGCTACTCCTGTACTGTGTTTCCATGGCCAGCTGACCACTTAAGATATAGATTTGATGATTTGTTTTGAATATTTTTAATATATTTTATATTGATTTCAGAGAGGAAGGGAGAGGGAGAGAGTGAGACAGAAACATCAATGATGAGAGAGAATCATTGATCGGCTGCCTCCTGCATGGCCCCCCCTCCCCCCCGGGGATCAAGCCCACAACCAGGCATGTGCCCTTGACCGGAATCGAATTCCAGAGGCACTCTATCCACTAAGCCAAACCAGCCAGGGCTGAAGATCTGCTTTATGTCCTTTTCCACTAGCCAGAAGCCCTGCGGAAGTAGGACCTGTGTTTTATATGTGTTGACATCTCCATTCCCGACACAATGGACATCTCTGGGTGAATGAGGGAAGAAATGAAGCCAGGTATACCAATATAGCACCATTCTCTCCCATTCCAGGATAGACACAGAACTGGAATACAGTGGGGCCTTGACTTACCAGTTTAATTCTTTCTGAGACCGAGCTCGTTAAGGAGCTCGTTAACTCAAATTACTCTGTCAACTCAATGCAAAATATCGGCTGAGAGACAGCTGGTATCTCAAAAAACTCGTTAGTCGGGACACTTGTAAATCAAAGGCCCACTGTATTACCCAGCCCTAAACACAAGGAAATCCTATCATTTGCAACAACACAGATACACCTAGAGGGTATTATGCCAAGTGAAATAAGTCAGATCGAGAAAGAGAAATATCATATGATTTCACTTATATGTGGAATCAAAAATAATAATCCAATATAATAAAAGCCTAATATGCAAATCTACTGAACAGCAGAACAACCGGCAGGACAACCGGTCACTATGACACACACTTACCACCAGGGGCAGACGGTCAATGCAGGAGCTGCAGCCAGCCCTCAGGCCCCTGCTGATTGCCCCATAGATCAGCCCTGATTGCCAGCATGGCTTAGGGACTCTACCCGTGCACGAATTTCGTGCATTGGCCTCTAGTAAATAAATAAATCACCAAACTCAGAGAAAAGGACAGATTTGTGGTTTCCAGATGTGGGTGGGGGGATTAAAGAAACGTGTTCAAAAGGCATAAACTTCCAGTTATAGATAAATAAGTCCTAAGGATGTGATGTACAACTTGATGGGAGCATCTGTTAAAGTTTGCCAGATGAGCCGCCCCCAATACTTGTAATGCTTGACATTCTCTTAGGACAGAAAGAAGTTAGGGTCTAATCTCTCTAAATTCTAAATCTAAATATATGGTCACTGCAGAACAGGCCCTTGGCATATAGAGAACTTTTGCCTGTGATAACTTAAATTTTAATTCATATCAGAATAAGAAAAGTTAACATTTCCTCAGTTCAAGATTCCAGGGACTCCTCTAAATGCTTCAAATTGTTTATCTCATTTAGTCCAGTCAGCAATTTGATAATAACGAATTATATTCTTACAGTTTTATCAAAGTGTTTAATTATGGGTGACTTCTGATGGCTTTCCTTAACAATAAATAAAACAACACATATACACAATATAAGGTAAAAAGTAAAAAACCCCACCTCATCCTCTTACCCAATCCACAGGAATGAGGGTAGTACAATTTAGGACAGATGTCATAAACTCTGAATCGAGGTCAGTTAAGGAAAATTGAAAAACGTTTATGAAATGTCCCCTTATAGGGGCTTAACATTTTTCTTCTTCTTCTTCTTCTTCTTCTTCTTCTTCTTCTTCTGAAGGAAAGAAAGAAAGAAAGAAAGAAAGAAAGAAAGAAAGAAAGAAAGAAAGAAAGAAAGAAGATGGTGTGTAACCTTAAAACAACAATAAGTAGTAGTATAAGAAACTACTTTATAACAGCATATTAAATTTTAATCCACTGTCCAATAGTCCTTGATATTTTATATTCCACCAATCCAACATATTAAAGAACCTGGTTCCCTTTTGAATTCAAATAGAAAGCAATATTTCTGGAAGAAAATGCCATGTCTGTATTTATCCTATTATTAGAATTCTAGTTTATACAAAGTTATGGTGTAAACAACCTCAGTATACATATTATTGCCATGAATTTAAAACTACTAAGATAATTCCATTAGTAGTCATATTGTATTAACACTTTTGGTGAAATAGATGTACTATAACACTAACTTTAAAACACAAAGACTTGAATTATTCATTTTAGGATTATTATGCGCAACCAGGTTTTGCAAAGGCGTCCAGGTTTCATCTTTCAAGTAGACAAATAATTCTTAAGAAACCCTGTTTTCTCGTAAACTTATCTTTTATTTACTGCTATAGCACTTCTTTTCAACATAGAGAGCAAACTAATCTTTCCCAAGGGTACTACAAAGGAGGGAGAGAAAAGAGACTGAACGCTGAATTTAGCCTGATCTCCGATTAAAAGTGACATTGCTGTATGTAGCATCTTGCTTTCAGTGTTTACAAAGCTTTCTATTCTCATATATTTACTACTGATTTACCCCCAAACACACACATTGGAAGACTTCTGTAGGAGATCTGCAATTTTATGAGTACATGTAGGGGAGATGATCATAAATTGCCATGCTCTTTGGATATTATCATACATCACTGATGAGAGTATAAGTTGGTAATATATTTTCTGAAAGTAATTTTTGGATTGTTTTAAAATTTTGCATAATGTCTGATTCGATAACTTCACTACTGAGAATTTATTCTGAAGAATCAATCATAGATGTGCAAAAAAATTATCTTTGTAGCACTAGTTAAAGGCAAACTATTGGCAATAACTTAAATGTCCAGCATTAGTTGTTTAGTTGAAAACAACACATGATATATAGCAATACAACACAATTTTTATTCATCCTTAGAATGTATGCTATATAAAAAGAATTAAGGAATTAAAAGGTGTTCATGATCAATTATTAAGAGAAAGAAATTAGGTCCCAAGACACCATGTTTAGAGCAATTCTATTTAGACAGAGCTGGTTATTTAGTATAGTGGAATCATGCATATATTTTATATTAATTTTAATTATTTTCTTCTTATAAGAAGAAATATGTTATAAAGACATTGCTACTCTTTCATACCACAAAAAATATTGTTTTGATTCCCATTGACAAAAGCTTGCTAATATTTTCAACAGCTGGCCAACAAAGAAATGTGATAATATACATAATTATATTATTTAAATTTTATGGTTTACATTCATATTTATAATTATACTACTGTATTTATACAGTTACTTGCTTATATAGAAAAAAATTGGACAATCTGCATTATCATTCCCATGAATTCAGACAGAGAAGGTAAAATGAACCTGGGAATCATGGGGAAAATAAGAAAATAACAATAGCCAACATCTGTTCTTACTATGTGCCATAATGTTTGTCTCAAGTAGAGTACTCAGAGCTGTGCCTGGTAGAGAATAAATGCTATATGTACACCTGATATTGCTACTCTTGCCTATTTATTTTTAGGATATTGACTGTTTAGTTATTATTAGCAAAAACCATCTATCCTTCCATCAGCTGTATCTTTAAATATTTTCCTAGTAGTAGAATAGTTGAAGTCTCTAGTGTTATAAAAAACTCCCACTGAAGTGGGAGCTATTATCCTATATAATAAAAGGGTAATATGCAAATCGATTGATTGGCAGAACGACCGCTCACTATGATGTGCACTGACCACTAGGGTGCAGACGCTTAACACAGGAGCTGCCCCCCTGGTGGTCAGTGCACTCCCACAGGGGGACCACCACTCAGCCACAAGCCGGGCTGACGGCTGGTGAGCGCCGTGGCCGCCTCCGCGGCAGCGTGGAGAATGTCCGACTGACAGCTTAGGCCCACAGGGAATGGGCCTAAGCCATTAGTCAAACATCCCCTGAGGGCTCCTGGACTGTGAAAGGGCTCAGGCTGGGCTGAGGAGACCACCCCCCCCTCCAGTGCACGAATGTCGTGCACCAGGCCTCTAGTTGTAAATAAACATAATGTCCAAGAACATGGACCTTGAGGACCATGTATAGGGACAGACTCAGGGCAAGTCTAACCACGCTGTTAATGACTGTGTGTACATATTAGTCAGGAGAATCTTAGTTACAAGTAGCAGAAAATCAACTCAATATATCCTGAACAGATGAACGAAATGCCCAAAGAGGAATTTATTGCCTCATGTAACTGGGAAGTTAGAGGTTAAATCAGAACTCATACAAAGCCACATATAGGGACACAGATGGGGTTTTTATTTCTCCTTGCCGTCCTTTCTCTCACTACTTGACTCATCATCTCTGTGTATTGGTATATGCTCACCTGTCACATATCACATGGGATGAGAAAATGAAGGCCATTTCCTATGACCTCCCCACCTCCCTCTTCTTAAAGCTTTGATGGGGGCAGGGAAAGGCAAAGGAGTAAACTCTGAATGGTCCAGTTGGCTCACAAGCACAACCCCAGATTTGTCACTTTATTTTATTTTTTTAATTAAAAAATATTTTATTGATTTCAGAGAGGAAGGAAGATAGGTAGAAACATCAATAATGAGAGAGAATCATTGATTAGCAGCCTCCTGCAACCCCCACATTGGGGATCAAGCCCATAACCCGGCACGTACCCCGACCGGGGATTGAACCATGACCTCCTGGCCCATAGATCCATGCTCAGCCACTGAGCCATGGTGGCCAGGCTAGATTTATCACTTTAGAAGGAATGGGATCCTCTGATGAGCCCACTGTGGTCAGAAGGGCAGATACAGTCTTTATTTTAGAAGCCCTGCCAGAATCACATGATGCATTTGGATACCCATTTTCTATCATCCTGTTTTCTTATCCATAAATGTGAAATCAACCCCCTGAATCGAGTGATAACGATGATGAAATCACATGATGTTTGGAAAAGATGTGATAAAGGACCTAAGCAAAAAATAACTATTAACATTAATTACAATAATAAAAATGAAGAATGTCATGTAGTACAAACAGAAACAACCGTCTTTTTTTTTTTTTGATCCATAAATGTTTTGCCTGTCTTGTTAACCTACTCCGTTTCCCCAAGGACTTAGCAAACTTAAAGAGCAGGCACCCATGACTTGTATTCTTCATGTTTCCATGACAACAGCTACCACAGAGAAAGGAAAGAAACTAACATATATTAAGCACTATGCACTTTAGTAGAAACCTTGACATGTGATCTATTTCATGCAACAAACACAGCAACTTGCTCAGAGCAGTCACTTGATAACTGTTTGATTAAAAAGTTCAATGAATACAAATTGATGTTACACATTTGGCATAAGGTAACTGCTTAAAAGATCAGTTCAAGACCAAATAGAAAAATTGTATTGTATTACACGTAATAGCAACTTATATTTGGAACAAAAACACTTTTGTAAGGTCTCCTTAAACTCTTTTGAAGGAAATTTTTGTTCTAATAGAAAGTACAATCTGGGTAAGTTGGGATTTTGAATTTTGGAGTCTGATGTTTACCATTATAGTTTCAGTGAGTACAATGTCCTTAGGGAGATACTAAGGCCTCTGCCTAGGTATTAATATCAATAATATTAATACTGATTCTGAAAATCAATCAAATTGAACAAAATAAGTTGGTTTGTTGAAATAGGAAATCCCAGGCTCATCACTGTAGTGTAGCAGTGCGTGCACACTTCCTAGGAACCTTTGCCCTCATCTTTGAGAGTTACAGGCTTAGCCCATCAGTGCTTCTGCCCTTTTTATCCAGATTTCCCAGGCTCTTTTCTTTCCAATATTGGGGAGTTTTCTGGTGCTTGGGGAGTGCATAAATCCAAGGACATTTTCATATAGAAACAGCACAGATGAAGTTGAATTGAAACACATGCATTATTCTAGTTCCACTATCTAAGAGTCATGAATTCGGAAATGATGACTAACCACGCTGATGACAGCAGTGCTAAAAAGTACCTCCAAGGACTCCTTCCTATGGAATAGCACAGTGGTCGGCAAACTGCGGCTCGCGAGCCACATGCGGCTCTTTGGCCCCTTGAGTGTGGCCACAAAGTTTCAATCGCACTGTACGTGTGCGCCTGCACGTGGTATTTTGTGGAAGAGCCACACTCAAGAAGCCGCAGTTTGCCGACCACTGGAATAGCACCAGGACCATATTCCATGGCAGGGCTAAATAATGCGTTGGGGAAACAGGAAACACTCATACTGATTTCTCCTGTGGCTCCATTTTTCTCTTGTCACAGCTTTATTATTATTTATTTACATACCATACATTTCACCCATTTAAAATATAACATTCAATGGGGTTTAGTACACTCACAGTGTTGTGCGAGTGCCACTACAATCAATTTTAGAACATTTTCATCACCCCTCAAAAGAAACTCATACCCTTTAGCAGTCATCCCAATCCCCTCAAGCCTAGGTTACCAGTCATCTTCCTGTCTCTGGCCTCGGACAGGTGGCTCAGTTGGTTGGAGCATCATCCTGTATACCAAAAAGATTGTGGGTTCAATTCCCTGTCAGGGTACATACCTAGGTTGTGGGTTTGATCCCCAGTCAGGGCACATGTGAGAGGCAATCAATGTTTCTCTCTCATTTTTTATCTCTTCTCTCTCTCTCTCTCTCTCTCTCTCTCTCTCTCTCTCTATCTCTCTCTAACTTCCTCTCTCTCTGAAATAAATAAACTTATCCTTGGGTGAGGATTAAAAAGAAGAAAGAAAGAAAAAGAAGAACAAGCAAAAACTCATAGACACAGATAACAGTATGGTGGTTACCAGAGGGAAAGGGGTTGGGGGTAGTAAAGAATAAAGGGGGTCAAATATATGGCGACAGAAGATGATTTGACTTTGGGTGGTGGGCACACAATGCAATGTACAGAACATGTATCATAGAAATATACACTTGAAAACTATATGATCTTATTAACCTATGTCACCAACACATTTAATTTAAAAATTTTAATTTTTTTTTGTAAAAAGAGCTGTGCAAGTGTTGGGAGTAATTTGAATTACTTACAGAGATGTAAAGACTGCAAGGCTGTGCCATTGTGCTGATCTTGAAGAATGAATAGAATTTCCAGGCCAAAAAAAGGGGGGTAGGGGGATATTGCAAACAGCAGGAAGAGGTAGCTGAACAAAAAGCTTAGTGTGGCTAGATCACAGTGTTGGGATGTAGAAAGAAAATGGCAGGAACATATTGTATTTCCTTAAACATGATTGGAGCTGCAGTCTCTGAATCTAGAAACAAATTTTGTTTTCAGAAGAGATCTCTTGGTTTGAACATTTGACTTCTCTCTTGGTACATGTTTGAGTCTCCTTCCTGATCATAACACCTTAAGACCTGAGAGCATGACTTAGTCTCCATGACCATGCCTAGCCAAGTGTTGGGAATATAGTAACTATTCGACAAATACTTAGTGAGGAATTACAGGGATCCATGAATCAGTGAATATTCACTTTGAAGACTGAACAAATCACACTTTTAAATAGTGGATGAGGATTAAAAAACATTTAGTTCTGACCTCACAATACATATCTCAGAAGTACATTTCAGTGGATATTTAGGGGGGGAAATAGTAGATTAGAGATTCCATTGGAATGAAAGTTATTGTTCAGATGCACTGTCTTAAGTACTACCTACAGCTGAAGCTCACTCAAGAATGAAAAGCGCTTCACTGGGGGGTGATCCTTGGAAGCAAGGATAGAGGAGTAGTGAGACAGGGAAGGGAAGGAAACCCAGAAAGTTGTGCAGTGAGCAGGTTAGCACTGTGTGAAACTGCCTCAGTCCCACTGGGGACATCTGAAAGAGTGTACAGAGCAAGCCTCAGATTATCCCACCTGAGGGGTGAGGAAGCTGGACTTTACCGATTTATGTCAGTTTTAGATGCAACTGCTCTTGGAGGTGTTAACTTTATAGCACTCTGACCTGTCCGGCATGCAAGACAAATACACTCCACGCATTCATAGAAAGCTTTTAGACGTATGCTGAGAGGATACAGACATTCCTTCTGCTATTGTCTAGTGCACACCTTGGACTTTCTGTGCTTTCACCAATATTTTTAAGGAAGTCACTAGGGAGAAGGGAGTGGGGGAGAGAGATTGAGATTACAAAGTGTACTTTGGTGGGCCAAGCTAGTCTCCACTGTTGTACTTAATCTTGAGACCATAATTGATATTTATCATTTCCATCCTTTACCACTTCTATCCCTTGATCAACCTGCTTCTAGTCTAGGTTCATCGCTGGTGCAATAATGCAGTCTTCAATACCTGAGGGATTGAGTCTCAGGTTACCTGTCCTCCTTGTAACCCAGTTACTTATTCTCTAGTTATTTGTCCCGAAGCAATGAGGGAAGATGGGAGTAGAACTTAACAAGGTAAAACATCACCTTATCATAGATGTTGTTGTTGCAATCACCCTTCAGGTTCTCACCAGGCCTGGAAGCATCAAACGGTGCCTCACTGAATCCCATGATTTCCAGACATACTCCTCCCAGCTCCATTATTTAGCAGCCACCGTAGGTCCTCCTGACAATTAGGATGAACTACCTCTGCCTGCAGAGTAACTGTCTTCTCTAACTCCTGGCCTGTGGGCATGGGGAGCCATCAATAACCAGGTGGCAGGTGAAGCTGTAGATTTAATGGAACCTTTATTATGTCCCCTGGTAGAGCTTTCTAAGCTTCTAACTCTGTAGATCCTGAAGTTGTAAAAAGGGGAAGCTCACTTTCTTAAGTGAATTAGTAAAAGTGAGAGTAGGGGGCGGGGTGATGGGCATCATGCCTACTTCCACTTCACGAAGCTAGCTATCCAGGACACAAAACGAAATATACTAACAGCATGTAATAGCACCACATCTTCAGCCTTAACCATGCAGGGTGTCATTCCAAGTGAAAAACAACAACATAGTTACAATGTCAGACCTGGTCTACAGAGAACAGTCACTACTGAGCTTCTCATTGAGGCAGGTGTCCCTCTTTTTGGGCTCCTTATTGCTTCAGTGAAGGGAGTGTCTTTTGGTCTCTCCTGGGGAACATAATTAGCTGGTAATTTCTCTGGCATCACAACATAAACACGTTATAACATGCCCACCTCTCGGGGACCTTGGAGCTCTTCTCCAGTACTTTGAAGTAGTTCTGGCAGCTCTACATCATTTATTTTAAGCGAACATTGTTTCCAAACTTTAAATAGCTATTCCAGTAGCACATTGGGATCAGCTCCAAGTGTACTTGACAGATTCTTAAAAATTAACTCATGAAAGAGTAGTTTTATAGAAAAAGATTATTTATTATTTGGTCTTACATTCTGTCCTCCCTTATCCAGCATCTCAAGATTAGTTTCTTAGAATGTTCCCAGAGTCCTACTAGTTCTTACCAGCCAGGTTCCATAGTTCACTTGATTAATGAATGACCCATTTCATCCTGCAACATAGGTCATGCCTTTCTGCTCAGGTCATGCTGAGAATTGATTCTAGTTATTTGTCCAGAAGCATTGAGGGGAGGTGGGAGTAGAACTTAACAAGGTAAAGCACCACCGTATCAAACTTCCTACTGAGGTGCGGCTCTCAGGAGTCTGTTGGCTGTCTTCGTAAGATCATGCACCCAACTATCTCCTCTCCTTCAGTATCCAACTCCTTCCTGAAAAGGATCCTGATTTTAATGGCTAAGACTTACTAGCTTTGTGAATTCAACCTCCTATACAACTCTGCTTCTCTGAAAGTGAAATCTCAGGCGGGGTTTTCAGCATGGTCTATCCTGTAGCTCAGAAAAGGAGGGTTGATTATTGGTTGGAGGTTTTCAAGCTTTCACCTCAAATCCTGAATTGAATGTTGACTAATCAAGTCTGTAATTTTTTTTCCTAACAAATTTCTGTGGAGGTTAACTAACTCCACAATCCCATATCTTTTCAACACAAGAGCAAGAGAATTCCTCCATCTATATTCTATCCCTGATAGGAGTCTTAGTAATTATGGGGCTACATTTTGCCAGGGATCAGCCCCATGCCATTATGCACCAGCAAGGGGGTCCTTGCTACTGCCTGGGTGGTGCTTGATTCATTTCAAGAAGCTGGTATTGAGGAGTTGCTTCCTAAGCCATCTCTGTTCTGAATAACTTAGGCTGGGCTTGGGTTCCTCCATAAGACCCTGAACAAAGATTTGAGAGAAAGTAGTTTATTTTGGAAGTGAATCCAGAAAACACCAGTAGAGGAGTGGGGGAGTGATGATAGAAAGAAAGGAAGCTAATAAAGGATGAGTAGGATAGAAGGTTTCCCCTGTGGGAACCAGGGACTTATTACCACTGGGATTACCCCTGGGAAGTTCTGAGACATTGCATAGCGCATGCTCCAGGATCGTCTTTCCTGAGGGACAAAGACCTAGGGTATTTATCCCAGAATTCCTGCTATCATAAGTTGAGGGCTGCTCCTGGAGATATGAACTCTCTGGAACTTCTGGTCAACCTGCCTTGGGATCAGAGAATGCCCTCGCGAAAAGGGTCACAAACACAATAAGAAGCTGTGTGGTTGGTGCTTATGGAAATAGTGAAAGCCACAATAATAAGGGTAGGACACACCAAAACATCTGTTTCAAAAGATAAAACTCCTGAGTAAATGATGAACATCAATGGAAAATAATGCCATTGAAATGTAGTAGCTACCTGCACCATATCAGCACCACAGCCACTGTGTAAAGCAAGATATCACCATGCATATTTTAGCTGTGTGTGTGTGTGTGTGTGTGTGTGTGTGTGTGTGTGTGTTAACTGGTCTGGCATCTTTATTGATCAGATTATCTGAGGCTATATTTCTCTGCTTAACCAAAGAAATTTGTATACACTACTTACTTTCTTGGCCTAAATGTCAATATGAAGAGTAGGTATAGATGGAATGACTCATCTCAGTTTTAATAGTGCTCAACAGTTCCTTTAAATGCACATGTCCCATCTCCTGTTTGAAACAGAATTTTAGAAATGAGTCTTGAGAACCATGGATACCCAGTCCCCCAAAAAGTTCACAATACTACGAAACTTGGAGCATTCTCAGAAATAAGGAAACAGAGTCCATTAATGTTTTATTTTTCACTTGTGAAAATATATACAATATATATTACACGTACAGAGTCCCACAGCACGAGTCAGAGAAAGCTAACAAAATGGCACAAACAGGGGGCAGATCTTTTTCATACATTTTCCAGTTAAACCAACATTCAGGGCATGGCAAGCGACAATAAAAGCAACAACAGCACAGGAAGCCTGTGTGCATGACTCCGAAGAGCTAAATCCGAGGAAACTCCTAGGCTTGTTGGGAATGGAGGTCATGTCTGGAGAAAAGACCATTTCGACTTAAGAGGCCGGTCAGAGCAGAAGAGAATATATTCAAGCCTGGACAAGATACCAACGGCAAAGCAAAAGCCAATGCTCAACATGCCAGCGAGTCTGCCCCTCTCCCCTTTCTCTTGAAAACCTGAGGCCTTGGCTGATGCAAAGAAGCAAAAAGCACGGCCCAAGCTCGTCCTGCAGAAGGGTGGTCAGCTACCAGACATAATTTTTTAACACACTAAATATTCTAAATACTTGTAAACACAGTTGCTGATGCTGGGTGGTGGGGGTGGGAATAGGGGGCGCGGAGGCAGACATTAAAAACACATTTGCTATTTCTCTCACATAGGAAAGACAGAGGCATAGATCTTTGGCATGTCACCTGTGTGTCCCTATTATGACATTTTCCCAAAATGGTAAAAGCTGAGGCACCACGGCTGAGAGAATGGGGTGATGTGCAGCACGTGTCAGCACAGAGCCCACTAGGACTTGGCACAGCTGGAGCAGCTGAGCGCCCGGGGCGGCGTGAGGTGCGGCTTCACGACGTCTGGCTCGATCGACTCCATCAGCTCACACTCGTTGGCGAGGATGTGCTTCACCAGGCACCTGGAGGCTTCGTCGATGTTTATGTTTTCCTAAAGGGGAAAAACAAAACAAAGCAGCTTGACTTACTCGGTATTCTAGATGATGCTGGAGCAAAGACTTTTATGTGACATGAGGGCAATATTTCTGGCAACTCATTTAAACATCCCTTCCTATAGGCTGCCCACGCATCCTCTCTCTCTTCCCTTCACTTTCATGTATTCTTTCAAAGCGCTTTGCTTTTTAGATCTTCACAAAGGTAAACGTGCTTCTGTTGGTCTGTCAGGCAGGAGAGACAGTGTTTTGTAGGCTCACTTAGTAGGTTGAATGTATGTTAGAGGGCAGTTTTCTTATTTTTCACATACCCTTACACTATAACGTCATATTGCAAAATATTTACTTCCAGTGTACCAAACACAAAATCTGGATCTAGAGTGAAGTCAAATTTGACTGTTTTTATCATAATTTGTAGAACTTCTCTGATGTGTTTCCTCATATTCAGTGTAAGCAGATAAGGACGTCCTTGTCTAATTGTTTTACTATAAAACCTTGTCCAATCTAAAGTATAACTACTTATCCCTAATTTGTGTATGTGTGTCAAAGTTGTTGATATACAGGGTGTCCCCCAAAAAATGTATACACACTTTGACAGCTGATGGTTCAATTTTGAAAATGATATGTACTTTAATCAACACTGCCTTTATAATTATTCAAAGTGTGAATATACATTTTTTTGGGGGGACACCGATATTTTCAGGTCACTGTATGAAATATTATTACATGGAAACTGTAAGAGGCAGTGATTGTTTCCAAATGATATTTATGACTAACGCCTAATGGTCATATATCCAAAACAAGGTTAAGTTCTGGTTGCTTTTGTGCATTTTTGTGATGTGTCCTTGTTTTTTTTATAAGACTAGTATTCATGTCCCTGAGCCTTCCCTTTCCTCATCCATACAATCATCTTAATAATACTTATCTATCTAATAAAAAGTTGCTTCCCTTCACAGTGTGAATGTACTGGGTACTTCGTATACATAATCTTTTAAAATCCCAGGGTTTGTTTTCTGTTCTTAGTGATTTTGTTGTTATTGTTGGGGTGGGTGGGGGGTGGGGAGGGGGCCTGTCTGCCTTCAGCTCAAGTACCTGCCTCATGCTGGGGAAGTTGGTCCATAGAGAATAGCTGCCTTCCGCCCTCTTCTCTGCTGTGCAGGTTCCCATGCCTTCAAGTCATGGCCCATGCTTGGCATGCTTTCCGGCACTCTTCCTCTTCCTGGTGTCATGCCCACAGGTCACACTTGAATTATCTGCTCCCAGACAGTAATCTCTCCAAGGTCGGGGCACACCCAGCTCAATGCTTTGCTCTTGAGTCCAGTCACTTGTTGTGACCAATTGGAAGCCAGGACCAGGTCCTCTAATGCCTCAGATGCAAGGACAGTGGGGAGTGCATGTAGTCTGACTTAGCCTTCCGGGCCTTGGCTTCCTGGGCCAGCACATCCCCCTAAATAAGACTCACGTTTGGGAGGTTATGGGGTGCTTGCCCAGCCATTACTAAACCAATACTTTAGTGTCCAGTTGAATATTGCTTGTGAGTTGGGGAAGGAGACAACAAAATCCCTTACAAAACACCAACCATGAGTTATCGCATCAGTTTATAGAAAATAAAACTGAAGGTTAGAGAGGTTAAGAAACTTCCCCAAGATCACACAGTGGATGGGTTGAAGGGCCAGAACTCAGACCCAGTCTTTTTTACATCAAAGCCTGGGTCTTTCTAAGCCATATTCCTTTTCAAGATTGTTTCAAAGAGCAAGTGCAATAACAAATAAAAAGTTTTTACCCCAGCATTAGGCCCAAAAGATGCTAAATGAATCTTAGTTCCTTTCTCCTTCATATGTTAGAGGGGGAAAAAACATGTTTCTATGACAGGAAAATCTAGTTTTAAGCATTAAAAAGGGCCCTCCTTCATGTACAATATAAGTTAGTTTTGGTAGTCATATTTTTTTAACTTCCACTCACATCTAACATGCCAGTTAAATGGGGTTTTCTTTCGTTAATATGCAAAGTGGCAAAATCTAATAACACGGAGAGTAAAATGCTGGTGTAGACAAATCAATACAAATCTATCATCATTATGAGAAAAACAACTAAAACCTAAGCCCAATTAATGGCAGCCTAGACAGTCACTTTGGTAAAAGATAAAATAAAACTGATGGGTTAACACACTGAATAAAGGCTAGTTGGTGTCAGGACTAGGACAGGGGCCATGTCTAGTTCCATCAGAGCCTGCTTTCAGACTGTATATAGGAACAAGTGGCAGTTCATGGTGACTGAGCCACATTTATTCATTCAATTAATATTCTTTAGATTCCCACTAAGTACTAGACATATAAAGAAAAACACAATAAAAGAATTCCTGTCCTTGACTGAGCTTATACACTATCAAGGTTTAGGTAAACAGAAGAGTAATGTTGGAAATGGCATCTTGAGCCAGATCACTGTAGAGGCTTGGATCCTAAGTTGGCCAGGTAGTCACTGAGGTTGTTCTGCAGGTGACGTGTCAATAAACACAATACCAGGTTACAAATCCATTACCAGACAAAACTATACGACGTTTAGCACTCTGTTTTATCCCTTCATCTATCAGTAAGTATTTAGCAAATACTTCTCATGTGTACCATGGTGCTGCTTGCTGTGGTAGTCCTATGTCAGATTAGAGATTTCAAGAGGAAGCCAGAAAGAAAAGCAAACCCATTATATACCACTACACCTACCACATACAAACTACACAAAGGCATGGTGTACAGTGTTTAGAGCACAGGCCTGAAGTCAAACTCTTCTCTCAGCTCTCCCACTTTTTGGTTGTATAACCTTGGAAATATTCCTTTGCTATTCCCTGCCTCAGTTTCCTCATCTGTAAAAAGGGAACTAAGAGATCTACTTTCAAGGTGATTGTAAGTTAATAATGTTAATAGCACATATGAAATGCTTAGACAAATACTTAGACAAGGGCATAGAGGATACATTCAATAAATGTTATCTATATATTCTTCTCATTTAATCATCAGAACACCATTATGTGCGTGTTCTATTCCTTCATTTTGCAGCTGAGGACAGAGATTGGGAAGGGGTAAGTGGCTGGCCCCAAGATATACAATAGGAAGTGGGATTGCCAGCCATGAGCCCAGCGAGAAGAGTAAACATTAACATTCACCATATACTTACTACAAAAAGCCAGGTGCATAGTGTTTAGAGCAGAGGCTCTGAGCCAGACCCTGTCTCAGCTCCCCCAAGACATGCACTGGGAAGGAGCCACACTGTCACTGATTTCAACACAGGACAGTCACATGGTCAGCATGGAGATATGGAAGAAGAAGAAGTTCCCCAAATAAAGGAATGGCATGGGCAGGAGATACGTTTCCAGTATAAACAGAATAGGAGCATGTAGTCAGGGCCTCAGGCAAGGCTGGTTCCTACTGCTCATCCTTCTGTACACCACGGAAGTCACAGCCACGTGCCTAGACTAGGAAAGGGAATAGCAATATAGAACCAACGTCCCACTCCCTCTGTCCAAGGCCAGCATGGTTCCTCCAACCTGACCTGATAGAACTACAGGCTCAGACCTATTGGGTAGGCAATTATATTGCAATATAATTGATTGAGCTGTTTGGCACCCAAGTACACAGACAAGCACACAATTTGTAGGTGACTGTGAAGACATAGAGCTGCTGACTTAAGTGGGAAATACTCCCTGAGGATTTTTATTTGCATTTATTCTAGAAAGTAGTAATACCATCTCTGGGAACATCTTTTGCTAAAAAGGAAATTCATACTTTCTATGACTTCCAAGAGAAGTACACTTAGACTGAACCTGTGATTTATTTACATATTTACATCATGACAAGATGGTCTATTGTGCAGGCTGCTTTGGGTTGATGTATGCTCATCTCTGTGCCTCTGCTCAGAATCTTTTCATTTATATCAGTGAGCATGCCTGGGAAACAGGCTTTGAAATTCCCAATAAAGCACTTTAGTAAAAACAAATGGTGGTAACCACCAGTTATTATTGAGTGTCTATGCTGGGCATAGAGTAGGCGCTTGACTTATGAAATTATGTTCACATCCTACCCTCACAAAAATCTGTTAAAGAGTGAATAGCCATGTGTTAAAGGAAAGGAGACTTTAACCTTTAACAAAATTATGCCCAGAGAAGAACAAGACCTTGGTCAATCTGTCATTCCAACCAAGCCTGGCCTAACTCCACTTCCTATCCAGTTCCCATACATTACCTTACTGTGTCTCCCAGGATTAAAAGAGCTATGAAAATAAATTTCATTTATAAATCAGTAGGTCTCAATCCTGGCTGCATATTCAACTCACTGGGGAAAGTTAAAAATAATTGGTACCAGGGCTCTCCTCCCAGATATTGTTATAATTTATCTGGAATGGGGCCCAACATGGGTATTTTTTAAAAGGTTCTCCACTTCTTGAAATGGGCATCCAGGTTTGAGACACACTTGTATAATTAGGAATATCTTTAAAGGCACTCCTTTTTAGTTCAATAGTGAACTTTCTGGAAATATCATTTCATTTAAGGCAGTGACTTTAAGTTGCACTGATTCTGATCTTCCTGTAGATAAAGGCATATAAATCTAACTATCTGAGGTCTTGGGTAATTGTCAGTTTTTTAATTAGCTCTTCAGAACATCTGTCTGATGGCAAATTATTTCATCTCTGACCGCTGGTGCCAAAGAGCAAAAATATCCTAACAGAAAACCTTCACATCTGCCTACTTGGAAACTGGCAAATAATTCCTCTTCCGCTAATCTTTCCAAATACATCAACCTCAAACAAAACACCATGTACCAGCGGCTCCAATGTTAGGGCACTAAATTCCTCAGCCCTGTGAGGTGTTCATTAGAGTAGATAGTCCACTGGATAGTAACACCATTCTAAGAAGTCTTGCACAGAACAGGGGTCTTAAAGTCCTTACTCTAAGATTCAGCATTTGTTTTTTGAGCATATAAGTGCCGAACATTTTGCTGGTTTTCGTTTACTTTAGTTCCTATCTAACATGGGGTGAGCATAGTGGACACCTATATTTTTGCTTAGCACTTCCCCTCATCTCAATATCACGCCCCATTTCCTTGGCTAACTGCCTCCTCCCACTGTGATAATGAGCTTCTACTGGGTCTCCTCCAAACTGAGCCCCATGTCTCAGAAATTGCTCTCAGAAGGTGGCATTTCACCTAATCTTTGTGACAAAGCTGAGGTGGGAGGTGCTGCCCTCATTTTACAGATGAGAAAAGAAGCGAGGTTCAGCGAGGTTAAATGACATACACATGGTCTCAGTAAGGGGTAGCATCTGATTTCCAACTTCAATCCCCAAAGCTTCCATATGTTCTTCATTTTTCTTCTGCTGCTGACTTCTTAGGGTCTATGGCCAACAATCTGTTAGTGCCCAGGTGAAGGTCTGCCTGAACCCAAAGCCCATGCCACACTTTCTCCATGAAGGAAAGAAGAGTATGAGTCATTCAAACCAGGTACTAATGATGCCCTACTCTCTGCAAGTTCCCAGACTTTAGTCTGTGTGATATGCACTGGGAAGGAGCCATAAGGTCACAGGACAGAGTCATCATGGAGATATAGGGAAAGAAGATAAAAGTTCACAAATAAAATCAGCTCTAAAGACTGTGCCCCCCTGACAACACCTCCCCCGTCTCCACCATAGTCCTACTTCAGCCACTGTCCTTTAAGCACTAATGTCAAAGTCCATTCAAACCCTCTTTCTCCCCTCTTCTATAGTCTCAGGGCCTCATACCCGCAACCTTGGTATGTGCCCTGACTGGGAATTGAACCCACCACCTTTTGGTGTACGAAACAATGCTCCAACTACCGAGACACATCGGCTAGGGCTCCTCTTAAAAACGTTTATGAAACCGAATGGTCAACTCTAGCTTAACAATTTCTTTTCAGAACTAGAGTTTATCTTTTATTTATATAAAAACTCTTCTGTTCATAATTTAACTATCTCTTTGTTACAGAGTTTGAAACCCTTGTTTTCCAAGACAGCATAAATTAAACTCTGCCAACATTGTTAGAAAAACATTGCTTGAGTGAAAGCATATAGGAACACAAACTATGTGTAAAAATGGATCTGTTGCTAAAACTAAACAAAACCATTTTATAATCACCTTTTTGTATTTGGAATGTCATGATACTAGCTAACTACAAGAACTCTGGCATCAACCCTTGAACCTAAGTCTGCCTCTCCCTACCAAATCCCTGATGTCTAACTCCTAAATTCCTCAGTCAGATAACAAGCCATTCTTAGCCTGAGCAACCTCACTTAGCACATGCTATATAATTTACTCCTTCCAGATATGGATTAACACCATCCTTTTTTTCATTCCACAAACTTTTAATAGCAAAGAAAGAGGCGATACATCAATTTGAAGTTCTCATCATGTAATATTGAAATACATACCATGTAACTAAATGAAATCATTTATAATTCATCTAATAATCACTGAGCATTTTCCATGGACCAGGCACTATTCATCAGTCTTTACACTCCTTGCTTTAATATGCTATGGAGTCAACCCTTAGGTGATGATCTTATTAGTTCAGGCCTTTTCCGGCCTCCGCTTAGAGATCATGATGGTGATGTGCTCCCACCTTCTCACAACCACTGTGGCATTTCATCCTAGGTCAGGTCTTGTGTGTTCTCTTCTCCAGTCATATGCCTCCATTTCCCCCTATGACAATCATCTTATATATTTTTTCTAGACTGTCTCCTGGCTACTCTAATTTAAGTGTAGCTACAATCTTATGTCATCCCCAATTCCCAGTTCAAAAAGACTCTGTTGGCCCGGCCAACATGACTCAGTGGTTGAGCATCAACCTATGAGCCAGGAGGTCAGGGCACATACCCAGGTTGCAGGCTCGATCCCCAATGTGGGGCATGCAGGAGGCAGCCAATCAATGATTCTTTCTCATCACTGACGTTCTTGTGTGTATGTGTCCCTCCCCCCCTTCCTCTCTGAAATCAATAAAAATATCTTTTAAAGACTCATTTGGCTCACACTGCCTGCTCAGAATCAGTCCAAACCAGCAAACTTGAGAGCAAACCAATCTGGCCACAACTCAACTGTCCTGGCTCATCTCCACTGGCCCCCCTTACTCGGCTGACTTCCAACTGAACTAAACCACAGGCCATTCCCTAGAGGTGCTTTGCTTAGGTTAGTCTTACTCCATCTCTATTCTGTAGATCTTCTGCCCATTCAGAGTGAACATATCTCATCTGGTTTTCTTTTTATTTAAAAAAATAAATAGTTGACATTCAGTATCATTTTACATTAGTTTCAGCATAGGGGTTAGACAATTATATAATTTATGAAGTGATTCCCCTGATCATTTAAGTACCGACTTCATTTGGAAGTGTTTACTAGTAGCTACTAACATCTAACTGATTCACAAGGATTTCATTTTATTCTGCTTTAAACTTTTATTTAATTTTTGAAATGTTTTTTTGTTGATCTGAGAGAGAGAAAAAGGGAGAGGGAGAGATAGAAACATCAGTGATAAAAGAGAATCATTGATTGGCTGTCTCTTGTACACCCCCTATTGGAGATCAAGCCAGAAACTGGCCATGTGCCCTGACTAGAAATCGAACGGGCAACCTTTCCATGCATGGGATGAAGCTCAGCCAATTGAGCCACACCAATCAGGCTCTGCTTTGAACTTTTTGATGTAATTCTGGTATATTTCCCAGTTTCAGAATCTTCTGGTCATCTTAAAATTGTATTATTTGTTCATTTGTTTATTTAAGAAGAAAGGTAAAGAAGGACTCAGAACTAGCCTGGCTCTGCCAAATGCTAGTTGTGTGACCTCAGAGAAGTCATCATAACCTCCCTCCCAACCTCAGTTTCTTTACCTATAATCTGTGATAAAAATAAAGCCAACTTCATAAAGTTGTTGAGGATGTGCATAAAATGGGATGAGAAATGTGAAAGAGCTCAGCAACAATGTTGACATAAAATAGGCCCTGAAAAGAAAATATAACACTTGGGAAATAATGCAACATTACATTAATATTATTAAGTTATATATAAGAATGTTTGGCCCTGGCTGAGTGGCTCAGTTGGTTGGAGCCTGGTCCTGTGGACCAAAAAGGTTGCACATTCAATTCCCTGTCAGGGCCCATACCTAGGTTGCAGGTTTGATCCCTGGTCAAGGTGTGTACAAGAGACAAATGATTGATGTTTCTCTCCCGCATCGATGTTTCTCTCTTTCTCTTTCTCTCTCTCTCTCTCTCTCTCTCTCTCTCTCTCTCTCTCTCTCTCTCTCTCTCTCTCTCTCTCTCTCTCTCTATCCCCTCTTCTCTCTCTCTCTCCCTTCCTCTCCCTAAAATCAATAAGCATATCCTCAGGAGGCTCAGGATATAAAAAAAAGAATGTTTGGAGGGACAAACATACTTCTTTGTTAGAGTAACATATCTCAAAGTGGGCTCTGAAGTTTCATAACAGTACTAGAGGCCCAGTGCATGAATTCATGCACAGGTGGGGTCCCTAGGCCTGGCCAGCGATTGAGGTCTATGGTGGGGGGAGGGGAGGAAGGCACGGCCAGGGGAAGGGACCACAGGAGGTTGGCCAGCCGGGGGTGGGGGCGGGGGGGGGGGGAGGCTGTGGGAGAGCACTGGCCACCAAGGGCCAGCTCCTGTGTTGAGCGTCTGCCCCCTGGTGGTCAGTGTGCATCACAGCAACTGGTTGCCAGTCGTTCTGGTCACTTAGGCTTTTATGTATATAGATAGGACAAAAAGGTATCTTATGGTTAAATAATTTTATGAAATGTTAAGTTAATAATAATTCTTTATCACAAGGTTCCTAAGAGTCCTAAATGTTCGCAGGAAGTGGCATGCGACTGAAATTCTTGCATTAAATGGAGAAGAGGTTTAGCATTCTGGTGGGAGCACACACGGGGAACCAAAGCAACATGGAAGAACTTGGATCAGAAGGTAAAGATCCACCACAATAATGTGAATTAAAGAAAGGCAGATTCAGGCTGGAGGAAAGCAAGCAGTTCCCCTTCCCCCACCTCTCATCTCCAAGCACAGAATGAGCTTCATAAACGCTGGTAACAGAACTCTTATCTCATGCTCTGTCTCCCTGGGCTGGTGCTCCTCTTTGCAAAATTTGGCAACTACTGATCAGGAAGACTGGTAGTACATATGGGAGTGTCTGTGGATGGGGGGTGAGGTGGGGAATAGAGGCAGTTATGAAGTGATTTTGTATTGTACTTATGGTTTTTTACCCTTACCTAGGTGGTGCTAGCCCCAATTTTACCTTTCTCCAATTTTCTGAGCCTAGCCCAAAACAAAGTTCATGTGTTTCTTTTCCTATGATTTCAGCAGAGCAGAGTGAGATCATGCTAATAACAAAGTTGGGAACATGGGCCTGACTGATGATGATAAAGTCCTGACATTATCAACCCTGATGCGCCTTCTCTGACCAGTGCCCTACCTCCCACCTGAGCTGGTCTGGGTTGTGTAACTCGCAGGTGCTTCCACAGCAATCCCTACCCTACCTGTTGTTACGCACGATTGCAAAGACTTTTAGAAATGTACCTTCTCACTACACAGTAAACTTCTTGAGAGCAGAAGTGGCACTTTTATGTACTGGGAGTGTTGCCAGCATCTTATACAGGGCCTGTCGGCATGTACGTGTTCAAGAAATTTATGAATAGCCCTAGCTGGTTTGGCTCAGTGGATAGAGCGTTGGCCTGAGGACTGAAGGATCCCAGGTTCGATTCTGGTCAGGGGCATATGCCCAGGTTGCAGGCTCAATCCCCAGTGTAGGGTGTGCAGGAGGCAGCCGATCGATGATTCTCTCTCATCATTGATATTTCTATCTCTCTCTCTCCCTCTCCCTTTCTCTCTGAAAACAATAAAAACATACTTTAAAAAAGAAATTTATGAATAAACTGTGAAAGGGAAAGAAAAGTAGACCAATACCAATTAAAAATCACACAGAAAATACTGAGTTGTTCTATGTTCAAGTCTATAATACGGAAGTTTTTTAAATTCAAGACAACTTTAGAGAGAGAATTAATAGATGTGGGTCCTAGCCCCCATGTAGCTACAAACCAGCTTATTCACTCTAAACAGATCAGGTCTTCTCTCTGGCCTCATTTTCCTCAGCTCTGAGAGGAGAGAATTTATACTTTGCCTTTTTCCAAACAAGATTAAAGGTAACCTGAGACTGTCTCCAGTTGTTGACTAATGCAGTTAAACTTGTGGGTGTCCTAAGAATAATGCCCCCTTAATGGGAAAGATTTCTCACATTGAGAGTTTAAGTATAAGACATTTATTTAGGCAATCATTTACTACTGCCAGTGCACTCTATCAACATGATTACCCATAATCTGTTGGCTGCACAAATCAGAAACCCACTGAACTGCCTAGGTCATCTGGAGGGTAGCACCCAGGAGTGATGGAATGGCTGAATGATTCAGGCCACTCCAAGGAACTTAGGAAATAAAATTAGACTCTGAAACACCATTAGTTCAGCTTCCATTTTGCTATCTGCCCAGCAGCTTTTTGCATATAAAGAGGGAGATAGCTGCAGCAGCCTTGAATTACATCCTCATAGCTTCGCCACCCAAGTGAAAAGGCCTCCGACTCCCAAACTGGGTTGAAGAAATCCTGGGGAAGGACTCTGATGAGTCTGGCTTCAGTCACATGTTCACATTGGAGACTAAAGCAACTCTGAGTCCAGAAGACAATGGTACCAGGAGGGACCCCACTTAGGTTATGTGGGAACTATTGGCCGTTCACTATGACTTGAGAGACAGAGTATGGACAACCTGTGGGGGAGCTAAAAGGGAATGGCTGGTATAGGAGCACAAAACTGGCCATGGAGGGTCATTGCAAAATCAAAAAACCCTCAGTTATGTTTACTATACTGCTTTATGGACATTTGCAACCATCTACACTAGTGAAGATGTATGTATTTACATTTCAGAAGACATAAACAATTTATGATTTTAAAAGAAATGGAAAAATATTTTTCATAAAGTGTGGCTTATAAAAGAGACATATCTAGTGGCATCTGATGACTTTTACACATGCAGAATAAGTGGGCAGTGGAGGCTCTTATATCCATTATGCAAAAAGGGGAAAGCAGAGTTGAAACACAAATGATCTGATAAAAAGTGCCTCTTCAGAAATGCATAAAGTAGTTGCTGAATAATTTTTTTTTTCAGGAAAAAAAAAAGAAAGAGATAAAAGAGACTTCTTGGAACTTTAGACTTCACCTTAGTTCTGATTTTTTTGGTTGTTTTTACAGGAGTCCACCTAATTAAATAGGTTGAAAAAGGCAATAACTTTGCCAGATAAAGGACATTTCTGCTTCAAATGTAAACTTCAAAAAAATCTCAACTTTGTTCCTGAAAACTATTTTCTTGCATTATAAACTATTATTTTTTTTTAATTTTTATTTTTTTTTATTGCTTAAAGTATTACAAAGGGTATTACATATGTGTCCATTTTATCCCCCCGCCCTAGACAGTCCCCTAGCCTCCCCTATCCCCCAATGTCTTATGTCCACTGGTTATGCTTATATGCATGCATACAAGTCCTTTAGTTGATCTCTTACCCCCCTACCTCCTGCCCCGCAACCCTCCCCGGTATAAACTATTATTTAGAAGACAACTCAGCTATTCTTGTTTACCATGGGTACCCTTTACTTTTTCTTTCTGCCTCCTTCTGCTGGTATCATGTATATGTAGCTATAGGTGTACAGCTAATAAGTCATTTAGATTGGTTGACACTTTAATTATAAAAATGACTTAAAACGGAAGGATGTTCTTTTTAATATACACATATTCCTAATTAAAAGGAAACAGACTAAAATGTTAATGAATCAATTGGTGATTTGATTACAGATAATTTTAATCTTCTATTTATAATTCTGGTTGTTTTCTAAGTTATTCATAAGGCAGATGTACTATATTAACATTTATATTCAAAGGTAGGAAACAAGAAAAATAAGAGTGCTTAATTTTGAACCATAAATAGTTTACAAAGTCCTAACATCTTTTTCTTATCCCTCAAGCCCAGACAACAGGAAGGAAACAGCATGTCTATACATATTTCATGAACTGTAAAATAGAAATATATAAGAATAAATGGAAAATTATATAGGTTTTTCTCACAGATAGAAAAAAATCTATAAGATTGAATCTGGAGAAAAATAAGGACAGGTAGCTCAAATACAGAAATTCTAATTACCAGCATGAGTAACCCAACAAAGAAGAAAGAGAGGAGAGATCTAAGAGAATGCAGTTTGACTGCAGGAATATCTCAGGTAAGATCAGGTTTATAAGTAACACACCCAAAAGACAGAAGGAGAAGGGAGGTGATTCAAGAGTGGCCTGAACTCATCCAAGCCAAGTAAGAACACATGCACAGAGAAAATGCTACAGGCAGAAAACGATAGTATTGGGGTTTATTTGGAGCAAAAGTATTATCACAGAGGCACAAACTAGTGCTTGAGAAATACGGCACAAGCTTAACAGATGGCCCAGAGAAGGCAGAGCTCACACACAAACTCACTTCACTTGCTCTTGTAATAAACATTCAGGTTGAGCAATCAGGATACTACCTTTCACATCTTATCTTTAGAATAAAGTCCCTCATACTGTCCTGTGGACAGGGTGGCTATGGATTGGCTCCAAAGTAAAATGGGTAAATTTAATTGGTTCCAATGGTGGCCGAGGGCTACTAATTATTTAATTACACTAAGCAAGAAGATTAGTTTCTAAGGAAGTGGCACACAGCTCAAACCTCTGATGAGAACTAACCTAATTTTTATCAGAAGTTTGGATAAAGTCAAAATATCTGCGCCCTCTACTGCCTCGCGCCTCTCCATGGACTCATTTTCTCATTTAAATGTGGGAGTGCCCAGAGCTCAGTCCTTGATCCTCTTACCTGCAACTGACTTTTTCTCCTGAACTCCAGAAGCACAAGCAACTATCTACCTGACATCTCATCATAGTTATTTTCTAGATTTTAATGTAACAGTCATCCCCTGCTTATCTGTGGTTTTGCTTTCCATGGTTTTCACGACCTACGGTCAATTACAGTCCAAAAACATTAAATGGAAAATTCCAGAAATAAACAATTCATAAGCTTTAATTTGCGAGCTGTTCTGATGATTGTGATGAAATCTTGCGCTGTCCCACTCCATAGCCCAGGACATGACTCATCTCTTTGTTCAGTGTATCCACAGTATATGCCCTGCCCACCCATTAGTCACTTAGTAGCTGTCTTATCAGATGACTCATGGTTTTACAGTGCTTGTGTTTAAGCAACACTTACGGTAGCCGAACACTCATCACAATACCTTTGTCACTCCCCTCACTTCACCTCCTCCGGTAGGCATTGCATCATCTCACATCAGCACGAGAAGAGTCAACACAGTATAAGATAATTGAGAGAGATGGATCACATTCACATAACTTTTATTAAAGTATATTATTAAGTTGTTCTATTTTATGATTGGTTATTGTTGTTAATATCTTGCTATGCCTGCTTTATAAATTAAACTATCACAGGTATGTAGTGTGGGAAAAAAGATCGTATCTATAGGGTTCAGTATACTAGCTTCAGGTATCCAATAGGGATCTTGAAACACATCCTCTGTGGATAGGGGAAGATTGCTGTATACAAAACAGAGTGTTGGCTATCTCTCCATTGACTCCTTCACATCTCAGGACCCCTGCTTCAGAAAACGTCAACTCTACTGCTCCAGTTACGCAGAAACTGTGGAGCCACCCCCAAATCCTCTTTCTCTCATTATTTTCACCCAAATTGTCAGGAAATTCTCTCTGCTGTGGTTCAAAAGTACATGTAGAGTTTGGCTATGTCCCACAATTCCTCTTTCTTAGATAGTGCAATAGAGTCTTAGCTGATCTGTTTCCAATCTTCCCCAATACTGGTATAATCCAGGCTCGACACAACTGCCAACATGATTATTTAAATCCAACTGTATCACATCTCTGATCAGACCCAATGTCTTCCCATCTCACTCAGGGCAAAACCTAAAGTTGTTACAATGCTCTAAAGACTCAACATGACCCCATCACTTCTCTGACCTCATCTTTATCATTCTATTAAAGCCCAGCTGTCAGTTCCTGCCATGGTGCCTCTGCATATTCTGCATTCTCTCCCTGGACTATTCCCTTCCCAGGAATCCATATGGCTCAATGTTGTCCCTCCTTCAAAGCTTTAATTTAAAAAATAAAACACCTTCACCTTGGAACCTTCCCTGGTCACTTGTCAAAAATTGCTTTCCTCTTTTTGAACTGTCCCTTGCATCCCATCCATATATGCCACACAAGTTCTAGAATTCTTCCCTTATTTAATTTTTCTCCCTAGCACTTAGCTCATCTGACAAACTATATGTTACATGGATTTATCTTTTTATTACCTGTCTTATCCACTGCAATACAAGCTCCAAGAAGAAGGTATTTCATCTGTTTTGTCAACTGGGATAGTCCCAGTGCCTGTCACATAGAGGTGAGGTGCTCAGTGATTACTGAAGAATGATGAATCAAACTATAAAATATTTAGTTCTATCATAAAATGATTTTGAAGTGCTATATACTTGTCATGTGTTTCCATGCAATGGTGAGAGAAGACATTATAGCATGATAATTTGGGGGTTAGGTATGGGTTTCTATTACTATGGCAAAACTAGATCTCTTTAGACTTTGATAATTTGACTTTTCTCCTCATGTCTGCCCTTCTTTACAAAAATCTGAAACACAAAAACTTATAACCAAATGAACGAGAGAATGGTAATTCTCTTTCCAGAAGAACTCTTCTTTTTCAAAGGGACTCACTCATCTGGGAACAGCTGCCATAATAAGCCCCATGAGGTAGCATAAACATTTGGGAAACACAAGGTTTCAGAAACATATTACATGGACAATGGTAGCACTCATTGCTGACACTCTCTCTTTATTTTGGGAACCCTGAAAAACATGGAAGCTAACAGACTTGCCCTGTGGATCTCAAACGATTGTGCCTGCACTAGAAAATTCAGTGACCAAGAGTTAGACAAATTCTCATCAGAGAATTTCTTTCCTCTAGAGCAATTTTTGATGGGCAAAATTATTCTCAAAAGAGGACTTTGCTTCATTTAATTCAAGGAAATGGATAGACAACTCTTGATTTTTCTGTCATTGGCTTTTTCTAAAGTTTTCTAAGACAATCTAATCACTTTAGAACAGTGATGGCTAACTTATGACACGCGAACTCATTTTTTTGGTTGATTTTTCTTTGTTAAATGGTATTTAAATATATAAAATAAATATCAAAAATATAAGTCTTTGTTTTACTATGGTTGCAAATATAAAAAAATTTCTATATGTGACACGGCACCAGAGTTAAGTTAGGGTTTTTCAAAATGCTGACACGCCGAGCTCAAAAGGTTCGCCATCACTGCTTCAGAATATCCCTGGGCATGTCAGGCTAACCTCATTTTTAAACCTTGCCCTGGCCAGTGTGGCTCAGTTTGTTGGGCATCATCCCTGTGCACTGAGAGGTCCTTGACTCAATTCCTGGTCACAGTACATGCCCAGGTTGTGGACTTGATCCCCAAAAGGGGGTGTGCAGGAGGCAGCCGAATGATGTTTCTCTTTTATTGATCTTTCTCTCTCCCTCTCTTGTTCTAAAATAAAATAAAAACTATAAACAATAATTTTTTATTAGGTCAGGGAAGAGGCTGCTCAAGAGCTGTTGCTGCTGCTTCTCACTCACATCTAATGAGATACTGATTTCCCCCCAATCCCTGCAGGCTCCCCCAAGGGATCACTACCTCACTAGTCAGCTGAGTAGACGGAGATGGAACAGAAGGCCTTGGGAGGGCAGGGCTGTCACTCACAAATCTAAGGGTGCTTCGAAGATGGCAAACAAGGCACATTAAAGTAGGCAACAGACCACAAATCCAGGGACAAACAAAATCAATACTGAAAAATATGAAGTGCACGGGGAGGGAGAAGTCAAGCATGTCTTAGTAACAAACTCCCTCCTGAAACAAGGAAGCAACCCTTCCCAGAAGGTTCTGACAGTGGCCCTAACAGATGAACCTCGCCTGTTTGTTTTTCTTTAAAAAGTAGAAGCTGAGCTCTGGCCAAGTGGCTCGGTTGGTTGGAGCGTTGTTCTGTACATAAAAAGGGTGCCAGTTCATTCCCGGTCAGGGCATATACCTAGGTTGTGGGTTCAATCCCCAGTCGGGGCGCATACAGGACAACAACAGTCAATGTCTCTCTCTCTCTCTCTCTCTCTCTCTCTCTCTCTCTCTCTCTCTCTCTCTCTCTTCAATAAAAAGAAACACATGTCCTAGGGAGAGGATTTAAAAAACAATAATGAAATAAAATACAAATAGAAGCTGACAGAAAGCACCAGGTAGATCCAGAATCAACCAGACCTGAATTTAAAATCCTAGTTCTGACACTTACTAGTTGTAACTCTGAGTAAGTTAATTATATCCCACTATCCTTTGGATTCCACATTATAAAATGAGGATAAAATAATTCTACTTTTAAAAGAAGCCATAATAAAATATATAACAACTAAGATTGAGTCAGAAACTAAATATTTCAAATAGAATCTCAAGAATAAAAATAATGAAAAAAAATGTGCATCAGAATTCAAGAGATTTCAACACATTTTTTGAAATCTGAAAGCAATGGAGAATAGTAGTGGATTTACTAGCATGTACGTAGCATGTTCTAAAGGTATGTAAAGGGAGATATGGACAATAAGAGAGCTCAGTAATTCCCACAGAACCCAAGACTCATGTACTGAGCGTGGCTGAAGTCAGGAGGACTGCTTCAAGTTCAGAATAGGGAATGTCAGCCGGACACTTTCCCCGCTTCTTCTCGTAGAATACCAGCACTAGCCATCTACACCCCTAGGCAAACACTAGTTTATCCTCTGAGTAAACCAAAGAAAAGGAACTTGAAACTCAGGAGACACCAACATTTTTCCTATGTAGGTGATGTAGGACTGAAAAATGTGTCAACTAAAAATGGCAGCTGGACTACCAATTCCCCCTCCCAGAACCCTGGCATCTTCACCCCTACCAGGAGAGAAGACTTCTTTAGGAAAAAAAAAGAAAAGACTTCCCATAGCTGACATCTGGGAGTCCTCAGTGACTACCCACCTAAAGTGAAATCCACTCATCAACAACCAACACAGCCCCTAACCAAAAAGCCTGCCATGCACACTGAGCTTAGTATCTGCTTTTGATGGTCTAGTTCCCAAAAATGAACATCAGATGTACAAGAGGAACAGTCTACATAAAATAATTATGTTCTTAACTAAGAATAGATGCTATGAAAAAGAATAATGTGAACAGGAAAGCTCTTCAAAATTAAAACTATGATTGCCAAAATTAAATAATTATAACAAAGGATTGGAAAGTTACTCAAAAAATGTAGAAAATGAAATAAAAATTACAAAGTGATGAACATCTGAGGGGGAGGGCAGCATAGTAGGTGCACAGACTTAATTCAGGAGGTCACACCAAACTAGGAGTTCCATAAAGAAAGAACCACACATAAATGAATGAAGGGGAGAAAAGGAATAATATTTCTTAGAACATAAGCTGAAAGAGCTCACAGAGGGCCAAGCACCGTTAACGAACAAAAGTTCACAATAGCAGAGCATTGCGGAACTTCAGGTTATCAGGGGTCAAGAGATGATCCAACATTACAAAGCTGCCATAGTCTCAGGTAGAGGTAACAGCTTCTCCTTCAAGTGCTCTCACAGTTCTCAGAGAGGCCAGCAGTTTTTATGGAACTTCATACTATAATTACTCAGTTATGTCAGTTTTCTTCCTGAAGACTGGGGCTTAGCAAACTGGCTAACTGAGTAACAGTCGTTATTCAAGGAATACTTCATGAATGAAGTGAATGAATGAATGAATGAACGAACAAATTAACCAAGTGTAGCACAATGCATCTTAACCAATGTGCTTATGAAAATCACTAAAAAACTGTTTTCCAAAAACATACATTCTCTGCCCCTCTAGATGTCTCTAAGAGTAGGGCTGAGGAGTCTCAAATACTAACAAGCTTCCCAGGTGCTGCTGATACGCAACTCTGTTCAAGAATCAGTCATTGGACAGAGCTCTGGACTAGCTCTGAAGTCTAGGCCTGGTTTCTCCAATACAAGTCAGTAAAAGGCCTCTTTGGAACGCCAGTTCATTATTAGTAAAAAAGGTACATATGCTAGCATTGTGTGTGGCTCAAATAACAGTAGCTGAAACAAATAAGAGATACATGTAAAACAAGATTATGAGAATTTCAATGAGGAGAAAACGGCTAAATTCTGGTTCTGGGGTCTGAGGAGGAATAAATGAGATGTTAAGATCCACAGGCTAATGGTAGAGCCCTGCATGCTGTGCGGCACTAAAATCTCCCTGCTGTGCGAAGTGTCTAGGGAGGTTTCTGGATGAGAGGAGTTACATAATGTGCAGTCCTCTTGGGAAACACAGCAGTGAATTATTTTTTCTGCTTCTACACAGCTCTCTAAGGATGAAAATGTTCCCTCAAAGGGTAGGGAAAAGAATAATACAGTAAAAGAATCTTCTGAAAGAATCCTTGAAAAGCAATGAAACAAACAATTCTGTTCCATCCAATAAACATTGACTAAGATCACCCTCCCTGTGCAAGCCACCATACTCATAGAAGACAAGGAGGATGTTGTTCACAGTGCAGGAGTCAGGCTCCAAAAGAAAGAAGGTTAATGCAATGTGGTAAGATACAGGAGAGAATGCCCACCCAACAGTCAGTAACAGATGATGCTTGAGCCAAGTCATAAAGGAAGAGTTAGAGGCAGGTGAATAACTGAAGGAAGCATGTTCCAGGCAGGGAGGAGACCAAGATGTGAACAGGGTAGAGCCACTGGAAGATAAATGGAAGGACAAAGTAGCCAGAGACAGGCTTGGAAGGCAGAGGACAGCCTCACTATGGGAATTTCTATTGTCCGGAACAAGGAGCTTGTGAAGGATGAGTAACTGCATATAAGGGTCATGGCATGGATGTCTGGGTGGATGTGACATCTCCAAACTATATTATCTGATTTGCAGCAAAGCTGATGAGGTTCGTTTCAGACATGTTGGGTTTGAAGAGTTGTCTGAGTGAGCTCCAGGTAGAGATCCAGGAAATTTGGAAGTCTGAAGTTTGAGAAAGTAGTCATGGCTAGAGACAGAGATCCAGGAGGAAGGCTGGCTTCAGAAGCAGACTCTGGTTGTAATCATTCTTCACTAGTAAACCATGTCTGAGACCAGGAGACATGGTTTACTAGTGAAGACCAGGGACCATCTGAGTCACGGTCGGCACCCAGCTGCACCCAGGCCATGTTTTCGTTCCCAAAGGATACAGGACGCTACCTGCTTTTTCCTTCTTCCATCACCTACACTTTCCACACAGCTCACCTCTGCCTCAGATGAAGCTCAAGGTAGAATAGAGCCTTAGGAGCATCCTCCCTCCTTGAAATTTGTAGAGACAGGCACATATGTATTTTTTCTTAAAAGATTTGTACAGCAATAAATATAATGGGGAGCTAGAAGAGAGTGACTTGCAATACCTTCCCTCCTGCATACCTAGCTATGGTTATATTCTCTGAGGGTCCATTTCTAGTTCCCTACAATGTCTTAGTTGTAGCTGGATTTCAGATTATCCAGTAAATTATACACATAGATCTAGATAACCTTTGGAGAACTAATTTACTAAAGATTAAAATTCAAATGTTGTTATTAAGGTTTACTGATTCCTAGGCAAATGGGGTAGCTTGAGTTTGAGCCTCTTGTACTTAAGCTACTCTCAACTTCAAGAAAGCATTGCATTTTTTCATGTAGGGCATTAAGGGTCTGTCAGAGCGATGATTCAAATGGTTGTACTACAGCCTAGTACATGATCATGACTATTAAACATTTCCTTTAAACGCTGCCTCCTAACTTTGCTGGGCCCTTTATTTTATGACCCTAAGTTCAACCAGCTCTCATCAGATCAGCTAAAAATGCAGGGTTAAATGTGCTGTGACCAATTAAATCAGTGGAAGCACAGCAAACAACCTCATCTAAATTCTTTGGAGATGGGTAGCTAAAACCTAGAATATCTACTTCCCATCGGGAGTTTTAACAATAAAACGTTTTAAGAATAAGAAGTGGCACCTAATAGCATGCTCTGAACTCAACAAGGGCTCAATATACATGGTTCAGAGCACAGACCTAGACAGTCAGTCCTTCGGTGCAAATTGTGTTGAATCAATGAATCCATCAGCGACTGTCAAGAATTTTTCATGGTTTGGCATTTGAAAAATGGGAATAATCAGAGATCATCTACTACCCAACTTAAAGATAATGAAGATTTTTTAAAAATAATGTTCTATCCTCAACCCATTAAAAATTAATTAGAATAACTATCTACCCATACCCAAGTGTAATTATCTATGCATTTCCAGTTGGTATAAATACATTATGTTTCTAAGTGCACATTTTCTGAAAGCCTATAAAAAGAAATGATGTGTGATACTTCTCTTCAAGCAGCTTTCAGGAAGCTAGCCACTTCTCAACTGTTGCATTTTTCAGCTTTGCAGAGCAATTTAAAAATAATGATAATAATAATAAAAGCTCACTAAACTCAATGAAACACAGAAAATTTTCCCTCCACATGAAAATCCCAGGCCAGCATAACCTAAATGTGGTCCACTGTTTGGTTAAGTGCCCTACGTGGCCAAAAACATTTAGGAACTGCTACACGGTGTAGTTCTTTTTTGGAAGAAACAGTAAAAAGCCATTATGTATATGTCACACCATCATTTTCAAAATCCACAATGACACAGGACATACCCTGACTTTAAAAATGTTAACATATGAAGGAGCAAAAAGTATATGTTAGAATCAAAGAAATAGCCTGGCTGGTGTTGCTCAGCGGTTTAACATCAACCCAGGAAACAAGGGGTCGCCGGTTCCATTCTGGGTCAGGGCACATGCCCGAATTGCAGGCTCGATCCCCAGTAGGGGCTGTGCAGGAGGCAGCTGTTCCATGATGTTTCTCTCTCACCAGTGTTTCTGTCTCTCTATCCCTCTCCCTTCCTCTCTTTCTAAAAATCAATAAAAACATATTTTTTAAAAAGAATCCAAGAAATAGGTAGTAACATAATATAGCTTTAGGGAAGTTACCTAAGTCTCAACTCTTTTTTTTTCTTTAAAATAATAATGATAATAATGCCTACTTTATATGATCCTGCTAAGGACTGAATGAGTTCATGCACATAAAAATCTTTGCACAAAGCTAACATATAGCAAGCAGGAAGAAACAGAGGCACTGTTAGCACTGAAGACAGCGGTTCTCAACCTGTGGGTCGTGACCCCTTTGGCGGTCGAACGACCCTTTCACAGGGGTTGCCTGAGACCATCCTGCATATCAGATATTTACATTACGATTCATAACAGTAGCAACATTACAGTTATGAAGTAGCAACGAATAATTGTACGGTTGGGTCACAACATGAGGAACTGTATTTAAAGGGCCAGAAGGTTGAGAACCACTGACTGAAGAAGTCCTAAGAAGTCCTGCAGCAAGGGAAGCATGTGTCTAAGTTGGTTTTCTCAAATGCATTTGACCATGTATACAAATCCAGTTTCTCAGTTGTAAGATACAGAAGCTGAGGATGAAAATAGTTTATTCAAGGATGTTGGGGAGCTTGCAGAATTATTTGGTCGTGTAGAGAAATAGGACCAACCTGAAGCTTCCAGAAACTCAAACCCCACATGGAACGGGCCTGACGAGGACATGGCTGCAGCCACCACTGAGCATGACTAGGTCCTGTTACCTGTGAATCTCCCAGAAACTCACCTGAATACGACTGTCCTTGGGGCCAGCGTGATCCTATATCTGTGTCAAGCACAAGACCCTGAAAACTCTGCTTGTCTACCCAGCACGGGGGCCTGTTCTGCCACCACCCTGCCCAGAAAACACGGATTCTGCATTGCCCCTTGTTTCTCTAGTTCAGTGATAGCGAACCTTTTGAGCTCAGCATGCCAGCATTTTGAAAAACCCTAACTTAACTCTGGTGCCGTGTCACATATAGAAATTTTTTGATATTTGCAACCATAGTAAAACAAAGACTTATATTTTTGATATTTATTTTATATATTTAAATGCCATTTAACACAGAAAAATCAACCAAAAAAATGAGTTTGCGTGTCACCTCTGACACGCGTGTCATAGGTTCGCCATCACTGCTCTAGTTGCTCACTTCTGAATCAGTACGATTGGTGGAATCTAGGCCACGTGCCCGTGCCCTTGCTGCAAAGAAAGCCCGGGAAGAAAGGTTTATGGGTTCTTCCTGGGGAGGCGAGCCTCCCATGGCTAGATGTTCCCCCAAAGACAGCAAATGTGTTTCATAATTGCTGGAAAGCCTAACACATGCAAGATTTCCACTACACTATGAAACGTCTACACATCCCCCTGGAAAACTAACTTCCTGTAGAGAACAGTATTGTACGTATTCCTTCTCTCTGCAGGGCACACATCGACATTCTCCTTTTTAGCATCAGGGAAGACTCTAATTGGGTGGAGTTTAATGTAAGAAAGCTTGTTCCTAGGGCTCCCATTGATCATTGCACATTCTGAGGAGAGGGTGGGCCTAACAGGTCAGACTAAATAGGACAGAAACAGCCTAGGACAGGGGTCGGCAAACTCATTAGTCAACAGAGCCACATATCGACAGTACAACGATTGAAATTCCTTTTGTGAGCCAAATTTTTTAAACTTAAACTATATAGGTAGGTTCATTGTTATTAACTTAATTAGGGTACTCCTAAGGCTTAGGAAGAGCCACATTCAAGGGGCCAAAGAGCCGCATGTGGCTCGCGAGCCGCAGTTTGCCGGCCACAGGCCTAGCAAATCTGCCAGGACGAGGGCCGATGAGGAGGGCCCAGGAGAAAGGACTCAAGTTCTTTCTGTGAATTTGGTTCCTGTCCCCACTAGTGAACAGACAGAATTTGTTGTCCCATCTATACTGGTATTTTCCTGGCGTCCTGTTTCTGAACATACCATATACGAATCGCTACACCCTAAGAGCAGGATGGAGCAACTTGGAAAAGGCTGAGATATAGGAATAGACCTTGTGCCAAGTGCAACTGCTGTGAGCCACACACAGATGCTGACACCCAGACCAGTAGAGGGGGTGTGGGAACAGATAGATCATAGGGATGTTGAGTATATGTGTCTGTGTGTGTGTGTGTGACCAGACATAACACATCCAGGGGCCCCATATGTCATTTCTTGCTCACAGCAACTCTAGAAGGCAGGTGCCTATGATCAAAGAGTGAATCTAAATGGAGCACTGGGCACCGAGAATGCAGCAGGTAAATGGGTCAGCAGAGGGCAGAGCCCCGTCACCACTGAGATGGGCCCAGAAGACAGGAATGACAACTTTGGGGCTGCACCAACAAAGGCAGGCCAAGGCTCTCATTCTAAAGAGACAAATCCACCAAAGCACACTGTAAGGACGGGGCTTGGGCACGGGAATGCGTAACATAGCCATTAGTGGAGCTCAGTGTAATGTATTGGAGCTCCTGATCTACAGGGTGACCATGTAAATTTTTAAAAAATCCTCACTTGAGGATGTTTTTATTGATTGATTGAGAGAGAGAGAGAGAGAGAGAGAGAGAGAGAGAGAGAGAAACTTCTGTTGGTTGCCTCCTGCATGCACCGACTGGGAACTGAATCTGCAACCCAGGTATGTGCCCTGACCCGGAATCAAACCCATAACCTTTTGGTTTATAGGACAATGCTCCAACCAACTGAGCCGCCCAGCCATGGCTGATCATGGAAATTCTAATTACAAACCAGGAATGGGAATTTTATTAATAATTATGCTAGAACAATAGGCATAAACCAAGAATGTTCCAGGAAAATGGGACATAGGATCCCCCCAATTAAACATCACCTAGCCCTAGTGAATCCACAGGTAGAATCCAAGTAAACATGACCGATAAAGGGAAAGAAAGTAACTGGGGGAAAAAAATAATAAAAACCAAAAAAACCTGACTTAGGAGAGACTGTATTTCTACTCTTTCCTTTGGTTTTAATATTCTAAGAGATGACATTAAAAAAAAAAATCAGAGATGCTAGCATATATTTAATTTTCATTTCTTCTCCCTTAACTCCTAGCCAGAAGCTAAGGATGACTGTTCCAGCAACAGCACGGGGCATGCAAACTCATAAAAAGTTACTCCCCAAGACGAAGAACCAAGAGGGTCAGTTTGCCTGGTCAGTGGCAAGATGGGGGCTGGTCTCAATGACAAACTCCGCTAACTCCCTGCTAGTTCCAGCTCAGAGACGGCCACGCTGGCAGTGATACCCACAGGACTTCTGCCCTCGGTGCATTAGAAGTTTCAGAGACAGAAGAAAGGAAATCAGATGTTTATCACCAGACTGATTGTGACGTATCTCCAGAGGATGTTCATTGTTAGCAGATTCACTTTCTAAGAGAAAGGTCTCTATGGGGAATGTTCCTGATGCCCAATGTAATCAAAGAAAGAATTGACAGCGTCTCCAAAGGCTGCCATCTTAGCTTCCGGCTGCCAGTGTGATCCGAGCCTCAGTAATACCGTCCTCAGAAAGCAGGCAGGGCTTTATCAGATGCTTTAGAAGAGACTTTTTGAACAGTCTGACATGCCAGCAGGCCAACCCTGCAGCATTTATTATTCCTGACCTCCCAGGAGTTAACTTTGAAGACCAACCTGGCACCGGGAAGCCATTTTCACTAGTAAGCTATTCAGAATCGCGATTTCAATAGCTGTATCTTTGGGGAGAACAGGAATGTTGAACCTTGGTTTTACCTTTTACAGTGAGGCCTTGTACCCTCTTGGTTGTATTAACAGTTGAGTGCACTTTAGGCTTGTGAAACTCCCTCCACCCTCTCTCTGTTGAAAGCTTCTCATCAAAGTTTACATTTGCAGGGATTTAGAGGATTATATAAATCAGTGTGGAGGGTCAGCCGGGCCTTAAATTAATGACCATCATGCCCCTAAGCAGAGTTCAGGACGGCCACGGTGGAGCAGGCACGTCAGGGTGGGCAAAAAGACATCCAGAAGGGCCTTTGTCCCACAAGCAGTTTCAATCCTCCCCACAAATTCACTGGCTTCTTCCTTTCTTTTCTTTTTTTTTCCTGCTAGCGCGTATTCACTGCCCAACACCCCAAACATTTTACTTATATTTGGTTATTGCTACTGCTGTACATGAAGTCAGGGTTCTGCCTGTTTTGTAAATACCTCTGTTCCTAGTGCCTGCTGCATAACAAGTGCTCAATGATATTTGTTGAATGAATAAATGGTGGAAAACCCCCTCCCCCCATATAAATATAAGTCATTCATTGAGTTTTCCCTTCAGATATAAAGTATCCAACCGAGAAGAGTCCTCCAAATCCTACTTCTGGGCTGAAAGGGACTCTATTGAAAGAAAGGAGTTTGGAGACAGGAGAGGAAACGGAGGGTGGGGCTAAGAGACAGGAGAACTTTTAAAAGGCCCGACTAACATCCAAAAATCAGACTATAAAAATGTAATATTTCTTAAAGATCTGCAATTTATCACACTTGTGAGTTTTGCTCTATGTGTCTCTCTTTACAACAATAAATTCTTAAGACAAGCAAACCAAAAAGGCTCGGTGACAACCTGTAAGTAGAAAATGATAGATGCTGTGACTTAAGTAAAAGGAAGCATCTTAAGAAATCGATGGAACAAGGAGTTTTAACAGGAAAGAAAGGGGGGGAAGGGGAAAAGTGCACCGAGACTCCAAGAAGGAACTAAGAAGTAACCACTTGTAAACGTAAGGCCAGCTTAGAGACGGCACAGAGAGAAGGTAGGAATTGAGATTCTCCATGAAATGGTGGCAACAAAACTAATCCCAACCAGGACAGAAAGTGTCCCCAACACCCTCTTCTCCATCATCTTCCAATCCAAGCAGTTGCTTAATCCTGCTGGTGTTTCCACTTCAGTGATATTTTCAAATCAGGTTTTCCTTTCAATCCCTAATGCCATTAGCTTAGTTCAAAGGCTTGTCATTTTCCTGTAGGAATGCAATAATGACCAAGTCACTCTGCCTCCAGGATGGCCTCCCTGGAATCTATCTTTCCCTAGCGCCCAGCGTAAAGTCTGTCAGAAGCTGCCCCTGAGCCTATTAGAATGACGCCCATCAAGTTATATTTTCAGACCATTCTCCAGTGATGTGCACAAATGTTCACAATGAGGCCTAAGTGTGAATTCCATAGTTAGAAACTGTACAGAGACAATGCCTGTCTTATGGGCAGCTGAACCTCTGACAACTAGCTCAGTGCCGATGCTCCACAAGTATTTAAGACCTGTTCCACAAATCAATAACAGTGGAAAATCATGACATAAAAGTGTGGAATGCAATCCTAATAATGTAAAATACACATATATGCATACAAAAATTATCCAAAAATACAGCAAAATATTTATTTGTATCATTTATGCATTTTTTAACTTTCAAAATTACTTAAAAAAATTTTTTTCTCTCTCTCTGATAGTGAAAGACAAGAATACACACAAAACCAAAAGGGAGTAGAGCAAGAATCATGTACCTGACAAATCAGATAGTAGTGTGGGGTATTATGAGAGGTACATCACCCTTATCACCTACAGCCAATGCTTCATCTTCCAGCCCTGCCCCTGCCCCACTTCCTGTTCCTCTCGGCCACCCAGGAGAGTGAGCAGTGCCAAGCAATACTATGGCCTTCACATATATACTTGCTGTCTACTTTCACTCCACTATCCTAGTATGCCCAATGCCACAGTCTGTGTCCCTGCCATCTTTTCATTTCGAGGGCAAAACACAATTCCCGATCCAAAAGAACATTACATGTTGATGGAGTAAATTAATTAATACATGAATAAGGAAGAAACACTGAATGTGTGGCCCACTTCTTTCATTGATTCTAAAATCCTACCTACCTAATAGGGTTGCTGTGAAAACTAATGAAAAAATGCTTGTAAAACATGCCTGACACATAAGCACTCAAAAAACGAAAACATTTATTAACTATTATCGACAGGATGAGGTATAAGATGTTTTGCTCCCTTAGCCACAATCATCTTAAATTGCAGATAATAGTTCCTGCCCTGCCTCTCACCCCTTGAGGTGAGAAAGTGCTTAAAGCAGTTTGGGAACTATAAATCATGAGGCAAACACATGTTATTATCATGATGATGATGATGACAATGATTACATGCCATTTTCTTTGTGACTCTTACCTACAATAAGTTTATCATTTAAGGTCACGTTACCTTTGCTGAGGTTTCAAACCATCCTACGAAACCATGCTCCTTGCAGAACTGATCCATCTTGAGGCCATTGTTCAGGAGCACATCCTTGCCCTGGTCACATTTGTTGGCCAACAAAACCACTGAAACTGGTTTGCCATTAGGGAGACTTAACTTGGAGTCCAAATCATTTTTCCACTTGGTCACTGCTTCAAACGTAGCTGGCCTGGTGACATCGAAGACAATGAATGCACCCATGGCTTCTCGGTAATAGACCCTTGTCATGTTTCCAAATCTTTCTTGACCTATCACCAAAAAGAAATAGAAATCAAAACCTTATTGCAATTATAAACTATATATGGCAACCTTATAAGGCCTCTGGTATGAGCCGATCACTCAGTTAAGAGCTTTATTATTTTTCTTTAAGGAATGAGCTAAATACACAATCATGGCACTTCAGCACTTTGTTTTTTATTTTTGAGTCATTAATTTAACAAGTATTTATTGAAACTGCTTGGTAACCATGTAATGTTCTAGAACTGTGCTAATACAGTATCCCACTACCACATATGGCTACTTAAGTTTAGAGTAATTTAAACTAATTATAATTTAAAACCCAGTTCCTCCGTCACACTATCTAGTAAATTTTAAACGTTCAACAACCACAGTGGCTAGTGGCTACAGTATTACACAACTCCAAAGCAGAACATTTCTGTTACCATGGAATGTTCTACTGGACAACACTGTCCTCAATACATGGGATACAATGATTAAAACATGAGAATCCCTGCCATCATGGAGATTACATTTTAATGGGATGATATATTATAATGATAAATATAATAAATAATGTAGTATGTTTAAAAAGTATCCACAGTGAACTCTGATTAAGGATAATAGTAATAGCTAGCATTTATTGTATGGTTACTAACCATCAGAAACATAACTTACATAGATGATCATGAAGGTACAATTATTACCCCCATTTTAAAGTGAGAAAATTGAGACTTGGTGAGGCTAAGTAATTTGTTGAAATTGTACAAATTAATGAACTTTTGAAGTCGGAATTCAAATCTAAGCTTTTTGAATCCAGAGCCCATAGTTATTTAGGAACACTGAATGTTCTCAACTAATAGTCTGTACTAGCTCTCCTCCAGGTTAATGTACCAGGAGTATCCCATCCAGCTCAAGTGAACAGATAACAGGTACATATGTGTCTATGCCAATCTCTGGACAACATGCTAGGAATGCAACATAAACTAGATTATCTCTACTGTAAATAGTGTACAAACTATTGGATAAGAAAAGCCCTCTGATGAGAGAGAGAGAGAGAGAGAGAGAGAGAGAGAGAGAGAGAGAGAGAGAGAGAGAGGAGAAAGAGGAAGGGAGGGGAGGGAGAGAGAGGGAGGGAGGGAGGGAAGGAAGGAAGGAAGGAAGGAAGGAAGGAAGGAAGGAAGGAAGGAAGGAAGGAAGGAAGGAAGGAATAGATGAATGACTGATCTTTTTTAGACCAATCAGCTAGAATCAGTTTTGCTGTGATTCTTAATTTTCTAATGAATATTTGCAAGATTATTAAACACTCTAAGTTTAGCCCTCCTCATTGGCAAAATGGCAACAAGAATATGCAGCTCAAAAGGTTGTCATAGGATGAAATGAATTAACATGTGTAAAGCATCCAAAACAGTATCTTAGAATACCTGGCCACTTAAGTTTTCCCTCCCTTTCCCCAGCATGTTAAAAATTATGAATGACAATATGATATGGGTAGTAAAATCATACTTGCAGACCAGGGCTTATAACAAAAACTGACAGGTATTTCAGCTGATTAACAAAAGAGAACAAAATCCCACTGTTTGTCACTCTGTCCACTAGCAGTTGCTAAAGACAGCTAATGAAAACTGGGTTTATATTTTCAGAACAAAAAAATCCAAGAAGTGTATGATCAGACAAAGGCCTTTTATTCTGTCTTGAGAATTTATTTTCAGAGTCTTACAAAGTTAAATAAATTAAAACAAAGGTAGGTATGTATTCAATGAGCCAACTCATCTTAGAAGAAAATGCTGAACCTGGCATGTACCTAAAAACATACAAGTCAGCACACCTCTGAGAACACTTTACATTGAACTTGGAGCTCCAGGTTTTGTGATGATGAGTTTGCACTCAAGTTACCACACTCTCTTGGAGGCTGCTATGTTCATATTGGCACTTGCACTGTGGACTGTAAGGGAAAATGATCCATAAACCACAAGCACTTAGTGGAAACGGATGAAGGCCAATGGTTCCCATCCTGGTGTGGAAGCCTGTGTGCTCGGAGCATTTGTCAGAGCCAAGCACGATGACCCTAAAACATTTCTGACGGGGGTTATACCACAGAAGCAGTTTTAATGGTATTTTCACAGTCATCCAGTCAATGAAAGAGAGGGGTATAATACTCTTCATAGGACACACAACTCACAGGTAAACTCTCCGTTTCCCCAAATTAGTTTTACATTTCTTTTTTCTTTTTTGGTTTCTGATGCAAAAGAGTGATTTCCTTTGATACCATTCAGGGTGGCCGTGACCTTTCAGGGATTCGGGGGGAAGAAAACCCTCTGTGATCACTCAGGGCTCGGAAGGCCTCTAGGCTTTGGAAGGATGTCTTATGATCCCTTTCAGGGAACTATTCAGATGAAGGGCAAAGTCATGGGTTATTCAATAATCTACTTGTCCAGAAGAAGGCCGCCCTCCAAAAGAAAGAGTTTACATTTCAAATATGTGGCAAAAGGTAATTTTCAAGACTGTGCATAAGAGCAATACACATAGGTTTAACACATTCATAGGAATTCCAAAAAGAAAATGTGTTTATGTTTGAGTTTGTGAGTGTGTGTGTGCGTGTGTGATGAGAAACAAGAAATAAAAAAGTTTGTTTCTTGGTAGGGGAGGCCAGGGGATTGTCAAGGGCAGGGGGAAAAAAGGGACACATATGTAATACCCTTTGTAAGACTGTAAGCAATAAAATAAAATTAAAAAAAAAAAAAGTTTGTTTCTAGAAAAAAAAGACCTTTGTTTATTGGGGTCACTGGGCCAACAGGCTTGGGACGTTTGTATTTTTGGCGTTCCAGCAAGAGGTCACATTCAGACCAGGGCATTTCTGGCGCACATTTTATCCTGCCTATCCTGTCAGCTGACAGCCCTCTCTGCTGTTTCTTATTAAAAGAATGAGAACCATGTGATTTCTAGTGAGTGCCTACATATGGGAAAAGTAGAGACCTGATGAGTTTATCACAGGTAATTCACTGTTAAAACAAACAAAAAAAAGACCATAGTTAAAAAATCACCCTTGTCCGGCAAGTGTGGCCCAGTACTTGAGCATCAACCACGCACCAAGAGGTGACGAGTTCAATTTCCGGTCAGGGCACAGGACCGGGTTGCAGGCTCAATCCCCAGGGTGGGGCATGCAGGAGGCAGCCAATCGACAATTCTCTCTCATCATTGATGTTTCTATCTCTCTCCCTTCCTCTCTGAAATCAATAAAAATATTTTTTAAATAATAGAAAATATAAAGACAAAAACAGGTCTCAAACAGTTGCCATGCAGCAGAAGAAATCACCTGCTGGGTGTATAGCCAAAGGAATTGAAACCACTACCTTGAAGAGATATCTGCACACCCATCAAAAGATGAATGGATAAAGAAGGTGGAGTGTGTACACACACACACACACACACACACACACACACACACACACACACCAGAATAGAGAGTATTATGCTAGGAAAATAAGTCAAACAGAGAAAGAAAAATGCTGTATGATCTCTTATATGGTGAACCTGAAAAGCCAAACTCATAGAAACAGAGACTAGAATGGTGCTGAGGGTGGAGAAATAGGGAGATGTTGGTCAAATGGTATAAACTTCCAGTTATAAGATGAATAAGTTCTGGGGATCTAATGTACAGCATGGTGACTATAGTTAACACTACTGTATTATAAACTTGAAAATTGATAACAGGGTAAATCTTAAATGCTTTCATCACACATACCAAAAAATGGTAAGTATGTGAGGTAATGGAGGTGTTAACTCTACTGTGGTAATCATTCCACAACATATAGTATATCAAACCATCACACTGTAGACCCTAAATTTACACAATGTTATATGTCAATTATATCTCAATAAAGCTGGGAAAAAAGGGAAATGATCACCTAGCTGGTATGGTTCAGTGGTTGAGCATCCACCTAGGAACCAAGAGGTCACAATTGGAGTCCCAGTGGGGCCCAGGCACGGGTTGCTGGCTCACCGGGAGCATGCAGGAGGCAGCTGATAGATGATGTTTCTCAATGTTTCTATCTCTCCCTCTCTCCTCTCTCTCTGTCTCTCTCTCAAAACAATATATTTTTCAAAAAGGAAATCATCTGAGGTATTTATAGAATACCCATTCCTGGGCCACCCTCCATCTTACTATGCTGACTTTGTGTGGGGTCCAGAAATCTGTTTTTAAGTACTCCCTGGGGGAAGTCTTAAAACTCTATTTCTACCAGAATCTACTTTCAAAATACAAATATCATCATTGTGCTCTGCTTTTATAGGTCTTCAATGGCTCTCTCTCATGCTTCAAAAACAGACACCTTTTTTTAACACTAAACAGAAGGAATCTTTGGCTCCAACCGCCTTTCCAAACTCTTCTCCTGCCACTTCCTTCAAAGTGCTCCAAGGCCAAACCACACTGGAAGACTGTGCTTCCGAAAACACATCCTGCATCACTCCTGGATGTCTTGTTTTTGTGTGTGGTTTGTTTGTTTTTTTTGCATCTCTGTTCCCAAAGCCTAAATTCCATCCCGTCTCTCCTCTCACTGTTCAATTGTGCCCTGACATGCCACACATTTCTGCAAACCTTCCCTGTCCTGCCTGCTGGAACCAGTGCCCGCTTTCTCAGACCTCCACAGCATTTTCTTTGTCTGATATCACTCACACTTATCATGCTCTGTATTCATGCTTCTGTCCCCAACATCGTAAAAACCTGGAGAGCAGGCTGATCAGTTTTAATGTTGTAAATCCAAGGCTAGTTCTTCACTTTTTGGATATAGTAAGAGCTCAAGATACTAAGAAACAAATTAACAGAAATTAAGATTCCTTCTTCCTCTAGCACACAACATTTATCATGTATTCATGAATTAGTGCTGCATAGGAATGCACTTACTCTACATTCCACATGAATTTCCCGTAAGTAATCAATAGATGGAGAAAACTAACATTATTCTTACACAGGTTGGTGCATATCTGTTGCAACAAGTTTCAGACCAGAATGTCATGTTTTCATAATCACTATCATCTTAAGAAATAATTCCTTGGAATCAATTAACTCTATTACAAAGAATATATATTTTTGGGGTCATGACACAATCAATAAAACTAAAAGTGCCACAGAGATGGTCTTTATTTCTAGGGAGCAATAGTATGAAAAGCAGGAACATAAAAGCAAAAGTAAACATGGATTTTGCATAAGGATCTGGGCGGGGGGTGGGGGCAAACTACCCAATTGATAGAATTGTCAAATGGTGACAATGTATAATGGCTTCAACTGGTTTTGAAGGCTCAGGGAACCCCACAGACAGGAATCAGAGTCGGCCGACATCCTGGTGAGGAAGGTCTTCTCATTTTTAAGAGCCCGTCTGACTCTCTGGCAATGATTCTGAAACTCTTTCATCTTCTCTCTTCTCTTCTTGGCTCCACCAATTCATTGACAGAAAAATGTCAATCAATTGCAATTTGTCCAAGTCACCTAAGGTTATATCCTGAAATGAACCTTGTGTGATCTTTCCCTACAACATCACTCACCGCCAGAACCAAGTTTCTGCAGCCCCCATGACAAACACTGCCTCTGTATACAGGAAGAGTTCAATTCAGCCTCCCAGCTGAGTGAAGAAATAACCTGTAATTCTTGATCCCCTCCCCGTAGATTACTGGCAGGTTTAACAAGTCTCTAAGTCATTCTCTGTCATGTCTCTTGCATTCATCACTTTCTTTCCACTCCCACTAAAATCACTTCAGTTAGGACTATCTCATCTCATCCCTTCACTTAGCAACAGATTTTGAATGCGTATTATTTTCCAAGCCCTGTTCTAGCAACTAAGAAAAAAAAAAAACAATTGAAAATCTTTGCCCTTATGAAGCCCACATCCTAGTGAAAAGATAAGAGTAAACAAAAAACTAAGTAAGATACATGTATACTCCATTCTCTGGTGAAAAGTGCTATGGAGAGGAATTAAGCAGGAGAGGAGAAATGGGTACGTGGGTGGGAGGGCAATGTTAAGCTGCATGGATAGTGATGACTCGCTGAGAAGTATCATCTGAGTAAAAACCAAAAAGAGGTAAAGGAGCCAGCCATAAGGATCTTTAGGGGAAGAGGGTTTTAGACAGAGGGAACAGCAAGACAAAGATGCAGAGACACAAATGTTCTGGCAAGTGTTTGGACAACAGGAAGGAGACTGCCGGCTGGGTGTGCCATGAGGCAGATTACAGGGACCAGATTGCAGACAGTTAGGGATGTTGTGCAGATGCAGCCTTTTATTCTGGATGAGAGAGGAAGGCACTGAAGGATTGTGAGCACATGAGAAACATGAACTAATAGAAGAACATGGTAAAGGATGCTGCTGCACTGAGGCAGCGGTCGCCGACCTTTCAGACCTCATGGACCACCAGTTGGCGAGCGCTGCACTGAGGAATGATTTGCTGGGGTCAAGGCTGGAAGTGGGGAGATGATAATCCAGGAAAGAGATAATACTCCAGACCAAAGTGGTAGTGGTGAAGGTGGTAAAGATGGGTTGTTTCTAGATATATTTGGAAATAGAGATGACAAATGGGATGCAGATTGTAATAGGATTCAAGCATGATTCCCAGACTCTTGGCCTAAATTATTGAAAGTATGGAATTGTCATTTGCTGACCTGTGGATAAAGGTTTTGCGGAAGTCCTTTGAGATTCTGACATGTTAAGATGAGATGTCTGTTGGCAGGTATGTTGAGTAGGCAGTTGTATATTCCAGGCTGAAGTTCCAGGAGTGGTCAGAGATGAAATTTAACTTGTACTTTAACTTCTGTACATCTCTGCTTCTTTCAAAGCCCTGTTTTCACCCTATCATTTCCCTAATTAAACACTTTCAGGGATGCACTCCTGCCTCCAGCCGATGCCAAAAAATCAAAGGCTGGGCTGCTAACATATATGACCCACACGAGATTTAAAGCAATTCTTTCCCGACAGTTATAAATTGGGAGACCTCTAATAAAACAGATACTGCAACATCTTGAAAACTTAGAACATTCAGAAATGCAGGGTCTACATCATATGACTACTCTTTAGGTATTAGTTCATTTGATCTGATTAGTAACAACACCCAATTATAAAGAAAAAAAATTTGCTGAGATGCTATTCCTTTTGCCTTGTAATGTACCATAAAAACACTGCCTTAAATTTGTGTATGTATATCAACTTTAGAAAAATAAGTCTAACAAAAAGTATTTCATATTCAATGAAATGTATATTATGTATACGGATTCATTTTTATTATCGTAAGGCTCTTATAAAGGGTTACCTAGAATCCCATGTTTGTTTCTTTGCATCAAAACACTCCTTAACACACTTAGCCTTGTTCTAGTACATCATCCAGCCATACGTGGAATTTTGTGGAGGAACAAAATGGGAGCCAGGATTTGGGGGAAGCTTTGCTCGCGCTTCCTAGGAAAATAGAGAGCAGTAGCTTGGGTGGGTCTAGTATTGAGAACAGAAGCTTTTGAAAAGAAAACAAGTAAGCATTTGCCAAGTAGAGAAATAGTTCCTTTATTTTACCCTCTGGACTCCTATGGAATTTTCAAGGTTACACACCTTGATCTACAAGGTCAAGGATACTCCTCAAACTAAAATCAGGATACTGCCCAAAACTATGCCTTGCTAGGCTCTGTTAAGTTCTGCTTCCTGATTTCATGCCCACTCATTCCATAGCACCCCTACTCCCATTGGAACATACCCTTCCCTTATTCTCTACCTAAATTCTACCTCTTCTTCGAGGTTCTACCAAACCCTACATTCTGGCAGCCTGTCCTGACTACTTGGCCCCATACTCAACTCTTTCCTCCTCTGTATGCACACAGCTCTGCCATGGATCACCTGCTCGCCCTGCCCTGCCCTGCACCGCTTCTGATGTGCTGTACGCCTCTGCAGCCTGTGTCTCCAGTTACACTGCAGATTCCTTGAGCCCACAATGCATTACTCAGTCACTGTCTCCTTACGTCTCCATAGCACACACACGCTGAGAGGCTCTTAGTTTATGCTCAGGAAGGACTTGCTCAATAGAATGGAACTGGTGATACAAGTACTCTTTACAGAATGAAGCAACAATTTTTAATATTGATTATTTTTTGGGAGAGGGAACCCCAGCAAGGAGAGGAAGGAATTGAATAAGACAAGATCTCTGATCCAACTCATTTACTTTCTATGCCTTACTTGCTCCTTCTTAAGATCTACTCTGAAAAAAATCTGTCCCCAATTCAGAACCACCCAAGCTCTTTATGCAATTTCTTTAGTTCCCCCATGAACAATGGTTCTCGTTTCATCTTACAACTGGCTATCATCCCTCATAGGCACATCTTACCTCTATTCAACAAGAAGGTAAATCTAGATACAGTGTACTGAATTAAGGTAATATGTGCAAAAGAATAAGATGACAAAAAGTAACAATTGGTTTCTTAGATATCCATAAATAATAGCATTATAGAAAGGAAGGATGGATAGATTATAGTGATCTGTTTTTTAAGTTAAATTTAAAAAATACAGGGTGGGGGAAAAGTAGGTTTACAGTTGTTCATATAGAAAATAATACAATCTATACTAATATAAGGGTAATATGCTAATTAGACCGGATAGACCGGACATCTTCCGGTTGTCCAGTCCTCCTTCCAGACAAAGCCACAATGGCGAGGGCTGAGGCAGATGCGGTTAGGGGCAATCAGGCTGGAAAGGAGCAGTTAGGGGAGATCAGGCTGACAGGGGATTGCAGTTAGGGGCAATCAGACTGGCAGGGGAGGGCAGTTAGGAGTGATCAGGCCAGCAGGGGAGGGCAGTTAGGGATGATCAGGCTGGCAGGGGATTGCAGTTAGGGGCAATCAGGCTGGCAGGGGAGGGCAGTTAGGGGTGATCAGGCCACCAGGCAGAGTGGTTAGGGGCAATCAAGCAGGCAGGCTGGTGAGCGATTAGGAGCCAGCGGTCCCAGATTGCGAGAGGGATGTCCGAGGGGTCCCAGATTGGAGAGGGTGGAGGCTGGGCTGAGGGACCCCCTTCATCCGTGCATGAATTTTGTGCACCAGGGCTCTAGTAATTAATAATACAAAAATAAACTCTGTTTCACATACTCACAACTGTAAGCCTACTTTTGCCTCACGCTGAATTTTCATTAAATTCTGAATTTATATTTAAATTTAAGGCAGTGTGTGTGTGTGTGTGTGTGTGTGTGTGTGTGTGTGTGTGTGTGTGTGAAAAGGAGCATCCCAGTATCCCATGAGATTTTTATCAGAATTTATTTTGATTGGGGTTCAACGTTACTCAGTTTAATGAAATAACTAACTTGGATGGAGAAATAAGATCATATTGTAATGTCATAACCAATGTCGGATTTTGGGGTGGGGAGAATGAAACCAACCCACAGAAGAGGTTGACATAAATCAAGATAGAAAAATCAGCATCTTATATTTTCAATTAAACTAATTAAAGTCTAAACAAATACCTACCAAACTACCTAAAAATATCTGAACTCTAAGCCCAAATGTATTGGCAGGGGGCGGGGAGGGGGGAGCTAATTCTGAATTATTTAGCATTTGAGACATAACCTCTAAGTAAGCTTTAAAGATACTTTTATAAGTAACTCAAAGAGGCCCTGGGCTCTAAGGGTTTCACCCTTTTAAAAAACTTTTTTTTATTAATTTTAGAGAGAGAGAGAAAGAAAAAGAGACAGAGAGACAGAGAGAAGACACAACGATTTTTGTTGTTCCACTTATTTATGCATTCATTGGTTGATTCTTGTATGTGCTCTGATGAGGATCGAGCCCATAAGCTTGACATATCAGGTGACACTAACCAACTGAGCTACCTAGCCAGGGCCAGTGTCATTCTTTTTTTAAAAAAATATATATTTTATTGACCTTTTTTTACAGAGAGGAAGAGAGAGGGATCGAAACCTAGAAACATCAATGAGAGAGAAACATCGATCAGCTGCCTCCGGCACACTCCCTACTGGGGATGTGCCTGCAACCAAGGTACATGCCCTTGACCGGAATCGAACCTAGGACCCTTCAGTCCGCAGGCCGATGCTCTATCCACTGAGCCAAACTGGTTAGGGCCAGAGTGTCATTCTTAAAGAATTTCCAGGTTCCTCTAGAGCAAAAATTCCCAAAATGTAAGCCACGGTACTCTGGGGTGCACAGTGGTTCTTAAGATCAATCAAAAATCTCAGGAACTACTAACGAGGTAATTCACAATTTTAACATTAGATCAAGCTACATTCCTTTTCATGTGATCATACTGTCTTGAAACTGGGTTTTCACAGTTTGCGTAATAACAAACAAAAGTCATGTGAAGATAAATGAAAGACAGGAAGTGAGAGTGGTGATGTCTAGTTTAAAGTATTGTTTTCTTTAAAATAAAAATATGCATACCACACTCCTCTGTATAAGACAATTTTTATTCCAATACCATCAAGCATCATAGCTATTCTTATCTTTAATACTCAAACTAGAGACTTGTGTCTCTCTGTCACTGTGCATTTCCTGAAAGTAGTATTTAAGATGGTTGTTATTAAGTCAAACCACTACATGCCCATAGCAGTGCTGTGTGCAAAAAATACAGCGGATTCAAGTCTTAGCTCTACCCAAAAGTGGAAAGGTTCAAAGACATAGTAAGTTATTGCTTTAAAATAAATAATGTGTATCTTCTAAATGCAACTTAAACAATTTATCACTTGTGAAAACTATTGCATTTATATCACCCACTAGGAAATACTAGAATAGAGTGGTTAGAAAATGGGATTTATTTATTTTTATTATCTATTTATTTATTTTTGTTAATCCTCACTTGAGAATTTGTTGTTGTTGTTGTTGTTAGTCCTCACCTGAGGATATTTTTCCATTGATCTTTAGAGTGGAAGGGAGGGAGATGTGAGAGAGACACATCGATTGGTTGCCTCCTGCACGTTCCCCCGCCAGGGCCAAGGATCAAGCCTGAAACCTAGGTACGTGACCTTGACCAGAATCAAGCCCAGGACCCTCTAATCCACAGGCCAACGCTCTATCCACTGAGCCAAACCCGTTAGGGCAGAAAATGGGATTTATAAATAGACAGGTCTCAGTTTATATCCCAGCACTATCACTTACTGTGACATTTAAGTTTTATGCATTTTTTTGCTTATAGTTTATGTTTTCTAATCTAGTCTGTCTAAACCTAGTTCTCTTGTCTCTATGACAAGCTCATTGTGCATAATACATAAAAATGCATAGCACCATGCCTGACACCCAATACATGGTGGCTATTTATGCCATTGTATGGAAGAACAGTCCTCCCAACAAGTAATTTAAATTAATTTGTTCTAAATTTCACCTTACACATTCGATCGAAATTTGTATGAATCCCTGACACTGTAGATAATTCCTCTGTCACCATTAAACCAGGGAGCTAATGTAACCATTTTTAGAAAGTGAAGCTGAGATTTTACATGACACAAGAAGCTAAATCGTTTCACCCCTCGTCTTGAGAGAGAAGATTTAGACAAGGCTGATGGGGAAGAAAGGTTAAATAATGTATCAGGATAACACAGACTGCACAAAGAAGAGACAGAGCAGAAAGTGATCATTCTGATTTCCTTCAGACATTTGCAATGATTGCCTATCCTCTTCTTCTTCTTTATTTTTTAATCCTCGCTGGAGGATATATTTTTATTGATTTTTAGAGAAAGAGGAAGGGAGAGAGAAAAACATTGATCGGTTGTCTCCCCAACCAGGGATTGAACCCAAAGCCTAGGTATGGACCCTGACTGAGAATCAAACCCGCAACCTTCTGGGGTATGGGACAATGCTCCAACTAAGCCACCAAGCCAGGAGTATCCTCTTCTTAAACTGTTTTCCTTTCGCTTTCAAAACTCGCCCTGGCTTGGTCTCCTCCTTCTTCTTTGCTGACTCCACAGTCATTCACTAAATTATATAATGAGGTCTGCTAAAAAAGAAAGATATTTAGAGAAGTGCAAAATAATGTAATATGTTGATTGCTAAGGGGAGAAGGGCTAGAAGGAAATTTAAAAAGTTGCATGTGTCTCAGGGGAGGAAGAAGTTACCACTGGAATGAGAAAATTAGGGAAGTCTCTGTAGAGGAGTTGCCCTTTCAGAATTGTCTTAAACATCAGGTAGGAATTAGATACATGGAAATAAAGGGAGGGGCTCACTTGTGAACCGGCAAGAAGAACAGGAGCAAAGGCACAGGGACAATACCATGGGGTGTGAATAAGGAATAGCAAGGAGTTCAAATGGCCAGATGTTAAGCCTCATGATGGAGGGTGGGAGGAAATTATATTAGGAATGTCCTGTGTGGCCAGACTGTGGGTGCCTCTGGGTGGCCTCAGTGCAGTACCATCATCCTCTCTTCTTCACTGCATGAACTCCTACAGGGCGGGGTGGCTACCAAACTCAATTATTTGTGTGCTCCAGTACTTAAAACACCAAAATGTCTTGTGTTAAAAAATAGTTTTTAATTATTCAAATCTCATCATTAATAAATCACAGGAGCCTACATACTGGTTCCCGTTCTACCATTAACTCTCCATGAGCCTGAGAAACTAATGTGACTCCTGCCCTTTCAAATCATAGCTTCCTCATCTGTAAAATAAAGGATTTGGTTTGCTGGGCTCTCAAGATTTTAACTCTCTGAAAATGATCTTTCATGAAGTCATTACTTTATCTACTGTCTCCAAAAATCATAAAATTTTGTCATTTTACCTCCAAATGACTCACATTTCACTTCAAATTATGAAGACTTTCTCAAATGAGGAAGCACAGTTTTTAAGAATGGTCTTTAGCCCAGCTAGTGAGGCTCAGTGGTTGAGCATCCACCTATGAACCAGGAGGTCATGGTTCAATTCCTGGTCAGAACACATGCCTGGGTTGCAGGCTTGATGCCAATAGGAGGCATGCAGGAGGCAGCCCATCAATGATCTCTCTCATCATTGATGTTTCTCTCTCTCTCCTCTCTTCCTCTCTGAAATCAATATATATATATATATTTAAAAGAATGGTCTTTAAAGTCACTCCCCAGTTTTTGTTAATCCTTACCCAAGGATACTTTTCCATTGATTTTTTTAGAGAGTGGAAGCACAGGGCAGAGACACAGAAAGAGAAACATCAATGTGAAAGACATACATAGATTGGTTGCCTCCCATATGCACCCCAACCAAGGCTGGGGATCGAGCCTGTAACCAGGGACCCTTCAGTCCGCAGGCCGACACTATCCACTGAGCCAAACTGGCTAAGGCCACTCCCCAGTTTTTATGGTGAAAAAATAAAATAGAATGCCCCCTTAAGAAAAGAGCTTACCATATATATGGATTCCAAAATGTATGCACTTTTATGTTAATGTTCATAAAATTATGAAGTAAGCATGAACAAAATTAAGTTTATTAATTTTGTTTTATAGAAAAGAAATTTTATGCAACTGATATACCTTCGAATTAAAGCAGTGATGAAAGAGTTGACTGAAAAACTTTGTACTGAACAAATACTCATTGAGCACTTACTAAGTACCAAGTACTTTGCCAGGTCCTAGGTTACAGTTTGGAAGGAAATGACATTCCAATGCAGTAGTAGAGGACCTCTAATCTAGGGTAAGCCTGGGATATTATGGGAGCAGAGAAACAGTGTCTCCCAGTCGCATGGGCTCAATAGAGATTTCCTGAAGGAGGTGGGATTCTGAAGGTGACGGGGATCCACTGAAGGAAGCCAATAGAGAATATCTAACAGGAGAACGGCCCCATGCTGAGAAGTCTCACCTCTGTGGATCACAGACTGATGGGTGGGGAAGCTTGAGGAAGGATGGCTATTAGGAAGCTGCTACAACAGTTCAGGTGGGTTGTGAAGAAGACATGGCTACTGAAAGGAGGAACAAGAGTTATTTTTCAAGGTAGAAAAGACAGAATTTGATGGTTGGAAATGGAAGGGCATGAGGAAAGGGGGGAGTTAAAACCTGAGTTATTTTCAAAGAGCAATTTATTTTTTTTCATGTATCTTTATTGTTGAAAGTATTACCGATGTCCCCTTTGTGTGTGTTTTTTCCCATTGACCCCCCTCCACTCTGCATCCACCCCTCCCAGACCTTCACCACATTATTGTCTGTGTTAAAGAGTAATGTATGATCATATCATCGTTTAACCAAATTCTTAAACAGCTGAAAAAAATTAGTGGAACTTAGTAGTTTGGAACCCCAGGCTAGCGTCACGACATGACCCTGTCAAGTTGAGGAAGACGACTCTAGTACACCCACGTAGAAGATCAGAATCCTCCCTTGACACAATAAACCTGATTCCCAGCCCAGGAGCACTGGGGCCACCATATTCCTCGGAGAATGTCCATCTCAGAGTCAAACTGATTGAAAGAAATAAAAAGGGTTCTCCATGGTTGGAAAGCTTTGCAGGATTCCCCAAAGCTAATCATCAGAAAAGTAGGGTGGGGGGAGAGCTCTAAGCCTGCCACAAGACAACTAGCCTCAACAAATGCTTTCAGGCAAGTGATGACTCCAATGTCAACCCCAGTAATTGCTTAATACCAAACCGCTTTTATTGAGCACTACTATGGACCAGGCATCATGTTCTACTTACACTTGGCCCAGTTTTCTCACCAATAAAACTGAAAATAGTACGACCTAGTTTCCAGCATAATTGTGGTGTTAAAACTACAAAGATTGCTATGGCAAATTGATAAATGCAAGGAATTATCGCTCTTCACCTTGAGTTTAGCATGCACCTTCCTTCCTAATTTGCTGTTTCTATCTCACCGCCTCCTCCTCACACATTGTAATCTGTAGTGATGCCAGCTTATCCACAGTTCTCACTATGTCTCCTCACTTCCACCCCATGCTGAGGGTAAGCCCCATTTTTTGCTTCCTTTTTAACACCTGATACTTCCCATTCAGAGAACTCATCAAAAACAGTGATTAAGCAATCATCTCCATGATTAGCTTATAATATCTTTATGCCCCATTAGACTCAGATTCCATAAAAGCAAAGATTTATCCATTTCACCACCCCCCCCCCCAAATTCCTCTGCTTTTCAAGTGAATGAAAACGTTTTCTCAGGCAAGACGTTATACCTCTCAAATCCTCAAGTTTTAAAACTACTATTTTAATAAAATGCAGTAAAACAAAAAGAAAAATTATTTCAGTGCCACTTTGCCTGTCCTGAGAGTAACTGTGTTTCTGACAACAGGGCCACAGTGAGACAGATGCTGGGTTTCCTTTTGTCATGGCCAGGCCTCAAGGACTCCGGTCACCTCTTATTTGCTAGCACCCCACACACTCCTCCCTCAATAGCTCCATGACTTAGAATCTGTGCTCCTTCTAATCTCCAGCCCTCCCAGCACCCTCATCCCCACCACTTAAACTCTTCTCATCATGATGTATATAATCTATAGGCAATGCATAGCCACCACAGTGATGTCCTGGGAAGATAAACTTAACCTTGGTACATATAAGAGCAGGAGCCAGGTGGTATGCCAGCAGAATAGTTCAGGATTTGCTAGTGCTGTCCCCGGGCCAGGGCAGTGAGTGGCAGAAGGGGCATAATCACTATCTGATTTGGAGATTCATGGTGTGTGCAGGTCAAAGAAGAAGGAGATAAGATGGCTAAGGTTTCAAGTCTAGTGAGCGGGAGAAAGAAGTATAGTTAACACAAAGTAGAAAGTCCAGGGTGTGTGGTTTAGTCTAAGCTAAAAATGTCTAGCTTAGACTTACAAATAGCACCCTTTACTATTTATCCTTAAGAGGGGTGATTGTGGATATTGTCTATTTGTATTCCTTTGTTGTTGCATCCTTTTGTACTTTCCAATTTTGCTACATTGAGCATATATTACTTTATTAATAGAACTCAAATCCTGTTTTTAAATGCAACCTTGCTATTGACATATTGATCTTGCAAGATAAATGAGATATCATAAAAAAAGATGCCCAACAGGAAGACAGAACTATATGTCTGGAGCTCATAAGAAGTCAAGGTCAGATGCACAGTTTTGGAGCTGTCAGCATAGTGTTTAAAGCCATGAGAATGCATGAGAGCCTCAAGAGAAGGAGACAGAATTAGAGAGGGCCAGAGAATGAACTTCTGTCTCAAGCTGTCCAGCCTGAAGTCAGTCATAGGGAGTAACCAGTGCTAGGTACAAGCACAGGAAATATCAGACTAGTTAGAGCAGTGATTCTCAACCTTCTGGCCCTTTCAATACAGTTCCTCATGTTGTGACCCAACCATAAAGTTATTTTTGCTGCTACTTCATAAATGTAATGTTGCTACTGTTATGAATCGTAATGTAAATATCTGATATGCAGGATGGTCTTAGGCGACCCCTGTGAAAGGGTCGTTCGGCCGCCAAAGGGGTCGCGACCCACAGGTTGAGAACCGCTGAGTTAGAGCTTGTCCTGCCTACTCAGGTTTAATCTCAGAGACTTGACTGGGTGTGGTGTGGCCAGAACCCTGTGTGTCCCACCAGAGTATTTTGGAGTTACCTGTATCGATACCCTTCACTCACAATTACAGTGACTTGCTTTGGGCCATCATGGCCACTAAAACTGTGAACTTTTTGAAACCAGGAATCAAGTCTTGTTCCATTCTTTATCCTACTTTGTTTTCCCCTCACCCAGCACAGTGCTTAACACATGACCAGGCATTTAATATACAAATCTGCTGAAGAAAAACAACCACGCACATAAGAGTTGCTCCTCTCCATGCCCTCCTTCCGTCAAAGGACTTAGCTTTCCTTGGTCCGTCTGCTATGCGCTCTCCTGCCTGAACTAGTTCTCTAAGTTCTAGATGAGGGGGCAAGTCCCACGTGCCCAGTGCTCATGTGTTCTAATGACTGTCCTGCAAGAAGCCCTGCGGTGCTTTCACACACATCCCTGCCCCTACTTTGAAAGTTCACCCTTTTGCTCAGTGTACATATTATCCACCTGTAAGCACAGAGCCTTTTAGTCTATACGGTAATTAGAAAATCTGCCATTAGCCAGGCAGTAAACTGCCCAGTGGAGAGCAGCCCCAATTAGATATGCTTGTGTGTGTGTGTGTGTGTGTGTGTGTGTGTGTGTTTGACATAGTGGTTCCAATTGTAGCTCTTTCTACATTTCTAGGTTATATTGATATTTCAGGTCGTTCTTGTAAAACTCCTTGGAGAATCACAGTATTTTGAAATAGATACTGAAAAGATGGTCAAGCCCAAACCCACATGGAAGCGCGTTATAACCTCTAAAACAACACACCACTCTGACCCACAGAATCTCAGGGCCTCCGGAGTGGGGAGTCCCAGCTCTAGGTCCAGGCTGCCTCCCTCGCTCACTCTGCCTGGTGGACAGGTAATGTCCTCCAAAGCTTCTCATCACTCGGCCTAGGCTGGGAAAGTTAGTACACAGTTGCCCCGCAGGAAAAGGTTTTTCTTATAAGTTGGATCTTGTTTTAAATATGTAAAGGCCTTGATTATTGAGTCTTGTGGTGAAATGCTTACATAGTGAAGAACTGTGCTCTAAATAATCTACCAACTTAATTCATTTCCCACAACACTGGTTAAATCTACAATTGGGTTTTCTGCTGTTCCTGTTCTTCTCGGCCACTTGCTAGCTCATGTGACCTTGGGCAAGTCCTTTGCCTTTCTGACTCTTAATCTTCTCTAATACAAAACAGATTTAACACACCTGCTCTACCTACACCCTCAGGGATGCTGGGAAGAACAAGCTGGAAAATGTGCGTGAAAGCAGTTTGTAATAACAATTAAAATAAGAGTAATAGCTAACATTTATTCAGCATTTATTTTGTGTCAGGCACAGCTTCACATGAATTAATTCATTTCATTCCTTTAACAAATCTAAGATGCAGATTTTGCTATTATCCCCAGTTAACAGACAGGACACCGAGACATAGAAGCCAAGTAACCTGCACTAATTATTTGGAATAAGAGGTTGAAATAAGTGACCACACACTCCCTGAACAGAGTAGAATATATTAAAACTGATACAGATGGCCAGAGATAGCACAGTGCAAATATGATATCACAGAAAAATCAAACAATCGCCATTTTAGAGATGTGGCAACTCAGGTCCAGCCACGTTTTGTGGCTTTCCCACTCACTGTCAAGTATTATTTATTTAGAATATTATATATTTAGAATCTGTAATTTAGAACATGTATAAGTATTCCTTTTTTAAGTTGTGGGAAGTAGAGCAAAGCAGTTAGGAACCTGGGTGCTGGATTCAATGCCAAGTTTTTAAATTCCAGCATGACCATTTAAAGAGCTATTTTACTAGGAAGTTAAAAATTAAACATCTGTGGACAACTATAAGAATAAATCCTTAAGAAATGCTAGCTGCTATTCCTCTGCCCCAATGCCTACAGCTAGGCCCCAAAGCACGTCAAGAGCTCTAGAGAAAATTGCACAGTTCTCTTTGAAAGTGGTAATAGCATTAAGATTTGGAGAGGAGAAGGAAGGAAAGAGTTCAAGTGTGAACTTTCTGTTTACTGTTTTTCTGATAAATCTCTAAAAAGAATAAAACCTAAAATTAAGAATCAAATCTTCATAAACACATTTTCATTCCATTTCCTGCCACTGTCTGCACAGGGGTACTGAATAATATCCAGAAGTCCATTAGAAATAGGAGGCAAAAAGAAAGCTAACCCATCTACAGAAGAAGCAAGTCCTTAAGAGGGGAAGAGGGCATAACCCCCATGGCCCACCTATACACCAGGCACTCACAGGCCTATGACCGTAAACAGCATGACTTGATTGCAAGACAGACAGAACTGGGTCAACTCCAGCTCTGCCACTGATTAGCTGTGTAGCCTTGGGCACAGTGACTCAATTTTTCTCTCTAGCAAGAGCTTCTGAACCCATAGCTGGCCCAGCTGCTCCTCTAGGGTGGGATCCCTGTGAGTCTCCTATGGGGTTTGTGGGATTTATCCCATTGGTTTCAAGGCCAAGTTCACACGCCCTGAAAGGTACTTCCTGGAGTCTTTTGGGATCAGACTGGTCGGTCTAAGGGGCCACAAGGGAGATACTATGGGAATATGTTGGACAAATAGGACCCCACTTGGCATTGAACCAAATGAATATCAAGAGTGTAACTGAGCCAAGATTCCCTCGATAGCAGGTTGACCTGACATCCCATCAGGACAAAGCAGGTCTCTCTCTCATGCACACCCACAACCCTCTCTAAGCAAGGCCCACCAGCCTTCACTACCTGTTCTTTCCAGGTATACACCAGAGTTGAGGCCAAAGGAGAAAGATAAGCATTGCTATGTTTGAAGAGTGAGGCTGTGATTTGAAGGTACTGTACTAGTAAAGTATACTTAGCTAACTGGAGTCTGGGTAGGCAGCTGAGGCTGGATTTCATGAATTCATCCCTCACAGGGCTACTTATGAGGCCTAAAACATGTTAGTACTATGCCCCAGTCATCCCTTCCCACAATGGCCCAATTTTCCGCAACCAGCTTTGCCTGTTGCCCAACTTCTAACTCAGCCTACAGGGCTTTAAGGATGGAGGCTGCCAAGAACAGGTTACTGTAGAACATCAGCTCTGGGACAAGAAGCTTGCCTACTGAGATGCTGCACGCACACCACTGTATTTGTAGAAGTGACTTTCCAAGGCTTCTCAGATTTCTTACCTACCCCAGCTCCTGTGACTATGGTCTCTACACACCCTTAGTCCAGAACCAAGGCTGGGGAGGCATTTCTAAGCTTGGGAGTTGAACTGCTCATGATAATATGTTGTAATATGGGCAAAGGTAAACATGGTGTTTTGGAACAGATTATATGGACCATAATCCAGGAACATAATTTATTAGAATTTAATCAGCGCATTTATATCATGTGTTTCTTGCCTAGCCTTCATATACATGTTTTAAAAAAAAATGCCCGGCCAGTATGGCTCAGTGGTTGAGCATCAACCTATGAACCAGGAGGTCATGGTTCCATTCCTGATCAGGGCACATGCTCAGGGTTGTGGGCTCAATCCCCAGTAGGGGGCATGCAGGAGGCAGCTGATCAATGATTCTCATCATTGATGTTCCTAGCTACTGTAACAATAATCCTTGTAGTTCCCCTAGATAGAAGGTACTAGCATCTTTAGCTAAGCATTCATTAGTTGCTTACCTCTCATTGGTTGGGAGAAAGTATTTCACCTATTTAAGATAAGGAAAACAGACCAGTAGGTTAGAGAACTCACCTAAAATCACCCACAACATATGGAATAAAGGGATTCAGACAAAGGCAGCTTGACTCTGGAATTTAGGCTCTTTCTTTCTTCCCTGCCAGGGGAGGACACTGAGACCTATGGGAATTCTATAACATGCTGGGGTCACATCCTTACTTACACTAAATAATTATGGCAACAGTTTCTTTCAAACCGGAAGTTAATTCTAAACCTGAACCCTGGACTCTTCCAGCTCATCCAAAAGAGTTTTCAGACACAAAAATGCAACAACAAAAGTGCTCGACTCATAGTGGATTTTCGGGATGAAAAGCCCAATCAGATAGTGGCTGATGACATCTTCCAGTGTCTGATAACCCCTGTGCCGCGAAAGCTGCTGAAGATGACTCTAAATGCACGGATCTGTCTCCATGCCAGCAGTGTTTCGTAAGAATTTATCATAAGACCTGGCAGCTGATGATTAAAGAGGCACTGGAGTCCCAAAGAATCAGAAATGCCCTTTCAAAAAGGTTCCACATTTGTTCTTGCTTCAAGCCATGATAGAGTGTTTCCAGTTGAATGCACCAGCTAAAATGAACCTATTTTCTGAACGAGAAGCAGCTAGTTCAGTCCAGCACCTCAAGAGGATCTTGGTGCCACAGACCATAAAACAGTCGGAGCTGAAGTGGGATTGAAGAGATTCAACCAGAGGCCCAGAGGACCTTAAAACTTCTGAGCACCATTTGTGGAATCTAAGTAACAAAATAAACTGATGAACGGAGTGGATCCAGAGACATGGAAGCACAGAATAGAGTGTGGTATATCGGAGGGAAGTCGGGGGAGGGTGGGTGGGTGGGTGGGAAGTAATCAACCAGGGACCTTGTATGCATATATGCATGGCCCATGGACACAGATGAGGCCATGCATATATGGGGTGGTAAGGGCCTGGGGCGTGGAGCGGGCTGGAGGAGGTCAATGGAGGAGAAAAGGGGACATCTGTAATACTTTCAACAATAAAGAATGATTTAATAAATTAATTAAATTTAAAAAAAAAAACTTCTGAGTAGGAAGATTCCTGGGCTGTCTGTCATTGTCCAACCCCTTTCCACTGAGCAGGGATGCACTGAGCTGCAGGGACTTGTCTGAAGTTACGGAGTGGCAGAGCCAGGACCGGTAATGAGGGGCTGTACAGGGCCAGGTTGCAAACAGCCTCAGTCCAGGCACTCACTCTTGGAGTAGACACTTTGCATCTTCACACTCCACTGTGCCTAACTCCTGGTACAAACTCTTGGAATCAAATTCTGATTTCAAACACTATAAGGAAACGTCTCATTTTCCAGGTTTCTCAATGAAAATTTTAGGACCAAATCAAGAAATCGTATGGTGAATGTCATAAACCCTTGGACCAAAATGCCCCTAAGATATCTACACAACCTCCTTTTGAGAGATGACAGAGAGATAGAGATGACGTGTAGGTGCAGGGGAGAGAAATAATACTGTAACTCTGTAAGTATGTGGCTTACTCAAAGCAGACAACCTCATACTCGCTTGACTGAGGGGAGAAGAAAGTTGGAATAAAGTGAGCGGCTCCTCTAGCCGGGAATTCCCTGGGTTCCCGCTGTGAACCGGTCTAGGCTAGGGGCTTCCCCTGGGTTGGCCAAGGAAGGCGGGCATGACACTCAGGGTCGCGTCACCAGCAGGACTGCCGGAGCCCAAAGCCCGGAAAATGAGCTGGAGGCCAAGAGCTGAATGCAACTCCAGATAGTCCTCCTCTGCGTCCGGAGAGGCCGCGCAGGGCAGAAGGCTCCCGGGAGCGCGCGTGGGAGGGGGTTACAGCCACAGCTCCACGCGCCGGAGAACGCGCTGCAAGTTTCAGCGACAGCCAGAAACTTTTTTGTTTTCTTTGAAACCAACTTTCCAACCCACCAGGAAGAGTCTCTTTCGGCGGGGCAGCGCCCCCGGAGACCTGGCTCGCCCCCTTGGCCGCCACCCTTCTCCTGGGGGCTGGGAACCGGCTGCGAGGCGCCCCCGCCCGCCCTTGACCTCCTTCCCGGGTTCTCACCTGCGATGTCCCAGAGCTGCAGGCGCACCACGGTGTCCGGGTCCCAGTGCAGCACCTTGAGCGCGAAGTCCACGCCGATGGTGGCCCGGTAGTGCGAGGAGAAGTTCTGGTGCACGTAGCGCTTAATGATGCTGGTCTTGCCCACGCCCAGGTCGCCGATTACCAGCAGCTTGTACAGGTGCTCCTTGTTCGCCGCCTGCATCCTGGCTGCCCGCCCGTGCTGTGCCGAGCCTGCCTGGCGGGGAGCGCAGCGGGGCCTGGGCGGGAGAGAGACGCGTGGAGCCGAGCGCAGGGCGGGCAGGCGGCGGGCGGGGCGGGGGCGGGGGCGGGACTCCTCTCCCGCCTCCTGGAGAAACGCCCAGACCCGCTCAGGGGTTAATCCTCCTTTCTACTCCTCGTTACCGCCTCAGGAGTGCATGCAGGAGGAGCTCTGGGACTGGAAAGTTGGGGGTTCCGTGTTAATGCCTCTTGCAGGGGTAATGCATACAGCGCTGCACAGTTTCCAAAGAGTTTTTCGAGCCTGTGATCCTGGCCATAAAGCTGTGAGGGGCGGATTTTATTTCCCATGTATTCGAGCCAGAAAACTGAGTGTCAAAACAGTTATGTGAATGGCAGGAGATGATCGTGACAAGCCTGGCTGAAAACGGGTGCCACCCTCCCACACTGTAGAGAGAACCTGGAGGAAGAGACTGTGTATTATACACTTTCAAGAGGCAGGATTTGTGCAGGTCCTGCGTGCCCTGGCTTTCCAGGCAGTGACCTTGGGCAAGTCATTGGAGCTGCCCCAGCCTCGTTCTGTGGTGAGATGGTAATGGTGAAACAAACCTAACAGCCACCTTGGATTGTGAACACGGAGCGGTTTCACACCTATTCGACTGTTTATAGTCCAACCCCGAGCACAACTGGGCTGAACCATTGAGGCTGGCCGCTGGACACTTCAGCTTTGAGTTTCATTGACAGACTGTTTCATTGAAGTTTCATTAAACAACTGGTCAGATTCTTTTGAGTGATAATAGCAGCATTTATTCAGCACTTGCTATGTGTCATTTTTTATACATATGTCACTTAATCATCCCAGCAGCCTTAAAAATAGAAACCATTATTTTACAAAGGAGGAAACCAAGACTTTTAAAGTAACGTTCCCCGGGAAAAGAGGTAGTGAGGAAAAAGCCAAATTCAAAAAGCCAGATTCTTTTGGTGTCAAAAAGTTTGGGGGTTTTTGTTTAGTTTTGTTTTCATTCATTCTTTAACCAATCTATATTTGTGCTTGGGATGATACAGAAATAATACAGATTCCAGGTCTCAAAAACTTCACCTTCTGTGGGTGGAGACAGACAAAAATAAATAAGTACAATTTTTAATATATTAGTTGGTGATAAAGTAGGGAAGGGGATCAGGAGAGTTGGGGTGGGGCTGGCCTTTTAGACAGGGGGGCCAGGGAAGGTCTCACCGAGAAGGTGGCGGTTCAGTAGAAACCTGAAGTTGATGAGGAAGTGGCACGGGGATCCAGGGGATGAGCATGCTCTACCAAAATGAATCACTTTGTGCCTGAACGTTCTGGGGAAATGAGCAATGCCCACATTATCTCATTTCATCTTTCCAATCGTCTTATGGAGTATTTTGTTCAGTCTATAGATGAAGAAGCCAAGACAGGGAGCCGCTTTCCCAAGGCCCCACAAGTGCTAGAACTGGGATTTCAACCCAGGCCTGTGTGAAACCAAGAATGGAAGATTTGCAACGCCCTTGACTTCTGTCTTCCCCTGACATGTAGACCTCCACAAAAGCTGAGGGCTGCCCTAGGTGCCTGACCTGCACAAATCACATCAGCTCTTTGAGCCTCAGTTTCCATATCAACAAAACGAGGCTAATATCTATCTGCCTGAGCGAGTTGTTGAGAAGACTAGAGAAAATATAATACAGCGTGGAGCCTAGAGTAGGTGCTCAATGATTGAGCTATTCCTATCAAATGAGGGACACGCTTTTTATACCATGTTCTCTGGCATAGGCACTGTGGACAGGCACTATATCGTATCATCTGTCTTCTCAGAGGGTAACTCAGAAGCTGTGTTCATAATGGACACTCAGTGAAGGTGTATAGAGTTGCACTGGTTTGTGTTTATTGATACTGAGATAGGTAGTCATCGCTCCTTGGTTTCCACCCACACAGGGACACACCAGGCAGATTCTATCTAACAGGTGAGCCAAGTATTCTTCCTACCTGCTGACGTGTTGGCCAACACGGTAGCTTTGCTTGGCAGGGAGGGCAATTCGCAAACCTGAGGTGCTTGAGCCATTCTCAGAACCTACAAAATCAGGGATGACGACAAAGTAAGACTCTTGCCCGATCCAAAATCCCAGTTCTGTAGATCTGAAAGACAAGTCTGGTCTGGACGAGGAGGGAATGGTGATAGAAACAAGGAGGGGATGAAAGTTTGAGACATAACGTGAGCCAGCCCTCAAATGTTATGCCTGACCCAACTTTTTCACAGGCCGCAGCCTGTTTTCCCAGCGGCCTCGGCTGAGTCATCCTCAGGCTCACCTGATCTCTTCTGATCAGGAGGATGTTGGAGGATCAGATGTTTAGATTTATTACATGGGACAGGCAGGCCAAGATTCAGGTTTTCTGGGACCTGAAGTTTATAAAATTAGGGGGAAGGAGACTCTTTAAGCAAAAGAATACAAAATTTCTCTGGCCAGGTAGCTCAGTCAGTTAGAGTACTGTTCCCATATGCCAAGGTTTTGGGTTCGATCCCTGGTCAGGGCACATACAAGAATCAGCCACTGAATGCATAATTAAGTGAGACAACTAATCTCTCTCTCTCTCTCTCTCTCTAATCAATAAATTTTTTAAAAGAATACAAAAAAATGAAGAAATGGTTCCTGACATTTCAGCTCACTGCTTCCCTGGGGACAGGAGATCCCGGTCACGGGCAGCAAGGGCGACCCTGGTGAGCAAGCTCCCTGGCCAGCAGGAAGTCTGTGCAGTTGGTTTCCAGAGTCATGCATTTAGGTCTCATGACAATTCTTCACAGTGGGAAGAAATTACTCTCGGTTTGTACTTTTAAAATCTTTTAGACTTCCGTGGCTTGGTGAGCACCCAGGGTAACCGTTCAGTGAAATCTTTGTAAAGGTCACTCAAGATCTCTGAACCTGAAAGTCCTCAGGTGAAATGAGGGAACTGGGTCACAAGATCTCTGGGGAGTATTTTCAACTAGGACGTCAGAATTCTGGCTCTTCTAGACACCCTCTGGAAGGAGGGACACCCCGCTTGTTCTAATCATCCCGCCCCCCATGGCACCATTACCCATGAGGTGAAACTTTCTGTCCTGAGCTCCACCTGCCCCCCTTTGGGCGACATGGGAGAAGGGCTGTGAAAGGACCATTTTGAAGCAAGCATCATACATCATACCATCGTACTCTTCTGGTCCCATGGATCTGTTCTCTCCTCAGCTATTGCACCTTTTTCCCAGGAGAAGGGCTCTCCAAGCACATTCTTCCCCCAGAGGGCAAGCCTTTCTGTGCTCCCTGGCCTTGCTTTGACCTTCTTTCCTTCTCTCAGAATTGGGCTGCAGATAGGAAGCTGTGCCGCTGGGGACAGAATAGAAACTAGATTCAGGCCGGAGCTGTCGAGACGGAAGGACATTAGCAAACAGGTAGATCATCTTTCCTCCTTGCTCCCTCTACCCCCACATGACAAGGCTTCCCAAGAAGCCATCTGTCCCAGCCTGTGAAACCGTCTGCTTCAGACTCCTCAGGCGGATGCCTGGCTTTACCCTGACAAGCCGCCCTCCCTCCTTCCTTAGTGAATGGCTGGGGTTTTGCCATGTGGCTCCTCCTCCCAGCAGCCACACTGCTGTTACAATAGTAACTCTCAGAGCATCTCTGATGATGTTTTGACAATCTTTCTGCCCCCAAATCGATACACCACAGCACACCCTCTCCTGAAGGAGAGGCATGCAGATGACTCGTGTCTGCAAAAGGTGTGTAAGACCACGAAGTGCTCAAACTTCAAGCGTGGAATGGCATTCCAGAAGGAACAGTCACTGTCCCATGTGGGTACATATTCTTGCCCATACAAATGATTGGGAATTGCTTTGTAAACATAAACGTGAAACCCTCAGGTTTCCTGCCCAGGGCTGCTGTAGTAGATGAGTCCCTAGGACTTTACCTCATGTGCTTTCACCAATAAGAGCGCCATAGGGAGAAAGGCATTAGCTTGTGTGGCTCTTAATTTTTGCTCTGAAGACATACTTTAATGGCTCTAAGATAGGGCGCCAAAGAGTCTGTTGTAGGAAACGAAGGTCATTTTTCTTAGATCAAGGCAAAGATTATGTCTTCAAAGAGATGGGCTTTGCTCTGAAAAGGGCCTGTAAAGAATGACCACAGCATTTATCAGACAAACAGGGACTCTTGAGAGTGAAAGGGGGCTCTATTAATAATTACACCAAACCACAGAAACAAGCCAGAGCTTCCACAGGATGTGTATTCCTGAAGCAGACAGACCTCTCCAATGAGATCTACAACTAAGAGTGGCATTTGAAAAATCTCCTAAATCACCGTTTTAATAAATAGGCCTGCCAAGTTCAGGCTGCGGCTCACTTCTCTTGTCTTCAAAGAGTTCCCCTTTTATCCTGCAGGCTTGTCTGAAGCCTGTGCTAACTTGCAGTGGGAGTTACATGCAGAATTAATTCAGAGCTGCAGCAGTCGTCTGGAGGTAGGCAACACTTTTTAGATTATTTGGAGTGAGGCCAAGGTAGCTTCCGTATGGGAAGTGCTTGAAATGAACACATTCCAGTCCACAAAAATTTTGATGTTGGATTTTTTTCCCCCCTGAAAGAGAAGCTATAATAGGATATTTACTGATTATCATGCAGGTGAGTTTCTGAACCCACTGTTAGTCTGGACCAAGAAAATTAGATTATGCTCTCAACCTTTTTCGGCAGATTTATTACCAATTAAAATTATGTGCCATAGCTGCACACATTAGACTTGCATTAAATCGACATGGCTGAGTTAGGACTCATTTTCCTCCTAACCCAACCACAGGGATGAGTACAAATGAGCTAGAAGAGCATTGAAGCAAAATGATTCTATATGAACTCAGAGTTTCAACTTCCTTGTATTGGGTTCCTACAAGGGGCCACGCCCTTTATCTTGGTTAATTTATTTAACCCTCATAACCACCCTGTTAGTAGGTACCCCTTATTTTTATAAGGAGGAGAATGGGGCTCAAAGAATTTAAATGATTTGCCCGAAGTGACAGAACAAAAACTGTAACTCTAATTCCTAACTGCATGCTTTGCCCCCTATACCACACTCCTTTAGCATGTAAAATCCAGGTCCAGTGTTATGCCTGTGACACTACTACATATGCAGGCTGTAAAGAAAAAGGGTTGATTCTGATTCTATTTTACGAAGTCCTAAGTATGTAGGGAAACATCCACTAAAAGAGGAAACCAAAAATCTATGATTCAAAGGTAAAAGGGTTATATACCACACTCACTCAACAACTCAGCAAAAAGGCAACAAACGCAGCATGTGCTTCTTCTGTGGGAGTGACCTCGCCCACATATGCAGAGAGCATAAGCCAAGGTGTCCGCCTCTGCTGCTCTGCGAGAAGGCCATAGCTGAATAATACTGAGGTGCCTCTGTAAATGAGCCCCTCGTCCATGACAGGTGGGGACACAGGTACTGGTCTAGCTCAGAGGATAACTTAAGAAAATTACTGACAGACCTTTTAGGGCACCAATCAAGAAACATTTATACGCAAAGCACTCTGACAGAATTTTTTTGTTCAGGAGTAGGGTCAGGAGTGGGGTTTCGGATTTATGCACAAGAATGTGTAAGAGATAAGCCCCTACCATCAAAATGTTTGCATTCTGGTTGCAGGGTCAGTCAGCATGTACACACATGGCCCTTCCACTCTCCCTCCCCTTTCCCTGTACTTCCTAAGAGATCCCTTCACTGCCCCCTTCCCTTCTCTGCCCACTGCTAACTGTGCCAGTCTCCATCCTGAGGACTCTGGCTTTCCCTGCAGGAGCTCATCCACTCCTGTGGCAACAGAGCAAACCGGGCCAGAGAGTAAACTCTGGAAATCAGGCGGGCTTATTTGATTTCACATTGCAGTTTCACCGCTAACCTGTGATAAGACCTCAGTAAAGTAATTTAACTTCTGTAAGCCTGTCTACTCATGTGTAAAATGAGGATAATAATTTCTACCTCTTAAAGTTGTCAGGAAGCCTAAATGACGTAATGCAGCGAAGTGCTTATTAGCATCGCGTTGGGCCCAGGATGTGCACTGAAAAGAAAATGTTAAGCTATCAAATGTCTGCTGAATATTTCTATATCTGCATTAAAACCCCAACCTTACCCCTGAGTTCCATACCCTTGTTCCAACTGCCTTTTGGGCACGTCTGGCAGACATTTCAAGTGCAAAGTGTGCAAAACCGAACTCATTATCTACCCTAACAGACTTGTTCCTTTTCCTGTACTCCTGGTTTTTATTCAGTGGTTGCACCCTCACCAGAGTCTACCAGGCCTAAGAACAAGCTCACACGTGACTCCTCCCTCTTTAGCACCCCCCCATCCCATCAGCCCGAGTCGTCTGATCCCACCTCAGATACATTCCTGAGTGTGTGTCCTCTACTCCACGAAAGTATTACTAGACCACAGAGGTGAATATCTCCTCAATAGTATTGCGGGCAAAGGACTTTTAAGCATTATGAAAAAGGCAGAAATCATAAAAGGAAAAACATTTTAAAATGTATGTATATAAATCATCAGAAGCCAAACAAATGGTAAATGTAAACTGGGGGGAAATTTGCCACATTTAAGACAGGCATAAAGGAAATATACCTTACATATAAAAAGGCTTTATAAATTATTTTAAAACATCCAAATAGATAGAGTCACGGGGATATGAGTAAACAACTGACCACACAGAAAAATAAAAATGCTAATAATAATGTGAAAGAATATTTTCATTAGTAATAGAAGTAGGATAATTGTTTTAATACTAAAAATACCCACTATTGACAAAGATTCGAAGAAATAGATGATCATAGGACCCTGGTGAGACTATACTTAAGAAAAAAGCTGTGGGAGGGGAAAAGCTGCATGGAAAACTTAAAAATGCATGTGCCTTTGACCTAACAATTCCACTTGTAGAAATTTATGCTAATAAAACCATTAGAGAGAGAGGTTTGTACACATTTAATTTCAGGATACTGTTATATAATATAACAGTATTGCTTATCATTGCAAAAAAAGAGGAACTTCTTAAATATGTTAAATATAATAATGCTATAAATATGTAATGGCACATTATACAACCTTTATAAATAATGTTAAAGAAAAATATTGAATGACCTGAAAAGATGTTGAAAATTCTTTTTTACAATATTTAAAAACTGAAAAAAATTATAAAATATTCTAACACCCAGTTTGGCATAATGTTATATATAATTTTCACCTTATATATGTATATGTACTATTTGTTATAGATATGTATTCACACAAATGCATAGAAAATTATATACCAACTAAAGGCCTGTGCCCTCTCACAGTCCAGGAGCCCTCGGGGGATGTCGGACTACTGCGGAGGCGGGAGAGGCTCCCACCACTGCCACTGTGCTCACCAGCCATGAGCCTGGCTTCTGGCTGAGTGGTGCTCCCCCTGTGGGAGCACATTGACCACCAGGCTCCTGCATTGAGCGTCTGTCACCTGGGGGTCAGTGCACATCATAGCGACTGGTTGGTCTGCCATTCGGTCAATTTGCATATAGGATATGTTTTCAGAGACTCTCTATGGTGAGGTTACTGCTTTACTGTATTACATTTCTTTCTACTTTTATATTTTTTCCCCTCTCTTATTTTTACAGGGAATGTTATTGATTTAAACAGAATAAAACAATTTCCTTCTAAAAAATGGATCGGCACCTAATGGGTCTTGGACGAGGATTCCCAGCAGTTAGGGCTCCACGTTTCAGGGATCAGCACCGACGTGGCTTTTCTAGGCCTCTCCACCACATGCGCAGTATCACGGTTTCAGCTTTCAGTATTTTTGGCTCAAACTTTCAGGTCCTGCTTCCACTGATCTTATCAGTGCTGGGATGTTTGTCCTCCCAAGGGAACCAACACCATCTCATTGGTGGCAGAGTCAGGCTGACACTTCAGAACACCATACAGGTCCCCACTCTGTCCCAGAGCAGCTGTCACAGCAGCCCAGGCCTAGATCACAAGGTGCTGGCAGGAGCCTTCCCACCAGTGCCATGTGCCTGAAAGGACACTTACTCTTTCCTCCAAAGACGTGGTGTTCCCAAACCATGATACCATCTTTGTCTCCTTCCTGCCCTACTTTTCCTCTCTGACACCAATTTGCTCATTCATTCATCCAATATCCCCCACACCCAGCCTGTCCTTTCACTCAGTCCCTCGTGCCATCTCACCCAGAATCTCCCAGACTCCATTCCCCTGCTTAGACCGTGTTCCCACTCCTGGATCAATATTCTTCAAAAATAAATTACTTCAGTCGGGCACTGCCTTGCTCACAACCTCTGAACTTATTTTATGTGCAGGGGGAATAAATCCTATCTTATTTAATCCTTCACTGAGTCGTATTTTCTGTTCTATGTGGCCAATCTGAATCCTAAATAACAAGCCTCCTTGAGCCAGATGGGAAGAAGTCCTCTCCCTCCCTAGCACACCTATATAATAGCAGTTTATGTGTCTATGTCCCACCAGCATTCTTTTCTGTAGATTTCCTCCCAATCTATATCCTACCAATGGTATACCCTACTAGCTCCTGGCACAGTACCTGCTGTGTCACACCTGTGTGCTCAACACATGCTCTGTCCTCATTCACGCAAGGCTGCATTTAAGTGTCATGACTTACACAGTCATTCAGTAAACGTTTTAATCACAATGGAAAATATGAAGCATGTGAAACCATGTCTTCTGTTACTGCCAACCACTTTGAGCCCTGGATACAATAAGCTGCTTTTTGTTTTTTGTTTTTTTCCTGCAAGGAACGTGAGCCTTGCCGAAGGCTTCCACAGAAAGCAAAGGGAAGGAGGGATTAAGGACTGCTGGACTGGAAGTTCTAAGGGCTGTGTTCCATTCTGACTATGCCACTAACTCTCAAGTCAGCCTGGTCACCTCACCTCTCACCCTCCAAACCCTTTGAATAGCTTCTCTAAATGGATAGGACATTCTCAAAGATAATCTGACCATGTGCACTGAGTCTTACATACAGGCATAATTTCCAACAACTAGTAAATTCTCTTTAACTAGACATTACTGTTTTAATAATTCACCCCAAAGAAATAATCAGTCTTTCAAAGATTGTGCACAAGATATTAATGTAGCACAATTTGTAGTAGCAGCCTGAGTGCCTTGGGGAAGAGATTCTTACCTAGACAGCTGGGATCATCTTCCCCAGGTACAGCATGGTGTTGTACAAATTGGCCTATGTTACAGGGAATAGAGACACAAAGAGGACCAGAGAGACCCCAGACATGTCTACTAGGCTTCCTCAGGCTAATAATCTTATAAAAAGTTCCCCAAAAGGAACCAGGCCCTCTAGGTTGTTGGACACCATAAGGCTCAGGAAGATCAGTGCTATAGGTATCCAAACCTCCAGTGTTTACAGCAGTGGGTTTACAACAAGTGTTTACCACAGTTTAAGTAAGAGGGCCTCCTCTCCACTGAAACCATCTTAACGCTCCTAATGACAACCACTGCTGAGTTTTTGCAGATGCTTCCTCCATTTGATGAAACAATTCTTCAACCAGACCTTTTCTATTGACTCATCACAGATGAGGTCCTCCCGTAATCCAACCTGGGCCTGTGCTGTGGATGCACGCTTCTCTCAGCTGTTCTGGGGTAAAGTCTGTGCATCTCCAATGAGCACACTTGCTGACATAAGCTCCTTCGAGAGTGAAAGAGTTGAATCAGCTGAATCACTCCTGAGTCATCCGTGGTATCTTAGTTTACTTTATGTTACGTATTTTTTGTAATACAAGGGTTTACAGTTGGTTGATTCTTTTCCACTTAGGAAAACCTTACACTTCTAGGAGCTTTTCTTGAACCATTTATAAAGCAGCTCTCTCGGAGAGTAACCATCAGACAAGCAAGTTCCTGAAGCTTCCTCATCTCCAACCCCTTCGAGGTTGGGGCCTCTCAAATCCACGGCCCAGTCGCCCAGCTCCTGGTATGCGAGGCTGACATTCTTTCCTGCTGGTACAGACTGCTGAGGCTCAGCCTGGGGGATTAGACAGCCCCTTGCCCTCCAGAGAAATGGGCCAAATAAATAATAATTGAAGATGAAACGGATTTTCACGGTTTCAACTAAGGCTAAGAAGATTACTGTATTCTAACCCTAATCACAGTGGTAGCTTTACTGCCACCCGGGTTCACAGTGAGGTCACAAGTCACTGGCAGTAATAGGGGCCTTGGAGGAGTAAGGATTGTGTACCAACATGCATTGTCTGCTGTTTGCTAATTAGCTAGTGCTGCCTGCCATTTATTATACAAAGAAGTGAGCAAAACTAGGAAAAACAAGATTGGGAACACTGGGCTGACAAGCATTCCTGAAAAGGCTGTAATTATGGGTCCCAGCGAAAAGGGAAGCCGTGGCTGTCCTGGCTGAGAGAAGGAAACAGGGATTGTGACTGAGTGAGGACAAGGGTTCCTGGAGTCCCACACATTCCCTTTAAAGGGTTCTCAAGGAATTACTCAGACTCACTTGCTTTGAGCTCCAGCACTGGGGCAGCAACTCAAAGGCACCACGGACATATGAGGAGGAACTGAATTGTCTAGATTCAAAATGAGGGCTGGAGGAGCAGCTTTCTCCCAGACAGAAGTGCTGGCAGATATCAATTTTCCTTTGCTGAGCCTTCCTCAAAGAGCTTGCAGATGGCACCATATCTGAAACTCCACCAACCTGGGTAACACTGTTCACCCCACCCAGGTGATTCCTTGAGACCCTGCCCCAACCAACATTCCAGCCCACCCAAGCAGTTTCCAGTGGCTTTTCTATACAAACAGCTTCTCTTAGCTCATGGTTTAGACTTTCCTAAGATCTCTTTAAAAAGCAGCATTTGGCCTCTGCATACCCCTCACCTCTTATTAAGTGCCCTCAGGCCTGGCACTAGTGGCAACTGGCCTCTTCCAGGTACCTCCAGGCACAGCACAAGTAGCAGCCATCTGCAGATCACTTTGTAGCTCATGTTGGGTAGCCCTGGCAGGGCACAGGTGATGTCTGACCAGGGCCTGCACCTCCCAGAAAGCACAGAGCCATTCATATGTTCATTGAACTATTACTTAGAATAGGCAAGATATGGAAGCAACCTAAGTGCCATCGATAGATGAATGGATAAAGAAGTTGTGCATATATACAATAGAATATGTTTCAGCCATAAAAAAGAATGAAATCTTGCCATCCACAAAAACGTGGATGAACCTAGAGAGTTTTATGCTAAATAAAATAAGGCAAACAGAGAAAGACAAATGTCAGATGATTTCACTTATATGTGGAATCTAAAAATCAAAATAAACAAATAAACAGAACAGAAATAGATTCATAGACACAGAGAACATTTTGACAGTTGCCAGATGGGAGGAGGTTTGGGGGGAATGGGTGAAAAAGTTAAGTGATTTAGAAGTACAAATTGGTAGTTACAGAACAGTCATGGGGATGTAAAGTACAGCATAGGGAATATAGTCGATAATACTGTAATAACTACAATATGGTGTCAGGTGGGTACTAGCTTTATCAAGGTGATCATTCATAAGTTATATGACTGTCTAATCATGAGGTTGTATACCTGAAACTAATGTAATATTATATGCCAACTGTAATTTAAAATTTTTAAAATATATTTTAAAAAATGGACAAAGGACTTGGATAGACATTTTTTCCAAAAATATATTTGAATGGCAATAAGCACATGAAATATGTTCAACATCACTAATCATAACTATAATAAGATAGCATAGTACATCCAGTAGGATGGCTACTATTTTAAAAAAGTAGAAAACAATTGTTGGTGAAGATGTGGAAAAACTGTACACTTTTGGTAGGAATGTAAAATGGTATAGCCACTGTGGAAAACAATTAAAAATTAAAAAATAGGATTAATATATTATCCAGAAATTCCACCTCTGGGTATATGATCAAAAGAATTGAAAGTTGGGTCTCAAAGAAATATTTGTACACCCAAGTTCATAGCAGCATTGTTCACAATAACTAAAACATGGAAGCACCCATGTGTCCATTGACAGATAAATGGATAAGCAAAATGTGGTATATACTACATACAGCAGAATATTATTCAGCCTGTAAAGGGAAGGAAATTCTGCAATATGCAACATGAGGTTGAACCATGAGGACATTATGCTGAGTGAAATAAGCCAATCACAAAAAGACATACTATATGATTCCACTTATATGAGGTATTTACAGTAGTCAAAATCATAAAGACAGAATAATGGTGGTTGTCAGAGCCTAGGTGGAGGGAAAAATGGAAAGTTATTATTTAATAGTATAGAGTTTTAATTTTACAAGATAAAAGAATTTTAGGCACAGGTAGCAGTGATGGTGGTACAATAATGTGAATATATTTAATAACACATAACTGTACACTTAAAATGGTTAAGAAAGCAAATTTTATGTGTATTTTGTCACTATAAAAAGAAATGAATAAGTTTTAAAAGCCAAATTATTGGGTTTAGTCTCAGCTCTACAACTTAATTGCAGTGAGACTTACGTAGTCATTGGATCTCTCTTAGCCTCAGACTCTTTAACAGTAAAATGTAATTGATAGTTTCCACCCTCTCTACTCACAAAAATCAAATCAGATAAATGACTGAGCAATTGTTTATTGCAACAGAAGCGATCACTATATAAAAGTAAGTTATAATTTCTCACTACTCCTATTGTCTCCCATTGTAATACTAAAAGAACTCTGTTGTAAGATGTAAAACTAATATACGACTACAAGACTAAACACAAGACTTACACTGTAGGGCTAAAAGTATTCCATTGTCCATACTATAAATCTAAGACTAAAAGAATTCAACCTTCTCTAAGAAAGCACCACTGAACATTGCCAAGTAGAAATGGAGTCCTAGCTCCCTAGAAAGTCTTTCACTACAAACATTTCATTGCATCTTTTTCTGTTATTTATTTCTATGTTTATTTCTTTGGAATGTGTATAAGTAGATATGTATAATTATAACAATACTATATAATATGTGCCTTGGTTTCTTAATTCTGGTTGTTTCCCCAGTGAGGATTTCCTTTGTTTCAAACATGATAAAATGTATTTTTCCAGTCATAGTCCATTATCCCTTAAATGTAGATTTAAGATAAAGCTCAGCAAATTATCACCTTTGAAACCAGATAGTGATTTTTATGTATAATATTGCTAGAGTCTTATGAGTCATTTTTCCTTATTTATAACACATTATGAAGTGATAGATCATTGGAAATGCCATGTTAAGAAAATATCATTTCCTTTTTCAAAAGAATAAAACATATGTCTTTTTCCCCAAAATGAGATAGGAAGTAATAAAAATATTTTTCTGGAGTTATATAAATTATCTTTCATATATTTTGGGAGATCATCCAAAATACAAATATCATAAAATATCAACGTGGTATTTGAACATAACTTTTAGCACATGTGAATTTTCTACATCTAATTATACTTACCACTAGCACTTCTTATCTTGAGTGCATCAAAGCATTTCACACATCATAATAAAGTTTTTTTAATTAAAGATTTAATTTGGGGTGATATTCAACAGAGAAATTCTGCAAAAATAATCTTCATAAAATTCTATCCTATTTAATAAAAGCCAAATATTCAAATCGACCAAATGGCAGAATGACTGGTAGCTATGACGCGCACTGACCACCAGGGGCAGATGCTCACACAGGAGCTGCTGCCTGATGGTCAGTACGCTCCTATAGCGGGAGTGCTGCTCAGCCAGAAGCCAGGCTCACAGCTGACTAGTGCAGCAGCAGTGGCAGAAGCCTTTCCCGCCTCTGCTGCAGGCGGATGGTAAGGAGCAAGGGGTCCCGGACTACGAGAGGGATGTCTGACAGCTGGCTTAGGCCTGATCCCGGAGGGCAGGGGGTGATCTGGCCTAGGCCAGCAGGTGGACATCCCCCAAGGAGTTCCAGACTGTGAGAGGGCACAGGCTGGGCTGAGGGACTCCCCCACCCCCAATGCACAAATCTCATGCACCGGGCCTCTAGCATATGGCCACAAACTCAATTTCTAGAGCACTACAACGAGTGCTCTGTTTCAAGATAAATATACAGCAAATGGAATCAAACAAACCCATTATTTTCATTTTTACCTGTGATAATTATTTGTTAAAATAAAATGAATACAAATAGCAATTTTTAACAAGTATGGTCAGCTAAATAAATAGCTTTAAAAACTTTATTAGGTCTTTCTGTCTTTCATTTAAAATATCTTCCCCTGCCATTATTTTAGTTTTGGGTCCTCTGCAATTATTATTTTGGATGTCTAATTGCTCTTTATCAGTAACACCTGTAAAATATGTCTAAGAAGTGGCAATGGACATCATCTCAATTGCACAGGGATGTGCTACTTTTAGAGTCAGAAGAAGAAACTATCCATTTCAGTCTAGGTAGAAAAAAAGGACAGATCTCATAGAGAATATTTTTATTTATATTCATTAGACTACTCAAAGGGCATGTAATCTAGAGTGTTTGTGTAAGGATGACATTTCAATGTAATCTTGGAATCTTGGATGGAAATTTAACCATTAACACGTTTACCTAAAAAAAATGAAATTAGGAGATTAGAAATTTGGGAAAGAAGGAAGGAAAACATAAATAAGAGAGGGAAGAAGGGAAGGGAAAAATACATAAAGAGAAGATGAGAAAGAAACAGGAAAAGAGGGAGTACTTGTATTCCTACTCTGGGCCAAGAATTTTCACTGGTATTGTATCATGTAGCTATCAGTCTAACCTTGAAATAATGGTATTATCTATATTTTTACAATGAAGTATTGAAGCTCAGAGAAGAACAGCTTAATTTCAAAATTAACATAACCTGTAAGAATACAGATCTTTTTGCTGGTGGAGGGTCTTGCCTTCAATTTGTAAAATATGTAACATCTGTGAAGCGGAATAAAATGAGGTATGCCTGCAGCATCTAACTTCAAAGCCAATATATTTTTTTTCACATACCACACTAATATTCTCGAAGTTGCCGGAATGTTCTATGAGCTTTTCTCCTGCCTGATTTATGGAAACGGCTCAATCTGGCTATTTTCTAGCACACTGCAGCATGTTTGATACCCAATAGACACTCAATGAATGATTCCCAAAAGCAGAAGAAATGGGAAAATGAGTTTTTGTTCTTATAGAGGACACAAAGGGAGGGAGACATCAAAAGATGAGAATGACACTCAGCTCTATTTCGCTTAGAAAGTAAATTTTCTTGAATTGAGTTTAAAACGTAAATTCAGATTAGCTATCACCAAAAAGTGTGATTTGGACTCAGATGATCTCTAAGCTGGGAAAACACACACACACACACACACACACACACACACACACACACACACACAAAACAGAAGTTGGTTTAAACCAGTGACTTATCTGTGTATTTTCTTCTGCTCTAGGGAAGCTCAAAGGTGTGGTAATAGATTCTGAGGACTTGGTGGATCCTCACAGACCATATTCCTACTACAAGATTAAATCCCAAATAAGCATGCCTTCCAAAGGCTCCTTCAGACCTGGAATTAGCCTGCCCCCAAACTCCCATCTCATGTATTTTGAAGCCTCATCACCTGGGCTGAGCTGAATCTCCCAAGATGCAGGCCTGATACCTGAGATGCGTTATGGGGAACTCCAGCATTAAACACTCAGACTGTGCTTTACAAAACTGGGATAACAGGATGGCAGCAGCGGGTGTTTGGTTTGTTGCTGTTAATGGACAATTCACTGGGCAACGATATTAATTACAATAGCAAGTTGGGCATAGCAAGTAGCAGAGAATCCAACTAAAATAGCTTTCAACAATAAAAGGAAAGTTAGCTCACAGAGTTGAAAAGCCTAGTTACATGGCGAAACTTGACTGAGTAGCTCAAGGGTACCTAGAAGGATTCAACTTTTTCAGTCTTTCTACTCCACCTTCCACAGTCTTGGCCTCTGTGACGAAACTATTAGCTATGCACCCAAGTTTTTAGCTCATTCTGTTGACACGAGTGGACTATATGCATTCGCTAGCATTCCTTACAGACAGGTTGTGGCCATATGACCAGCTTCTAGCCAAGAAGATGGCAAAACTGATGTGTCTACTTCCATGTGTAGCCCATGCAGGATTCCCATGCTTTCTCCTTCCACTTGCGGACAGAGAAAAACATCAGTCTTAGGAGCCATGTGTACAAGATAGAAAGCCTGGGTTGGCATCAGTTGAAAGAGAGCCACCTGCCCATGAAGAGCACCCGGGAAAAGAAGTTATAGTATTTGAGCTATTGCATTACTTTATTGACTTATTTTAAAAAACAGATACCAGAAGCAGAATGATGCCCCAAGAACAATCTAAACTTTATAAAGAAGGTTTAGTTATTTAGTTATAGATAAAACACGCTGAAAAGCTGGTGATCCATATTGTACAATAGAAAAATATTTGATAAAACAAATGCTTCAGTAATTTGAAAGGTAATTATGAGGCTACAGCACAGGGGAAGTGGTTGAAAAGATCCAGAATCTTAGCTATATATTGCAACTATACTAACAACTTATTGCAAGAAGGAGATCAGCTCAGGTAATCATTTTCAATCACAAATAAAAGTAACATATAGATTCCAGGATTCAGGGCCTCAAAGCATTGAAAAAGTTGACTTATTCTGGACCTCAAACAGTAAAAGGTAAGAGTGAAAAAAGCTTTAGACCACAGCAACCTAATAACATGTGGCATTCCCACAGATGCCTTCCGATGGTTCCTAGGTAGCCATTGTTGAGAATGAGAGGTATGTGATGAGAAAGCAAACATAAAATGAACCAGGTTTCAAACTTATTCTCAGAAAACAATGGTGTATTAACCGTCAGGTGAAATTGCCTGGAAGCAAATAATTCTACTAATTTTCGAGGAAAATGAATTGCTAACAAAGCCGGAACCAATACTAAAAATGCCTTGACCATTCACGTCTCAAACACATATGAGTCCCAAAATTTCAAGAATAGAAAAGAAGTATGACATTTCAGTGACCCTTGAGGAAGGACTGCTCGCCAAACTAATTTCAGCTATCGCCATGAAAGGTAATGGAGGGTAATTAATAGGAAGTACCTCCTGGGAGAGGAGTTAGGACCTGCAGAGAGAAAAAAAAAGATGAAAAAGTTTTTTACAGAAAGTAGAATAAAATCTAATCAAGGAATCTCCTGCATTTGTCAGGGGCAAGGGACCTCACAATGCCTGCCTGACAACATGGTCATCATTGTTATGGACCACAGGCTGTAGCAGAATCCCACTCTTCTTCTTGTTGTTTTTTAAAAACAATTTTTTTAGAGAGAGAGGAAAGCAGAGGGAGAAAGAGAAACATTGATGTGTTTCCTCCATGCACCCTACCGGGGATTGAGCCCACAACCCAGGCATATGCCCTGACTGGGAATCAAACCCAAAACGTTCATTGCATGGGAGGACACCCAACCAACTAAGCCACACCAGCCACGGCAGAATCCCACTCTTTTCTTTGTTTAAATGGAAGTTTTAATTACAGTGATCTCATTCTTGTCTCAATACTTTTCATTGGTGGGCAGGGGAGAGCAAATAATTTTCTCTCCTTTGTCATGGAGTAAATGTCTTATATTATGTGGAAGAGTAAAAGTGGTATTTGGTGCCCATAAAGGTACCATATCACAGAAACTTGCCAACCATTCTCCAAAAACTACTTCCATTTTTTTTCCTGGGATTATAGTTTTACTCTTATTTGCCACTGGCCTTTTGGTCAGATATGGCCATGTGACTGATGTCTAGTGAGGGCAATGTCACAGACGTGAGCAACCACTTTCAGACTTGACTCATAAAAATTACCTACATGTGATCCTTCATGCTTTTTCTCTTTCCGTGGCCTGATGGAAAAGAGATCTTGCAAGCTGTGTGCTGAGAATGCAGTAGCTGCAAGATGTAGAGTTTGGACGCTTCTGTTTCTAAAGGGGGTGGAGTAAAGGAAAAAGAATTATCCACCTTCTTGAAACAACCAATAAAATGGACAACATTTTTTTGTTGTTGTTAATCTTCACCCGATATTTTTAGAGAGAGTGGAGGGGAGGAAGAGAGAGGGAAAGAGAGAAAGAGAGAGAGAGAAAGAGAGTGAGAGAGAGAGAGAGAGACATCAATGTGAGAGAGACACATCGATTGGTTGCCTCCCACACTCACCTGACCTGGGTGGGGATGGTACATGCATGCCCTTTACCAGGAATGGAACCTGTGGCCCTTCCATGCATGGGCTGCCACTCTAACCATTGAACACACGGGCCAGGGCACGTAATTTTAAACAATGATTTTCAGGGCCATAGCCATCAGGTAATGAAGAACAATGATCACCGAGAGACAGTAAACAAGGTACGCCCCTTGCAACTGCCTTGAGAGAGTTTGTAGGACATGGCTGAGGGAGAGAGAACTCAGGCACAGCCCAGTGTACTGTCTGAATTAAGAAGTCATAGATGGGAGTCCGGAGCACCAGGACAGCTAGAGTTCACTAATATTTTCCATCCACAGTTGGGGAGCCACCTTTTTGGGGGGCCAAGTTATGTTACATGTGGATTTTCCACTGTAGGGCAATTCAACACCCCAACCCCTGCATCAGTCAAGGGTCAACTTCACTATAAAGGAAAGAGCTGCCCAGGAAGAGAAATCAGAAGACATGTTGAGATTACACCTTAAGTGTTTTTGCAAAGTACTGATTAGCAAATGTGCATGAAGAAACTATTCAACTTGTCTCAAGTATGGGTCAAAATTAGAAGAGACTAAATGCTTCTCTACTCTTGCCTAATAAATAATGAAAGCAAGTCCTGAAAAGATGAAAATGTTTATAACTAACATAACAGCATTCAAGAACAAAGCTCAGGGATGTTTTCAGGAATATAAAAACCAGGTGGCAAATGCTACTATGCCACCTAGCCTTTTTTCAAGACAATGAATAAAGTGGCTTCTTAAGCATAGGTGTGCTATAGCCAACAATGACAAAGAGTAAGAAAATGTCTGAATGGATGCAGGTTTCCTAGTCACTTCCAAGACTCGGCAATGAAGTCCCATTAAATCTGGGAGAGCAAACACAGGAATAAGTGGATCATTTGCAGAACTGCGGATTTATGTGCCCTGGCATGCTTGTGGGTTTATCATCACCTCGGTGCTATGTGGTGGCTGAAAATTATAGCATCATGTTGAACTCAAACTAGACTGGTATGAGAACAGTCAGTTCAGGTTATAAGCAAATCTATTGGGTAGGTCATTTGTTTGTACCCACCATCTTGTACAAATTCATTGGCAGTGTGTACTGTTATAAATATAAAATAAAGGGATTTTTATTAAATGGTTCTTTAAATTTTTCAGTATTGTATTTTATAATGAGTGATTAATGTACTGACCCACTAAAATAGTATTTTAGTAGTTACAAGAATATTTCTAATAAAAATTAAATTAAAATGATAGTGACAGTGAAAAATGTCCAAAGAATAGGTCATGGCAATTCAAAAGAACAAAATCAGTACACAAAAATTAAAACATAAACCAAGCAAATGCCTATTTGTATGATTAAACTCAACACTGGAATTTAAATTTCAAAAAAATGACATCACCTATCACATTTAATTAATATTTTAATTTTTAATTAAATAAGTCCTAGATTTATATATCTAATCTATGAATGTGTTTTGATTTTTAGTTTTGAAGAGCTAGGGAGTTCATAACGAGTCTTATTTTTATACATATTTTGGTAACATTGTAATTAAAATAAGTTAAACCAACACTAGGAATCCATGACAATTTTTTCATTTTATGGGAGGTCTATATTATACTCAAGTTTGAGAAATAATTTTATATAGAACATTTTCTTATATGTGTAATTAGAGGGCTACTTCTACATTTCTGATATTCTCAAGTTGATGGGAAAAGTACCAGGAGAAATGGGAGAAGTAGGTAGAGGAGGATTGTAGGATGAAAATGGACCACCCAGAAATTCCTTACACCTTAGACAATTAATAAAAAACCTTCATGAAAGGGAGTCCTTCAGGATTGGCATTGTTCCTTTCATTGATACCCTAGACTTAAAGTGCCTTAAGGAAGTTTTCATATCTTATTCACCACTTTCTTGCACTCCATCTTATTTAACAATATGCATTTAAGTAAATAAAAGTCAAAATTGGTCAAAACTAAGGAAGTGGAAAGTTAGTCCATAAGCCACACATATTTCAATTGAATAAAATTTATTGACTATGTATTGAGAACAGTTACTACGCTAGATGCTGTGGATGTACAAATGAAAATATAATATTTACCCATGAATAATCACTGAGAAATATAGAAATAAATTATATAACAGTATGGCAAATATACTAGTATATGGTAAATATATATACATATAGTCCAGGAATTATTCCGAGGATGGAATAATTAATTTCAGAATGGTAGTGGTTAGAGGGAGAAGGGTCAAGGAAACTTTTAAAGAGGAGATGGTTGGAATCTGTTTTAATTACTAAAAGTACTTTTCTAAGTAGTATAGCCTGTGGAGATCACTCTAGGCCAAGCGATAGTAGATTCTCTAGGTAAACAATGGCCAGAATTTTAAAAAATCTAACTGAATGAAGCAGTGAATTTTATGACAAAATAAACTATCTAGAAAAGTAATATGTTACATTCACTCAAATTGAATAATGTATTGGACTTTACCTATTTAAATACACTATACTAATTTAACTAAACTCATCTTCCTAAAACCAAAAAAGAAAATTTTATATTATAAGATATTCTCATATGGAAGGTGGACATTAAGATTTAACACTTCAGCCCTAACCGGTTTGGCTCAGTGGATGGAGAGTCAGATTGCAGACTGACGTGTCCCAGTTTCAATTCTAGTCAAGGGCATGTACCTTGGTTGGGGGCACATCCCTAGTAGGGGGTGGGCAGGAGGCAGCTAATCGATGTTTCTCTCTCATTGATGTTTCTAACTCTCTATCCCTCTCCCTTCCTCTATGTAAAAGATCAATAAAATATATTTTTTAAAAAAGATTTTACACTTCACCTGGTGTACAAGTCAGAGAAACAGAATAGAATTAGTAGATAGATAGATAGATAGATAGATAGATAGATAGATAGATAGATAGAGATTGCAGGAATTGGCTCGTGTGATTATGGAGACTGAGAAGTCTCACAATCTACTATCTGCAAGCTGGAGACCCAGAAACCAGCGATTCAGTCTGAGGCTGAAGGCTTGAGAACTAGGGGAGCTGATGGTGCAAATCCCAGTCCAAGGACTAGAGAAGATGAGAGACGTGTAAGCTCAAACAGTGAGAGGGAAAAAAAAGGGGGAGAGGCAAATTCCTCCTTCCTTTGCCTTTTGTTCTACTCAGTCCCTCAATGTACTGGGTGATAGCCACCCACATTGGGAAAGTCAATCTTCTTTGCTGAGTCCACTGATTCAAATTTCATCTTACGTGGAAACACCCTCACAGAAACACCCAGAAATCATGTATAATCTGGACAATCTGTAGACAGTGAAGTTAACATATACATATACCACATCTGGTTACCTCTGTGATGGGTACTTTGATCATATTTATTCTTTTTTGTTGTTGTTAATCCTTACCCAAGGAAATTTTTCCATTGATTTTTAGAGAGAGTGGAAGGGAGGGGGAGAGACACAGAGAGAGAAATATCTATGTGAGAGATACACATCGATTGGTTGCCTCCCACAGGAGCTCCAACCAGGACCAGTGATCTAGCCTGCAACCTATGCTCTCTTGGTATGCTCCCTTGACCAGAATCAAATGCGGGACCCTTCAGTCTGCAGGCCAATGCTCTATCCACCAAGCCAAACTGGCTAAGGCCATATTTATTTTTATATCTGTGTTAAGAGAAGGGTGTTTGAACTGTACTTTTCTGTTACCAGAAAAGTTAGTGTAATAAAATAGGCTCACCACAAATAATGCAAAGATATGTATCTTAAAACATACTATTAGTGAATAGAGTTAAACTAATATCCCAATAATTGGTTCCTTGGCTTTGAGCTCATGAAATTACTCAGCAAAGCTTTAGTGTCTGGATTGAAACTGAGATGAATGCAGTTTAGTAGACATCTGCTAAAGAAAAATAGGGCCTTAATAGAAAGTAATAACCAGAAAGTACAAATCATGTAATGGTCCTTTAGCTCCAATAACCGGAACTATGAAACTGAAACCTTGCAACATTTTGCCAAATGTAAGGACTTTTGAGTGATAATCAAAAGGGATCTTGGCTGACAAATTGGGCATTGCTCATCCAGCTTCTTTGATGAGTGAACATGGGTTCCTTGCCCTCTCACTGGGGCTGTCTTCCCAGCATTCCGTGGTCTGTGTACCACCAAACACTTATGGCTTCCCTACAGGGGGACACACTCTTTTTTTCTTAGTTCCTGTTCTCATCTACTACCCACTCCTCCCTCTACCAACTGTCACAGCTCCACCTGCACCATCTGCCCTGAGGCCCTTCAGAACTAATTCCACGGTGTCTTTATTCCTGTTCTTATCTGTCATTTCCCTAGACTCAGAACTCCCAGATCAATCTCTGAAACGCTCATCCTTATGACCCCTAATGTGACCACACTTTTGAAATCCTTCCACTATGCCCTCAGGAACTCATGCATTCTGTTACCAGCAAAATCCTCCTTTTCCATACCATTGTCTCTGAACAGTCTCTATCCCTTCTGGAAACCAACTTTTGCTAAGGATCCTGCTTCCCCCATGGCTGTCTAACATGTCCCATGTAATCATTAATATGTGGTTAGCAGTTGAGACAAAAGATCACAGGGGGACTTCCAGAATGGTTTCTTTAAACCTCCAAGCAAATGAGCTTCGGTGGCCATGCAATTATAGGAGAAACTAGCTTCCTTGTGTATTATTTTATGCTCCAACTGGAACAGACTACAGAGAATCTTTGAGTTCTAATCTCATGCCTCTTCCCAGTAGAACTGTGATTAAGAAAAAAAAGGGGGCAGGGAGTCTTTGGTATTGCCCAAAGAGCCAAGGTTTGTACTCACTTCCAGAGGTTTGAATGCTGGCCCTTCAGTCTCCTACTTGTGTGACTCTATGTAAGATTCATAACCATTTGAAGTGTGAATTTGTCTTATTTTTAGAACGTAAAAGGTAATATCTTTGAGATTGAAAATTCAGAGGTAATTTAAATAAAATATGTATACTAAAAAACGGCATGTGTTCTTCTCTTTTGGACTTAAATATACGTCTGTGAAGCCTTTGTTTAGGAAAAGGGTGTTTGAACTGTACTTTAGATACCATATCTCTACAGCTCTTACAAAAATAAATAATATAACAGGAAACCATCCTACTTTTCAGATTGTTCCTTTAACTCTACATTGAAATAAAATACCACTCCCACTTTGTATATTCCTTTTCATTATCTAAGCCCTTCCATATATATTGCATTATTTTCACAATTTTGCAAATATAAGTTCATGTTTATATATAAAAAGACTGAATTTCAAAGAAATCCTTTTAATTTCTACTGCTCCTCAATGAAAATAATCTACTTAGATAAACTGTGGATCAATGATGGTGAAAGGGGTTTTAGGGATAAAATAGGCAGGTTTGGGGAGTTTTAGGAATGAGGAGAGTCCATAGGAGAGGAATGCATAGATGGAGACTTGAAGACTCCAGGGTACTTATCTTATACAGAGGATAGAGAAATGCCACAGAAAGAGGAGGTCCAGGCAGATGGAAACATTTCTGACCTGAGAAATTAAAACAGCCATAAACCAAGGATGGACAGGAGTATCTCTGGCTTGAGCCGCTGGGAGATCAAAGGCAACTCCAACCAGCAAGATAAGGGGGAAAGAGGAGTGTAACACATGGGCTTTGAGCTTTGAAACTAATACCATTAGCAGAATGACCAATGAGGGAAACATGGGGGTCCCAAATTAAGGAAAGGGACCAGTAAGAAAGGGTCAGGTTCAGACAAAGAACTGAACTAAGGGACACAAGACACATTTTATAGATTGATTTTCCCATTAGAGAGAGAGAGAGAAGGCTTTTTTCATGGGGGGTAGGGGGGGAGTCTTCCCAGGAGACACTCCTGCCCCGATGGAGTTTGTATCTTCTTCCAATAAACTTCTACATTCTTTATTAAAGAAGCCTTTTTGCCCATGAGTTAATTCTTCAAACTTCATGAGGACACATGGGAAGAAAAGTCTGCACCCCAAAACCCATGTTTCAGTGGTATCTCTAAATATAAGAAATTCTTAAACTCAAGAGATGATTCATAAAATTAAAAAGATTTAATATAATAAAATGTAGTTTAAGTGTTAGAAATTAATAAAGCAAAGGATTTCCACTTTCAACTGTAATAAGCTGGATATTACCCATACACCCACTGGGCATAAATAATTAAGCCTAGAAAAAGTCAGATAAATTTTACAAATCCTAATTATTTTTAAAGGCATCATCAAGGTGCCATGGAAAACAAAAATTAGATTAAAATTTCAGAGAAGGAAGTACCCTGAGTAAGTGAGCTCTTGACCTCAAATCATTTTCCCCTCTAAGGGCATTTGCCCATTCTAACTTCAGGCTGAGGACTGGGGTTAGCCCAGGCCTAGGATCTCTGCTGGGGAAAGAGAAATCAGAAAGCCTTTAGCAATCATGCAGGACTGGTATAAAAATGAACTGGAAACTTGAGGGACCTCAAAGACTACATACAGATTAGTTCCCAATTTCCAATATGTGGGAGGGGGTTTTCCACATCACCAATAATTCTCTGATACCAGCTGGGCAGACTGACAAGTCAATTCAATCCTTACAATGCTACCCTAAGATAGCATCAGACTCCACAAGAGCTCAATCACACAGGGCTGCCTCCATCCACTCAGAAGTCACAAGCCCAGGTTATCAGCTGTGCTCTTGACAAGCAGCTATATAGATTGGAGGTCCCAATGATCCCCAATTTGGGCTTGATTACTTTATGAGACTAGTTCATCAAATTCAGAGGAAAACATTTCACATGCTAGATCACCAATCCTATCTAATAATAGAGAAACATGGTAATTAGCCGTACCTCCACTACCCTTCCCATTGGCTAATCAGGGCGATATGCAAATTAACTGCCAACCAAGATGGCGGCCGGCAGCCAGGCAGCTTGAAGCGAGCAGGAGGCTTGCTTGCTTCAGTGTCGGAGGACTTCAATGTTCCCCGCCTGCCCTGCCGGCCTCTGAGCTTGCAGTTTAAGAAACATTGTTACAAATATAGAAGCTAAACAAAACCCCAGAAACCTGCTTTCAGCCAGCCGGGCTTCAGCCAGCCGGGCTTCAGCCAGCAGGACCGCTACATTGTTTCAATTATAGAACAAATGCAGATCCCTGCTTTCAGCCAGCCAGGATCTCAGAGCTGGAGTGAGCAGGACCGCAACAGTGTTAACAATTATAGAACCCAAACAAACCAGATACCTGCTTTCAGCAGCCAAGGCCTCAGAGCTGGAGCCAAGCCTCAGAGCTAAAGCTGGCCCAGAATAAAAAAAAAAAAGAAAAAAGGACAGGTTGGGAGATTTAGTCACCCACCACCCTGAAAACAGCCCTCAGCCCCTCATCCAGGCTGGCCAGGCACCCCAGTGAGGACCCCCACCCTGAAGGGTGTGTGACGAGCTGCAAACAGCCCTCAGCCCCTCACCCAGACTGGCCAGGCACCCCAGTGGGGACCCCCACCCTAAAGGGTGTGTGATGAGCTGCAAACAGCCATCATCCCCTCATCCAGGCTGGCCAGGCACCCCAGTGGGGACCCCCACCCTGATCCAGGACACCCTTCAGGGCAAACCAGTCGGCCCCCACCCGTGCACCAGGCCTCTATCCTATATAGTAAAAGGGTAATATGCCTCCCAGCACCGGGATCAGCGGAGCTGCGAGGCCTCCCAGCACTGGGATCAGCATGACAGGGGCCAGCGCCCAAACCCCCTGATCGCCCTGCAGCTCTGTGTGTGACAGGGGGCGGGGCCACAACCTCCCTATCCGCCCTGCTCTGTTCGTATCAGGGGAAGGCACCCCAACCCCCTGATCAGCCCTGCTCTGTGCCTGATAGGGGGGAGCTCCCCAACCCCTGATCGCCCTGCGGCTCTGTGTGTGACAAGGTGTGGCGCCCCAACCCCCTGATCAGCCCTGCTCTGTGTGTGACAGGGTGCGGCGCCCCAACCCCCCCACCCCCCACGGGCCCTGCTCTGTGTGTGACGGGGTAGAGCCATAACCTCCCCATTGGCCCTGCCCTGAGTGTGAGAGTGGCGGCGCCCCAACCCCCTGATTGGCCCTGCTCTGTGGGTGATAGAGGGCGGTGCCCCAACCCCCTGATCCGCCCTGCTCTGTGTGTGACAGGGGATGGTGCCCCAACTCCCCTATCGGCCCTACTCTGTGAGTGACAGGGTATGGAGCCCCAACCCCCCAATGGGCCCTGCTCTGTGCATGACAGGGGGTGGCGCCGCAACCTCCCCATCGACCCTGCCTTGAGTGTGACAGGGTCGGTGCCCCAACCCCCCAATCGGCCCTACCCTGAGTGTGACTGAGGGTGGCATCTCAACCTCCCAATCTGCCCTGCTCTGTGCATGACAGGGGGCGGTGCCCCAACTCCCCAATCGGCCCTGCTCTGAGCCCGACCAGGGGCTGCACCTAGGAATTGGGCCTGCCCTCTGCCACCCGGGAGCAGGCCTAAGCCAGCAGGTCATTATCTCCCGAGGGGTCCCAGACTGCGAGAGGGCACAGGCCATGCTGAGGGACCCCCTTTCCCCCCTAAGTGCACAAATTTTTGTGTACTGGGCCTCTAGTTTATTATAAAAGTATATAACTCAGAAACAGCTAAATGGAAGGGATGCACAGGGCGAGGTATGAGGAAAGGGTCGGGAGCATCCATGTCCCCTCCAAGCATACCACTCTCCCAGTACCTTCACATGTTCACCAACCTAGAAGCCCTCAACCCCAACCTTTCAGGTTTTCATAGAGGCTTCACTACTTTAGACACGATTGACTAAATCACTGGCCATTGCTGATTGAACTCAATCTGCAGTCTCTATCCTCTCCCGTCTCTGTGTGATCAAGAGTGGAACTGATGCCCTAACCAGTTTGGCTCAATGGATAGAGTGTTGGCCTGCAGACTGAAAAGTCCCAGGTTCGATTCTGGTCAAGGGCATGTACCTTGGTTGCGGGCACATCCCCAGTAGGGGGTGTGCAGGAGGCAGCTGGTCGATGTTTCTCTCTCATCGATATTTCTAACTCTCTATCCCTCTCCCTTCCTCTCTGTAAAAATCAATGAAATATATTAAAAACAAAAAGAGTGGAACTGATCCAACCCTCAAAGCACACAGTTGGCTTCTCTGGCAACCAGCCACACCCCCACACCCCCACACCCCGCCCCCATGCTTAGGTGCTTTCCAAGCCACCCTATTAACACAACAAAAGACACCTTAATTGTTCTCAGCACTTAACAAATTCCAAGGGTTTGGGGAGCTCTGTGCCAGAAAAGGGGAGCAAGACCAAATATATTCTTTCTTATTATAAATCACAATGTCATAAAGGCCCTCATAAAATAGTTCCTAAATTTGGGGACAGAAGAGAGGCTGGGAGTGATGCAAAAGACTCTATAAGAAAAAGTAGAAAGTTCCTTGGTCTCAGGGTGATTAGAATATAAAGAAAGACCAGTGATAGGAGGTTGGTCTCAAATACACAACCAACCTCTCCCTCAAGACATTGGCCAGATCTTGCAATTGTATGAAGTAGGTGGCAGAAGAGCTGTGTGAAAACCTCTGAAGGACATAGTTGTATCTCCCATGGGTTTTCAGTACGAAAGAGACAAAAATGTGCCAATCTCTCAATCCAAATCCCAAGCTTAGGATTGTTACGTGCTTCTAGTGATATGCCTTCTTTATTGTCATGTGATGACCCTCCTGATCCATGGTGATATTACACATTCTAAAGTTGACCTTGCATTACTGTAGTAACAGCAGCTCTTTTGACTAGTTTTAGGTTAAATAAATATGTACACATCTCTCTCTCCCATAGCAGTTTCTCTCATATTTTTGATAGTGTGGGAGGGTACCTTCATTTGTTAAATGACCAAAAAAGGTTTCAAATTACATGCATGGATATGTGTGATGGCCATGTTGTGAAAAGCATAAAGTAGGGTGCAATTTATATGTCCCTTCAACATGTACTCTCAACATCAATTTTGCAAAGATACATATGACCAATGAGATTCTTATAATCAAAACAATCTCTTCATTACATTCATGATGATGCTAAACAATTCTCAGGACACTATATTCCAACTCTTCCTCTTTATTTCCCAATCAGAATGCAAATGATTGAGAGATGATATTTAGTCATTTAATCAATCCATTACGATTTATTTTTTAAACATAAACCATTCCTTGAAAAATTTACTTATTACGCTAACAATATTTTAAATTGGTAATTTTCTCAGTATTGATTGAGGGCAGACCCATAGCTGAAACAAAACAATATATGCCAATACCCACACCCCCCAAATTCCAAAGGAATAGCAGACAATTTGTGTAGATTTTTTTTTTTTTTTCAAAAAATGTGACTAAAAAGCCACCTCCTGAGTTGAGATTGAAGGATGAGAAATTTTTTGAAGGAAAGTAGTTGAGAATGTTGTAATATATTTTCCTCACCACTTGCTCCCAAATAAAGTAAAGGGTGTACTTCTCTTTCCATCAGGCCTATTGAGAAAGGCTTCAAGACGACCACTTGGACAACTTGATATACATCCCCTGGAGTGTGGAAACTAATGCCTGAGAAATCTACGATGAATGGCTGTGGCTATTGTCCTAGTTCCAGAATGAAAAGTCATATCTACACTGGGAAGCAGCTTAGTTTCCATTGATGACAGGAGGAAGATGCAAATGTGTCAAAGATCCAACAAGGATTGTATAGTAGGAAGCCAGCCAATTGTTTAAAAATAGACTTTGTCAACCTGGCTGGTGTGGCTCAGTTGGTTGGGTGTTGTACCATGCACCTAAAGGTCACCAGTTTGATTCCAGGTCAGGGCCCATGCCTGGGTTTGGGCTCCACCCCCTATGGGTGGCATTCAGGAGGTAGCTGATCATGTTTCTTTCTCTCTCTCTCTCTCTCTCTCTCTCTCTCTCTCTCTCTCTCTCCCCTCTCTCTCTAAAAAAAATCAATAAAAAGGTTTTAAATAGTCTTTGTCTAAGAGTCAGCCTCATTATAAATGTGTTTATCAGATTCATAAAGAAAGGGGTGGGGTTGTGCGTGAACAGCCAAGAGGAAGACCTTGCTGACATCAAGGGTGTAGAAATCAGGTGATCCTAACTGGGAAGTCCCCATGAACTGACAAATGTGCCTCATAAGGGAAAAAATAAAAATCATTTAACTTCCACCATGTCCCAAATCACTAGCTCCAGATCACAACCACACAATTGAAGACTGGCATTTCCTGAATCTAACCTTTGTTCTCTTCCTGCCCTGTTCCCAGAGAATTCAAGAATTAGAGTTCATGAGAAGAAGTCCATCATGCTTCCTACCCCATTAACTGGCTTCCCAACGTGATGTCAGTGGATGTTGGAGAAGAAACCTTCAGTTTCCAGTGGATTTCATAGTTTGTTTGTTTTTCAGAGTAGACATCTCAATTACTAGACTGAATGTGTTCTCAGAACTAAATAATGTTTTATTATCTGGGAGTGACTCGAATAGTCTTTTAACACATGAGCTAGTTTTCAGATGGAGCAGGGAGAAACTGCATCGTAGCAGTTGTAAGAACTGATATCGGTAGGGGGAGACAGTTGTTTCTGTGGGTATCCTGTCACAGACAGCTAGATGCTGATCAATTCCAGGGAACACAGATAAAATGATTTCCCAGCTTCTGTAGCATTTGGGTTGGTGTAATGTGACTGGGATCTGCCCAATAAACTGTCAGTGGAGATGTGCTACTACGTAGACCTGGCTATACTAGTAAACCACCCCATGATTCCCTAATTTTCTCCTGACATCATGCCTAGAAGTGAGGGCCTCTGAGATTATGTATGATGGGAATCTTGCTACATGGTAGGAAATCAAGATCCCTGAGTCACTGCTTGGAAGCCAGCACCATCCCCAAACTCAGCAAATCACCTGACCATATGCAAACTGTAACAGGAGCAAAAATAAACTTTTATTTTTTTTAATCCACTGTGATTTGAGTTTGTTTTCCTCAACACAGCCCTAACTCTCTTTCCATAAAATTCTGACAATATTAGCAATTATATGCATAGTTCCCACAACTGATTCTGATTAATCAGTGGGTGTTAACATTAAGTAGAGAATAATTTCCTTGGAGAATCAAGTATGCAGGCATCTCTCCTTAAAGCCAGATGAGAAACACAAAAGCACCCAAATCTGTTCTTTAGTGAACAATGTCATAACACTGTTATGTGGAGGGAAGGGAAGGGTATGTCTATCTGAGGTCCACAAGAATGGGTAAGATGAGCTGAGAATTTAAACCCTGCCCAATCCTAAAAAAAGGCCAATTCTTGGTTTCTCAGTGGGAAGAAAAGGTATATAACTTCTAATTAGAGTAATGAGAGATTTTGGTGATGCACAAATTTGAGCTTGGCCTGGAGAGGTTGGTAGGATCTGATTAGACAGAGGACAGAGAGGCTATTCCAGGAGGGAAGTGCAGCCCAAACAAAGGGTGCAGGTACAGGAATGAGTGTGTTACAAGCATAGGAAATGGACCAGTCACTAACCATGATAGATCCCAACATTTGGACCATGGATATTAAGACTAAAAAGATCAAAAGGGGTTTAGGGAAGAATTTTGAATAAAGGATTGATAAGATAGCATAATTTGACTATTAGATGATTCCCAGGGATAATATATTGTGACTAGGGGCCCAGTGCACAAATTTGTGCACCTTGAAAGGAACTGTAGATCTCAAGGCTGTGGTGAGCACAAGGGCAGGTCTCGGCCCATCCTCCGAGCCCCCACTCACCTGCTCCACCATCCCACCAAGGCTGACACCCACCATGTTCTGCATGTGCCCCCTGGTGGTCAGCTCATGTTATAGCAACTGGTTGTTCAGTTGTTCCACCATTTGGTCTATTTGCATATTAGGGTTTTATATATGGATATTACCATGTGCCAGTTTCTGTACTAGGAGCTTTATATTTCATTTACTTCTTATAATCCAGTGATGTATGTATTTTTACAGTCTCATTTTATAAATATGAAAATTGATGCAGAGGGTAAGAAGGTAATTTGATCTCAGTTAAAAAGCATAGTGAGTTTAACATCCAGAATTCAGGCTCAGGTAGTTTGACTCCAGTAAATGCTCTTAACCACTATACTGTATTTTGAGAATAAGGTGAGGGTTGGAGGCAGTGAGGAGTAGTGGAAAGAGCTTTAACTTTGAAATCATAATAATCTTGGCTTGAATTCTTTCTCTATCGTACAAAGTCTTGGCCACACAAAACTTTCTGAGTCTGAAAATACATACATATATATATATATATATATATATATATATATATATTATTAATTTATTTCAGCGAGGAAGGGAGAGTGAGAGAGAGATAGAAACATCAATGAAGATAGAGGATCATTCATTGATCAGCTGCCTCCTGCACACCCTCCCCCCACTGGGGATCAAGTCCGCAACCCGGGCATGTGCCCTGACTGGGAATCGAACCATGACCTCCTGTTCATAGAGCAACACGCAACCACTAAGTCAGGCTGGCTGGGCTAAAAATACATATATTTTTAATAAAGATAATACCACCTACCTTTATTTATTTATTTATTTATTTATTTATTTATTTATTTATTTTTAATTTAAGAAATCTCTGGTATAAAGGGTAACTTGTAAGGCACATAGAGCACAGTAGGTGGCTCAGTACATAGTAGACTTTATAATAGTGCAGTATTATATGTGGCACTGCCTGATGACATTTGCAGATATGTGACTGGAGCTGGGGATAAAGGTGAGTGTTGAAGCAACAGCTACCTATACAGTGGTTCTCAACCTTCCTAATACCGTGATCCTTTAATACAGTTCCTCATGTTGTGGTGATCCCCAACCATAAAATTATTTTCGTTGTTATTTCATAATTGTAATTTTGCTACTGTTATGAATCGTAATGTAAATATCTGATATGCAGGATGTATTTTCATTGTTACAAATTGAACATAAAGCATAGTGATTAATCACAAAAACAATATGTAATTATATATGTGTTTTCTGATGGTCTTAGGCAACCCCTGTGAAAAGGTTGTTCAACCCCCAAAGGGGTCGCGACCCACAGGTTGAGAAACGCTGCTATATAATATGCTAATTGAGTTTTCAACAGTGGATGAGAAAGAGGGAATGGGGCTCTTAGTGGCTGTTAGGCTGTGGGAGATGAAACAGATCCAGAAAAGAATGGTCAGAGAAATAGAAAGTGCGTTTGGTTAAATTTAACTAAAAAGAGTTTGTACTTCCTACAGGTAAATGGGCTGACTAATGGAATGATCTCTTACCTGGAATACCTAGCATCATGAATAAAAAGATTGCTAAAGATTAAATACTTGTCACAGACAACCCACAATATGACTTTACATCTGGATAATATTTTTAATTGTATTTTAAATAAAAGTTACCTCTTCCTTTTCTTGAAAATAATTGGTAAATTAGAAGTGTTATTCATTTTTTACTTTTTTTGGTGTTGCTGTTAATCCTCACTGGAGGGTATTTTCCATTGATTTGTAAAGAGAGTGGAAGGGAGGGTGAGAGACAGAGAAACATCAATGTGAGGGAGACCCATTGATTGGTTGCCTCCCACATGCACCAGGGCTGGGATCAAGCTGGCAACCGAGGTGTATACCCTTGACTGGAATCAAAACTGGGATCCTTCAGTTTTCAGGCCAATGCTCTATTCACTGAGCCAAACCAGCTAGGGACATTTTTACATTTTAATCATGCAAACATCTTAAATGGCTTCTTCCATTTCCATTGGACTCTTTTTTCCCCCAGAATAGCAAAAAGAAAAATAGTTCATTCCCATGAAGAATTTAAGACTACCTTGTCTTTTCAATTTCTAATTTCCATTGCTTTTTTTCCAAAGTAATTTCTCTATTATTTATTCCATAACAAAACATTTATTGAGCACTTTAAAGGCACTGTGTTAGGCTTCATAGGATTACAAAAATTAAATTAAAAACAATCACTGTCTTTAAGGTCTGTACATTTCAGGGAAAACAAAAGATATTTATATAGAGATATGCATACAAATCACCAAAAATCAAGCCTTAATATTCAGGTCATGAAAAAAAATTACTGCTTATTTCTAAGGATGCAGAGCTAAGCAGTGAAAATATATGGGATCAGAACAGGTAGAAATGAGAAGTGACAAAGAGGAAACATTGCTGGAAAACTGAGTAATTATAGTATTAAATTTGAAGATTTTATTGTTCTTGTTTGAACAAAGCTAATGTATAATTTCAATGTGTTGCATTAACAAGTATCAAATAACTTATGTCTTTCCTCTTCCTTTTGATTTCTTTTGAGCCATATTGAACACTATAGTAGCTTATGTAATTTTTAAAAAATTTTTATTGATTAAGGTATTATAAATGTGTCTTTATCCCCCCATTGTCCTCTCATCCCCCAGTCTTGTCCTCACCCTCACCCCTGTTGTCCGAGTCCATCACTTATGCTTATATGCATGCATACAAGACCTTTGGTTGATCTCTCCCCCTTATCCCCAACTTCCCCTACCTTCCCTTTGAGGTTTGAGCATCTGATCGATGCTTCTCTATCTCTAGATCTGTTTTTGTTCATCAGTTTATGTTGTTCATTATAGTCCACAAATCAGTGAGATCATATGATATTTATCTTTCTCTGACTGACTTATTTCACTTAGCATAATGCTCTCCAGCTCCATCCATGCTGCTGCAAATGGTAGGAGTTCCTTCCTTTTTACTGTGGCATAGTATTCCATTGCATAGATGTGCCAAAGTTTTTTAATCCACTCATCTGCTGATGGGCACTTAGGCTGATTCCAAATCTTAGCTATGGTGAATTGTGCTGCTATGAACATAGGGATGCATATATCCTTTCTGATTGGCGTTTCTTGTTTCTTGGGATATATTCCTAGAAGTGGGATCAAAAACATAACTTCCATTTGACCCAGTGATCCCACTTCTAGGCTTATGTAAAATTTTTAAGACAAGTTGCAACTTTCCATAATCATCCTACTGTTTGAAATATACCTATTCAGGTATAACTCTAAAGTTTATACAAGTATGAAAAGGAAATAATCTTTGATCTGCACAATCTGTCACCTACTCAAAAGGCAGGAAAAGATCCCTTTATTGCAAATCTATTGACCACATAAATGTAAGCCAATCAAGAGGAAAGAACTAATTCAGTAGTTTATTTATGGTGCTGTCAGGATTACTACCTAGTAAATAAATTAAGGTCTTATCAGATGACATTAATGTTGAATCACAACACAGAAATTATTGTTAATACAGATCCTTGACTATAGCTATAAAAGCAAATCTGCAGGGATAAACCAGTCCTCAAAGTTTTGGAGCAAAACTTCTTTCTCTTTGAAGTGTCACAGATTTTGCAAGGGTTTATCACCAAGGGATACAGCAGAGAAAAAATAGCCCACTGTACAGAATGTGCTCACCAATTTGAGTGTCAACTTACTAGCATAACCATCACTTCTTGAGACTAAAGCTTACATAAATCTGTATCTACCATGTTTTGTATTCTCAACCCTATACTTTTTCATAAGATGAGCTGCCAGAAGGAGCAATCATTTATTGAATAAGAGGTTAAGGTTTTACTTCATTAAAAAAAGAGGGACTTCCCATAAGATTTAATCATATTTTAATAATAATAATAATAATAATAAACTTATTGAAGACTAATGATGTATCAGATACTGAGCTGAACAGTTTATCACATACCTCAAGTTTGTAGGCATCATTGTATAATGAAAACAGCTCATGTCTTAGAGTCAGGTAGGCTTGTGCTCAAAACTGACTCTTTACTCTTAACTATGTGGGTACCTTAAATAAGTTGCAGATCCGCTCTGAGTCTCATTCTTTTATTTTTAAGAACAGTATACTAATATGTTACACATTAAATATGTAAAGCCTCTTCTATAACAATTGACACAGTAGTGCTCAATAAATTCACAAGCCTAACAGTAGGCACAGAAAATTTACCCATGCTTTAAATAACATTGCCCTGATATTTCTTACTACATGGCCTTAGTTTCACTGATAAGTAAAACTAGGTATAACACGAACTGAAAAATGACTTCTGGTGTACAAAAATCCATACTTGGGTACACATTAATGTTGAATCATAAGACAGAAATTATTGTTAATACAGATCCTTGACTATAGCTATAAAAGCAAATCAGGTGACCTGCTGCTTGTCTTTGGAATCTCATAGCAGCTTTATATGCATGAATTAATTTATTCTCCTGACCCTCTCCATTTTCATCACCCTCCGTCATCTGTAGTTTGAAGATCACTATTAACATCATCTTCCATAGTTTTTCTGATGTTCCAGACACTCATAAGACATACCATAACCTTTCTTGCTGGGAATGATCAAAGCTTTGAAGTCATTGAAGTTTTCATGGCAGTTTTTTGAAAACCATCCTATGATGAGCAGCTAAGAGGTTGTGACCTTCTTATTGGGGCTTACGTGAAATTAGTGCTAACGTTTTATGGGCATCTCTGAATGCTTTGCTTTTGATCTGGATTCCATCCCAATATGTTTAAAATCTCTCAATGTTTAAACAGTGTTCTGTATAGAGGAAGACCTTACACATTATTCATTATGCAGTGTTAATTTTTTCTAATCACTTTTTGCGGGAATATAAAATGCAAGTTGATATATGTATGCTCAATTTACTAAATTCACCTGCTAATTGTTATAGTTTACCTGGAGATTCTTTCGATAACCATGTTTTCTATAAACAATGACAGTCCTTTTTTCCTCTGCAATACTTTGCCATTTGTTCTAACCAGCATCTCCAGCATAATGTTACCTAGAAGAGGTGATAATGGGCATCTTAATCTTCTCCCTGATCTCATGGTGCAAACTTAAAAGATTTTACCATTAATCATGAGGCACAGAGTGAGGGTTTGGTAGATGCTCTTTCACAGATTAAATTAGTTTATTTCTATTTCTAGTGTGCTAAGAGTTTATAATGTGGATGGATGTTGAGAAATATCAATGTGTTTTATTTAATTATTGAGGTGATTCTATAATTTTCTCCTTACTTTCTTTCTGTAGTGGATTATATAGATTTTTTAATATTAAAACAATCTCAAACTCACCTTGATCTCACTTGACTCAGTTTTCAGCTAAAAGAATTTGGGATTTCTGTGTTTGTGTCTATGAGAGATGATATCTTGTAATATCTTTTTCTTATAATGTCTTTATTAGGTTTCATTATCAAGGTTATACTGGCTTAGTAAAATTGTAAGTGTTCCCTCTTTTCCTATTCTTTGACAAAGTTTAGATGAGATTGGTGTTATTTTTCCCTTAAATGTTTGTAATTTTCACCACTACACTTATCTGTACCTGAAGTTTCCATTGTGGGAAGGTTTTAAGTTTCAGACACATATCTTTATTAAATATAGGCATTTTTAAAATTTTTATAATATATCTTGTACATGTTTTTAATAAATTGCTTTTAAATGTAACTTGGGCCCTAACCGGTTTGGCTCAGTGGATAGAGCATCAGTCTGCAGACTCAGGGGTCCCAGGTTTGATTCCGGCCAAGGGCATGTACCTTGGTTGCGGGCACATCCCCATTGGGGAGTGTGCAGGAGGCCGCTGATCGATGTTTCTCTCTCATCGATGTTTCTAACTCTCTATCCCTCTCCCTTCCTCTCTGTAAAAAAATCAATAAAATACATTTTTAAAAAATTATTTAAATGTAGCTTGGTCATTTTATCAAAATTTTATAATAGCAATGCCCTCAATTGCATTCTAGATAATATTTGTGCTCACATCTAATCTTCATCATGACTCTTTGTTGTAGGTATTACTATTTTCTCACCTTTATAAATGAGGAAACAAGCCCTGGCTGTTGTGGTTCAGTTGGTTGGGTGTAGTCCCGTGCACTGAAATGCACCGAAAGTTTGCCAGTTTGAGTCCCAGTCAGGGCACATGCCTGGGTTGTGGGCTAGATTCCCAGAAGGGAGCATGCAGGAGGCAGCCAATCGATGCTTTGCTCTAGCATTGATGTTTCTCTCTCTCCCTTTCCCTTTCTCTAATAATCAATAAAAATATTTTTAAATAAATAAATATATAAATGAGGAAGTGAACCTTAAAGAGCAAGGCAGTTGCCCAGGTTTACTTCACTAGTAAGCTCAGAGCCAGGACTCAAAGCAAGGGCTGTGGCCTCCAAAGCCCATATTCTTCACAACCACAGCACACTCACTGCAGGCACCCATTGTAGTCAGGGATACGCTGCTGTTAGTCTTTTTAGAAAACAAAATGCATATGGGAGCAGGGTTTTTGTCCAAGAAAAAGAGAAAATGGATTAGGAAAAAGATAAATGAACTTTTCCTCAGTCCCTAAACACTTACACATTTGACCACACTACTAGTTTGAATCATTTTCCACTTTCCACGAACTTTTATGTGCTATTCAGTATCTACAAAGAGCTCCTCCCCATCCTATTAGAAAACTTTGGATAATCCTGTAAGTACCAGCTTCTATTCAGTGACGGATTCCTTCTATTCTTCTCTTCTGTGTCTTCCATCCCGTGAATGATTCCTTAACTCTCTCAACAAAATAGATCTCTCTGCTTATATTGCCACTGTAGTCATCTTAAAAAACCCTCTGTTGTAGTTCATCTATTTACATATAACATTGTAAATATGTTTATAAACATTGTCCTCTCCTACGGAATTATCTGTCACTTGAAAGTAGTCAGAACCATGTCTCCTGCATTTCTATCCCCGGCGTTTAACATAATCACAAAGGAGGTGCAAAGGGAAACCATGATGGTCAATGCTATAGGACTAATTAGATTTACATGCTTTTCTAATCTCCCCTAAGAATCTTTCCCTGAAGGAATTTACCACAGCAGAACTTTGCTTGACATACAGTTTTCTCTACATATAAAATTGGCCCCCCAAAAGAATGATCTAAACTACTTCCGTCATTTAAGGCTCCGGCTCTATTTTAAATGAAGAAATGCTGACACATGGCTTCAAAAACTGAAGTATATTTTTTTAACTGTTCACATTTAATCAGTTCATGCTTAAATGCATACATTCACCGACTCTATCGCTGTCTAATACCTCAATTAGAGATAACATCGAACTCTAATTTTGACCTAAATTTGAGGTTTCACTAAATGTGAAGCTCCAGTATTTGTCTTGCCTCCCTGCTCCTCGCTGCCCTTCTCCATTCTCCTCTGTTCTGCTGATTATGAACGGACTGTATGATGTACCAACCAAAAACTTCTGTGAGGGGCATCTAACCACAGAAAACCATTAGAAAACTTTGAAGGCCCGAGAATACCCTGTGGAACTTAGGGCTGCAATAAGGGACACAGCCACTAGGTGGAACCCCATATAACTGAAGGTTGCCTCCTGCCCATTAATTACTTCAGCCCTTATGATGCCTGCGGATGCTGGAAAGGACCAAAGAAAGCAGGAAACCAATCCCTTCCTTTTCACAGAAGAGGGATGTGAAGGCCAGTCAAGGAACGGAGTAGTTAGGTCACACACTGAATTAGTGGTTAATACAAAATCAGCACCCAGAGTCGGTACTGCCCTATGTCTCTGCATTTGTCATAGTAATTGTTTTGCCCCAGGGTTATGACTGGAAAGGGTGTACAGCTTAAATAACAGGAGACAGGCCTGATCAGTCTCCTCTACAGCGAGACAAAGTAGTATTGGCTTAACGTTAATTAGCTCGTGTTCTGTGGTCACATGCTTACAGCCCGAGGAAGCGGGCTTCCAGGACGGTGTCTGCAACAGTGACTGTGAGGATGGAGGTCTCCAGCCTTCTTAGATCATCAAGGAGGCCTACGTCACTGGTCTGAATCAACTACAGGAAGGGGTGTGAGCATACTGAGTGGGAAGGATTGTCTGCAGCTTTTCTATGGACAAATTATGTGATCTTGGAGGCAAGTTTCCAGCCCACTGTCTCCATGGTGAAATGGGACAGTCTGCTTTGCCCAATCAGCACAAGGAGTTATGGGGATTTGGTTTCAGCTGATTGTGGGACAAAACTGATCGTGACAGGATATCATTGGTAGCCTCCCTGCCCCTTCAGGCCCATCAGGTCCCTTTTCCCACAGTTGTCCTCATTCGACCAGCCCTGTGTCCTAGAAGTGACTGAGGCAAATAAACCACAATGATGTACAGTGATCTGAGAAATGGAATAATGCATCGGGTAGTGATGGTTGAAATAGTAGGGATGATATATGCAATTATTACACAATCTCTGGCATATATACAATGGTGTTCAAAAAATGCTTGCTATGGCTCTGCTGTTTCACTCCTCTCAGATATATTCACATTAAAAAAATAACTACAGTGAAAACATCTCTTCATCTCTAGAGCCAAAGTGATCTGGCCTCCTGATAGAATCTCCGTGCCATTATATTTATATATAAAGTGTAGCAGCCACAATAAAGAGAGGTGCTCATACATAAGTATTAATTTGGCTTCTGGTATCTTCACTTATTAAATTTGTAAAGTGAATGTGAAAGAAAGTCCATTAAAAAAAGAAACTGACTATAAGATTTACAGAAAGAATAACACTCAAAGTAGGTTGGCTCTCTCAGACTTCGTATCACTTTATGTTGTTAAAATCATTTGAGAAACATTCCCATAATCTAGTAAAATTTAAGTATAGACGACAACAAAGCATTTACTTAACTCCAGGCACTGTTCAAATTGCTATATATAATGATTATTCTACTTATTTGTTACAACCAACTCTGTGAGTTAAAAACATTACACCAACGTTTCAGAAGAAAATGTCAAGATCAACAATAAAAATAAAGTGTGTCACAGGTAAATGTCAGAGTGGGAATTTGAACACTGCTGTTTATATGCCAGAGATTGTGTAATAATTGCACATATCATTTTATATTTGGTGTTTGACTCCAAAACCTGTACTCTTAACCACTACATATTTAGGTTATTTGTTTCCTTGGACTCAAAGCTAAGAAAATAAACTATGGCTAAAACTACTTGCACATAGAGGTTCATTTATAATAGTGAAAAATTGGAAGCCATATAAAGGTCATAGAGTGATAGAGTAAATTATGAAGCAATATATAGTCATCTGAAAGAATATATATATATATAAATATAAATGTATACATATAATAGGTAAAAACAAATCCATGTTTTTTGTGGATGCTTCCCTTTTGGGAGATAAAGAAAACAGAACAAATGTCAAGTTTTATGCATGAAATACATCAGAATAAGAAAGCAAACTCATATATTCATTCTGGTCAGTACGTTCTGAATATGAGAATGTTTTAGTTCCTAGTGTTACTAAGCTTTGTCTCACCAAGCAAGATCAAGCATTTGAGACAATAATCACCATGTTCTTGTTGTTTTTTATAAGAAGGTTTTAGAAGTAATGAAACCAGTAAGAATAAAACCTGGGCTTCTGATGTCCCTACCCGGGGACCTAAGCTGGAGAAGGAAACCCCTCCCCCACGCGCCCCCCCCCCCCAACATGGATGACAAGATGGAAAGTGAGCCCAGAAGAGGCAATTCTGCTGCTGGGCACACCCTGCTTTTTTCAAGGATGCACTAAAATCTGACTCTGTAGCTTCTCCTTTAAGAACACCAAGTAAAGAAGAAAGTTCCTTAATGTGAAATTATTGACTAAATAATAATACGGATATCACACCCATCATGAGTCCCATACTTCTCGTGGGGTAATCCCAGGACCCTGAGAAGATGTGTCCTGAGCCAGAGAGGGTGCAGTCAATGCTGCCGATTTCTTCTAGGTCCCCTGTACCTTGCCTTCTCTCTTTCATTCTTTTTTTTTTTTTTTAAGAACCAAGTGATTAACTGCTTCCATAGAAGTAGATTATGGAGGACTCTTTTCCCCAAACTTTAAATTACCATCAACAAATATAAAAACAAGACAAAAAATACACAAACTTGTTACCAGGATAGTAAACATTATACAAGAACAGATCATAGGTGATATATGTGTGTATATGCCTCTTTCTCTCGTTTTGTTTTCCATAAGTAGTTACATTACTTGAAATTTTTATTTAAAGGAAGAACATGAAGGCCTGGCCAGTGTGGCTCAGTTGGTTGAGCCCCGTCCCATGCACCAAAAGGCCCTGTTCAATTCCCAGTCAGGGCACATGCCCGGGGTTGTGGGCTCAATCCCCAGGAGTGGGAGTACAGGAGGCAGCTGATAGATGTTACTCTCTCTTATAGAAGTTTCTCTCTCTAAAAGAAATTTTAAAAAAATATTTTAAGAAAGAAGAAGACGAACATTAAGGAGCCAGGAGAGCAACTGATGTACAAGAACCCGAGAATATTGAATGAGCTAGCAATGTATCTCTCTACTTACTGAGAGGTCTGAGATCCTTTCTTTCTCTATCTCCATTCTCAGAATCTAGAGCACTGACATCAGGGAAGCTCATGCACACACACACACACACACACACACACACACACACACACAAATATTGCCGCTTATCCTACATTCTATTTAATAATGCACGTTCTAACTGAATCAGCCCTCCTCCTGGATTCCCTCTTGCTGTGAAATCTCTTCTGACCCTGGACTATCTCTGCCCCTGACTCTACACATCTTTTCTCATACTTTATCCTCCAGTAATTTGGAAGCACATGCACTTTTCCAAAAATACAGAATGTTTAGTAACTCTGTGCCTTAGTACAAGCCTCACTTCCGAAAACACCTTTGGACTTCCTCACTCCAAACTACTTATTATTCTTTAGGTGACTCCTCCTCCATGGAACCTTCTCTACATCACACTCTCCCTCCCTATTAGTGGCTTGTTTCATACATAAGGCTCAGTAACCTCTTTCCATCACTGTGAAATTGTTGACTAAATACTAATAACAATATCACACTGTTCATTGAATAACATAATAATTTGACTTTATAACTTCATAACTAGCATAGCACCCCCACAAATTAGCTTTTCAACAGTAATTGTGACAGTGATGTTGATGGCGATGAAGAGGAATAATAATAATAATAGTAATAATAATAGATAAATAGATCAATAAATAAAAGGGCATACTCCTACAATAGGTAAGATGTTGAAATTCTGCCAACCTAAAATCTGCCCCCCTGTGGGGGCCGGTATAGCCTGTGTGCAACCCCCTGTGCTGTCTCCCTGGTTGTAGAGTCGACTGCTCCTACAGGGTCTGCAGCCCAGCCTTCTACTGAAGTACAAACTGCTTGAAGGTTGTTCAGTGCATAGGAAGGATGCACCGTGTCAGAAACCAGGAATCTTGGATTCTGCTTCTCAGAAGAATCCTGCTTTAAATTTTTAAAGAGAATCCTGCCTTAAATTAGCCTGTGACTGTGGGCAAGTCTCTGTAATTTTCCTGAGAAAATTCTATTTCTCCATCTACATGGAGAATATTAACCCTGGTCTGTATTTCCACATCATGTGGTTATGTTAGAAAGATGTTGTATGGCCCTGGCACGTGTGGCTCAATTGGTTGCGCATCAAGTCATGCATCAAAAGATTGCAGGTTTGATTGCCACTTAAGGGCACATGCCCAGGGTTGCTGTCTGGATCCCCAGTAGGTGGCGTGCAGGAGGCAGCCAACTGATGTGCTCTTACTCCCACATAGATGTTTCTCTCTCTCTTTCGAAAAAAATCAATAAACTGTGCTTTTTAAAAAAAGATGCTGTATGTGACATGGCTCTTAAACAATGAAGTATGATACAGATTTAAAAGTCTTATTAAATGTTGTTTTTATTCTTATGTATCCAGTCCTGGTTATTTTCTCAGGTCAATTTTTTTCTCCCCATTTCAGCTATAGCATTTCTATCTCCAAATCCTGGGAAATCCACAGGATTAGTTGTTGGGATGGAGGGTGTGTTGTGCAAAGAACTTGGACTTTTGATTCATATTTGTGCAGAAATCTCAGCTTCATTATTTACTAGCTGCATGACCTTGGAAAATTTACCCAACATTCTTGTTCCTCAACTTTTTTCAAAACAGGAATACCAATGCCTTTCTTACAGGTTCAGTGTGAAAATCTAACAATGTAGCCTATAAGCTCCTTGGCCATCCATAGTAGGTACTTAGTAGGTGCACACTGAGGAGGAAAGAGACTTTTAAGGGTTGCACAGACTCAAATCCTAGTGATGAAAACTTTCCAACTGCCTAAAATTTAAAAAAAAAAATAACAAGTTACTTTGATTCTTTGAAAAATGTTAACTGGAATTAACTAAGAAATATAGGAAGGGTCAGATCCACTTCCTGCATTTGAGAACAGTGATTGTTTCCTAACATTCATGCATCACATCCATAACCTTTGCTGTATGCAAGTATAACCTGTACTGCTATTTTCTTACTCAATTAAGTTGGTTGTTAATTAGCCATATCAGCCATGAAGTTACAAAATATGAAATAATATCCTATCCAAAGCACTCATACAGATTTACAAGACAGAATCATCAAAACAAAAATACAAAAAGGTGTGTGTGATCTAAGTGGTTTAGAGCAGACTTATCCCGCAAATGCTGTGCCCGTGGGCTTGCTCACAATTCTCCCACCAACTGGGTTTAAAATAAACACAGGGCATGACATGACCTTATGGCTTGAAATGTTTAGGATCAGTTTTAAGATCTGTATTGCACAATCTGTATTTGCTTACTTAGAATTTCCAAGTTCCACTTTGTAGGAGTGTTTCCATTTCAAGCACGGCCCTGGCAGGTAACTCACATACATAGGAATGTAATAGAGTAGATGTGTAGAGGATAGAAATTTATCTTATGTGTATGTGCTAAAGCCACCAGCACTTTCCCCATGTTAATTTAATTGCTAATTCAACTAATCGTCAATTAAACCAAAGTTTACAGTCAGTCGGAGAAGTGAGATAACAGAGTAGCTTGAGGCACTAAGCAAAGATATTCTACCCATCTGGCAAAAGGGAAACATTTGGTGAGAGGGGGGAAACATTTATTTATTTATTTAGTGAGTTAGTTAATTCTCACCCGAGGATATTTTTTCCATTGATTTTTAGAGAGAGTGTAAGGGAGGGGAGAGACACAGAGAGAGAAACATTGGTTGGTTGCCTCCCTCACGAGCCTGCAACAGAGGCAAATGCCCTTGACCAGAATCAAACCCAGGACCCTATAGCAGTGGTTCTCAACCTTCTGGTCCTTTAAATACAGTTCCTCATATTGTGACCCAACCATAAAATTATTGTCGTTGCTACTTCATAACTGTAATGTTGCTACTGTTATGAATCGTAATGTAAATATCTGATATGCAGGATGGTCTTAGGCGACCCCTGTGAAAGGGCCGTTCGACCGCCAAAGGGTCGTGACCCACAGGTTGAGAACCACTGCCCTATAGTCTGCAGGCCAACGCTCTATCCACTGAGCCAAACTGGCTAGGGCAAGAGGAAACATTTAATTTCTCCATAATTCATTTTTATCTCTGTTATCTCCATTTCCAGAACTTTAGTTCCAACCCTTAGTAATTTAGGAAATGAGCATTTCCTCACTGGCTTCCCTGCCTCTAGTTCATGTCACTGTCCCCCAATCTCTACATGACTATCATTTATTCAGTCGATACAGATATTCTGAGCTCCTGGTATGTGCCAGGTACTGTTCCAGAGCTCTGATCATGGCATTACCCCCCCCCCCCCCCCCCGCCGCCTCCCCGCCCCCAGCCTTCCTGTTGGAATCTACATTCCTTAGCTTAGCATTCAGGGCACACATTTATCTGGGCCCTGCTCACTTCCTGACCACTCCTTTCTCAGCATTTCATACCTGCTCTGCTTGCTTTCCTCCCGGTCCCCGGTGTTCACACTCCTCACAACCTTGCCATGAATATTTGTCTTTCTTCAACCTGGCTGTCTCCTCCTGACCTGTCTAAACGCACCTTTTCTGGGAAAAGGAGACTGAAATAGACAGAATCCTCCAAAGGGTGTATATCCTCATAATGTTTAAAACAAAGAAACAAACAAAAAACAGTTTATGTTACATGTATGTACACACACACACACACACACACACACACACACACAGAAAAGCCACATCATAAGGTTAAATTTAGTCATTTCTAAACAGTAAAAATGTGTATATTTTTATCTTTCCATATTTCTGTATTCTAAAAATTTTATTTGATGATCATCTATTTAACTTCATAATTGGAAGAATAAACATTTTCAAATTAGGAAGGGTAGATGAGAAAAAAGATAGAAAGGAAGAAGAAAAAGAAAGATACAGAAGCTTGTTAGTTCAGTTAGAGACAGACTCATAGATAGAGAGTAGGCTGACAGCTGTCCAGGGATGGGGCTGGGGGCGCTGGAGGGATTGAGTAAAAAAGAAAAAAAAAGGAGAAAGATAATAGTCTGATGAAGGCCTGGGGTGGGTTGGGGCTTAAGTGGAGAGAGGCGGGGGGTGGGGGGGGGGATGGGAAATATATGTAATACTGTCAACAATAAAAAATATTTAGCCTGGCCGGTGTGGCTATGGTTAAGTGTCAACCATGCGCCAGGAGGTCATCAGTTCGATCCCTGGTCAGGGCACATGCTCAGTTTGTGAGCTTGATCCCCAGTAGGTGGTATGCAGTAGGCAGCCAGTCAATGTTTCGCTTTCATCAATGTTTCTCTCTCTCTTTATCCCTCTCCTTTCCTCTCTCTGTAAAATCAATTTAAAATTCTTTTTTAATTTTTAAAAAGAAAGAGAAAGAACTCATTGACAGGGACAATAGATCAGGGGAGGAGGTGGAAAAGGGTATAAGGAGGATAAATGGTGGTGGGAAAAAATAAAATAAAGGAAAAAAAAGATTCAGAAGCATTGAACAAATTTCAGGATGCTAAATAAGTTACTCATCAGCTTACTGAGCTGGCCTTTCTTCTTGTATAATAAAAATCACCCACACGTTTTCCATTTATAGTGAAACTCAGTTAATTACAGCATTATCTGTTGTTGCTCCTGGGCAGGGTCAATAAAGGTAATTAGATCTTTTACAATCCTTAGAAAGTTACTCTCATTCCTTGTGAAACATCTATACCAGATGCAATGTGCATTAGTAAAGAGACTTGGTGAGTAACAGGAATGAATAACATGATCCTAAGGTCAGTGAAGTAAAAAAGTGAGGCAATTACAAAGATAACTCAGACACAACTTCTTGCCCCTGAATAAGCAAGAGCAGTAATTTTTGTCAGAATTATTTAGGAAAAAAGGTCTTCATTCTGAGGGTTAACAAAGCCAGGTACATTTTTAAAAAATCATACACTTTTAGAGTTAGATGGACCCTTAGGATTTCTCAAATTTTGTGCTAGTTGTAAAAGCCTGTATTCATATCAATATTGTATACAGAAGCTTGATACCATTCACAACTTTTCAGTAGCAAGACAAAGAAAGACCAGGAGTTATAACCATAGACAAACCCAGCCTTGAACTCGAGTTCTATCCTTGGACAATAACTAGACCTACCCAAATTTCTGTTTCCCTGTGAGGAAAATAAAAACAACAACATCCACTTCAAAGACTGGTCGTGAGAACAAAGGAAATGCACTCTGGATATATAGATGATATTCATAAGTGGGTGCTGTAGTTTGTTAGCCCTTCCAAAACTAAAAACTAGGGAAATGAGATTGCCCCTTGGAAATTTTGCAATATATGCAAAATCAATGCATAAGTCTGAATAGTTTACAGTTCAGCAAAACTGGTTTGAGTCTGATGGAATTTATTAACATTTAAAGAAAGAATGTGAGGCTCTGAAGGACTTATTGGGAATCTCAGAGGCATTCCACATGGAAGCATTTGCAAAGCCCATAATCTCCAAGTCCTATGCACGAAGGATCTCCAAGGTGGAAGGTTGGAGGGATTTCCTGCAAAGGAGTGTTAGCTTTTTGTTTTCATAGGCACTATTACCCTTACTTGCAGATGTGAGGATCAGAGTGTTTAAAACTAATGCCTTGGGTACCCCTGGCTTCCCTTGCAGCAATTACATGCTACCTATGCCACCTCTGCTGTTTATTTAGAATTCCATGTAGGTCAGCCTCTAGCAACAGTATACAGTGGTCACGTAGAGGTCGAGTGTTCCAGTCCCTGTGGTCATTACTTCTTATGGTAAATTCATAAACTGGTATTTGAGTTTTGGATCTCAGTTCTATGAGCTTTGTAGATATGACCCTGCTCAAGGGATACATCTGCTCTTTGTGTTGACAAGATCGGCAAGCCCTCAGGGTGGAGATAATTCATCAAGACAATACATATCCCCTGGCCAGGGTGTTTTGGAGGGTAGCTGGAAGCCTCCTTTGGTGGGACAACCATCACCTTATGGCTACATTAAAGCTTTTAAATTTCCATCCTAGTCACCCATTAAGTATTCATCACATCTCTTTCCTATTCCAAGGTGTCTCTGGTTGGATATTCCCCGAGGATGCCACTAAGATGAATAGTTGTGTGCAAATAAGATATTTGGGACGTGATTCAGGAATCACCAATACAAAAGTGGAGCCAGGAAACAAGAAATGGGGAAAAGCCTTTAAAGTATATTGTATCAAGCAATATTGGAGGCAACTAGGCCTAATCCCAAAGACACGATGTAGAACATGACACAGAATTATTCACCTCCCATCCTCACAGATAAGGAAGATGTATGTTTATCTGATTATTCTTATTTCTTTTTGGCTTAGGGCTGCTTCCTGGTGCACCAACTCCTAGCACTTTCAGCCTGTTGGGGCCTAGAGAATGTCCTCAGGTGAGAATCTCAGGGTGTTTGGGTAGACCTGCAGAGGCATGTCCTAGAAAGGGGAGTGTCAGAAAGAGGCAAGGATGAAGAATGGGGCAATCAACGGCCTCTGCTCCAGGCGGTAGTTCATGGAAGAATAAAGGACAACTGATATTCACAAATGCTTATAATGACTGAACATAACTCTAAATGAAAATCCAGTTCACTCACAGAGGTAAAAGCGATGGGAGATTTCAGATTTGGCTCCCACAAAGGCAGCAGAGGAAAGCAAGTGAAGGCAAATCTGAGCCCCATTCTTACTTCCTACATTCTCTGGAATTGGAGAAAAGATGACTGTAGCAATTGACTTCCCCCAAGCAATGCTAAGTCAGAATGGAACAGTCTTGCCTTATATTTGCACAGGCAGTACTCACTTCAAGTCATGAATAGGTTCTGAGACATGAAGGGAAATGATGGATCATGAAAGCAATTTTACCATAGGCTAATTGATATAAACAACACTTAAGTTCCTAGGCATCTGACCAATGTTATAACAAAATGACATTGAATGAAAAGACATTATTCTAGAACCTGCTATATTCTGTTCTAGTTTCTGGCAGAAATCAAAGCCTGGGAGTCTGCCACCTTAGGCAAGTGTGACAAGATTAGAACACAAGCTCAAACTTCTCAATATTCCTAATGCAGTGATATCACATGTATTTACATTTCTCAATTTTATTTAAGACTAGAGGCCTTGTGCATGAATTTGTGCACCAGTCGGGTCCCTCGGCCTGGCCTGTCGGGTTGGGTTGAAACCAGCTCTCCACCATCCCCCAAGGGGTCCCAGATTGTGAGAGGGTGCAGGCCAGGCCAAGGGACCCCACTGGTGCATGATCAGGTCTGGGGAGAGACATGGGAAGTCGGTCAGCCTGGGAGGAACCACTGGAGGGCTCTAGGGTGTGTCCGGCCCTTCTCGCTCAGTCCCACTCGGCCGGATTCCAGCAGCAAGCTAACCCACCAGTTGGAGCATCTGCTCCCTGGTGGTCAGTGCACATCATAGCGACTGGTCGACTGCCCCCTAGTAGTCAGTGCATGTCATAGTGAGCAGTTGAGCAGCCTTAGCATATCATTAGCATATTACGCTTTGATTGGTTGAATGGCCGACCAGTTGATTGGACATTTAGCATATTAGGCTTTTATTATATAGGATTCACTCAAGTCTCCCCCGCCCACCCATTATCAGTTATTTGGAGGAGTTCCTTTCTCTCTTCCCTCTTATGTTACAAGAACCACCTGGCAGGACAGGAGTGAGGTGGGACTTCTACTGACCTGAAATAGGTCTACTGAGCATCACAATCTTAAGCAGGAGGAAGCAAGATCACTGGGTGTGTGTCTCTGCTGCCCTTGCTCCTTGAGGCTGTGTGATGCCTGGAAGGAGCAGTGGCCGCCCTACCTCTTCAGCTCTAAACTGCAGTGGAGTGTCCTTGTCCAGCTCTCTGCCCAGAAGGGTGGCTCTTAGGGGACTCCAGGCCCTCACAGTTAACCCAAGACTAAGTACTTCTTCAAACAGTGGTCTTAGGCCAGCGGGCCCAGCTCTGACCTGCACTCCCCCTGCCCTTTACTCCGAGATCCTAGTGGATATGGGTTCCTCCTCTCCTCCCGCAAGCTACAAAACTAAAAGCCAAAAGTGCTCTTTACTTTTCTGTTTTTAAATGAGAAAGCCTAATTGCTTCACTGGAAATGGAGTCAGCTTCTTCTCTCTTGGTTATTTTCAACTTTCCTTTTTATTTTATTGTTAAGCCTTACTTGAGGATATTTTTCCATTGATTTTTTTACAGAGAGTGGAAGGGAGGGGGAGAGACAGAGAAAAAGAAACATCGGCTGGTTGCCTCCCACATGAGCCTCAACCAGGACTGGAACTTGAACCTGCAACAGATGTATGTACCCTTGTCTAGAATTGAATCCAGGACCCTTCAGTCCACGGTCCGATGCTCTATCCACTGAGGCAAACAGGCTAAGGAAACTTTCCTTTTGGGGCCTACAAGGTCATAGGCATACATAAACACAAATTCAGGAAGAGAGAAGTAGAAAATGCTGACTTGGTGACACGGGGGTTGGGAGGGGAACACAAAGCCCCAAGGTTACTCTTCATTTCAGGAGTTGTAACTGTTTACTCATTGGAGTTTCTAATTGATGTATCCTTGTATCCTTGCCTTATCTGGCCATTACCCCCATTTCACAGGCCTCTGATTTCAGCTGGTCTTCAAGTCCCAAATGCCCACCCCCCACCCCAATTCTCAACAGCTAAGATCACCATAGTCAAATTGCACTGTTCATGTGATACTTAGAGATACAAAGAATTCACAGAGGCTTTCCTTTTAGATGTTAATGCTTTCGAGTGTGCATTGCATTCCCCATATCCTCTGCTGAGCTCATTCTGACGCATCTACTGTGCAGTGGGTGATGCTTCCACTGGTAGTTCTAAGATCATTTGAAGAATCTCACTGAAGGCTTTCTGGCCGTCTGAACCATATATATATATGACAGAAATATTTAACATTTGTTTAGTACAGTTACTTTCAAATCTCAGTGAAGAATGGCTAAAGGAGTTTGTTAAATCACATCCTGAGGTCTGGTATGGGTCTCAGAAATCTGTATTTTTTAACGACTTTCAGATCCAGAGGATTAGAGGACCACTTTCTGCAAAACACTTATTTGGTATCATCTCTGTTAGGCAATTTGCTAAAAGCTTTGCAGGCCTTATTTTATCAAACCATCACATCAATGCTATAGCACATTATTACTAGCTTTATTTTACAGATGAGTAAATGGGGGCTGAGAAAGAAATTAAAACCTAAGGTCATTAAACAAGTATGTTAAATCACAGATTCAAATTTATTTATATCTACATGGTTGTAAAACCAAACCCCTTTCAATTAAGTTGCATTAAAAAATAAATTCTAGTGTTAAGGATATTTTAGTTTTAGCAAAAATCGCAATTCTCTTTTAATATATCTTAGTTGAAAAACAACCTGATGTCTGGGTTGAAGGCATGATCCCCAGTAGGGGGCGTGCAGGAGGCAGCCAATCAATGTTTTACTCTCACATTGATGTTTTTTTTCTCTCTCTCTCCCTCTCCTTTCCTCTCTCTCTAAAATCAATTTTAAAGAATTTTAAAAATGGAGCCTTTAAAAAAATAATAAAAGGAAAAAAAACTACTCTTTAGTCACAATTTATCAATCGTGGTAGTTAGAGTATGAGGTGATAACAGACAAACCCTGGAGAACAATGACTTGAAACAATTCAGATTCATTTTCACTTACCCTCATGCCTGTCTTGGGTTGTGCTAAGGGTTCTGTGCCATGTTGTCTTCATTCAGGGACGCAAGCTGGCAAAGCCACTACAATCTGGCACTTCACTGCTCCCTGTGGCAAGGGAGGGAAGCGAAGCAAGAAGTTACCAGCTTTTCTCCCATTTCATTAGCCAAAGCCAGTGGCATGGCCATGCTTAGTATTCCAAGGGGAGGTGCAATTCTGCTGTGTGCTCAAAAGACAGAGAGTTGGAAATATTTGTGAACAGCACAAACATTCGCAACTGCTAAAATTAGTGAAAGAGGACCTGGGTTCAACGTCTGTTTCCACAGTGTACTAACATTATTACTTTAACCAAGTGAATAAATCTCAATTTATTTCTTTCCTAACCATGTATGATGTTTATACCACATGGTTGCTGTGAAAAGCAAAAAAGATTAAATATGTAAATGCAAGCAGCTATGTGCCTCTCAGCTAGATGCTCTCACTGAAACTAATTGAATTAGAAATAGCACTTTGCTGACTATAGATACCGATGCATGTACCAATGATGTCTCAGATTCACATAGTTGTTACTTGATTTTCACATTTAAATTCAGATATGGTCCTAATGAAACGTGGGAAACCACTGTGAAGGCAGAAATGAAGGCATTAACTCAGTAGTGTGAGAAGCTGTCATAGGCTGGGTTCCCCAGTAAACAGCCCTTAGGGGAAACTTTTTTTTTCCTTCTTTTTTTGCAGGAACAGCATCTGCGAAGGCATATGGAAAGCCTGATTGCATAAGAAGAAAATTTGACTTGTGATGCAATAATAACAGAACCAATTTGTCTGGGAGCTCTGGAGCTGGGACAGCCTTGGGGATGTTTGGGATTGTGGCAAGGGAGGCAAGCCTAATCTGGGAGCCCTAATCAGGCAATACTCAGTGCAGCTGGGGAAACTGGGAGACTGCGAGCTTCGGGATCTGAGCAACGTACCATAGGATCCACATTAAAAGTAACCCTGAAAATGGAATAGATTATAAAACTGGGAGAACCCAGACTACGATGTGTTGTGATGTCTCATTAAATCTTGCTTTCATTTGAATAGTAAATTAACTGAGGTTTTTTTTATATACTTAATATTCCAACATATAGGCAGTAACATTTATAGGAAAATGCATAGTTGGTGCAGAACCTAAATTATTTTCCTCTTGCCTCTCTGTTGTCCTCATCTAGAAATAATTGCCCTCCTAAGGACCACTATCAGAATGTTAGGTCTAATGCCAAAAGGGAATTTATTTTCATGACAATCACTTCAGAAATAATTTTCAGACAGCAAAAATCATGATTTGGCTTACTTCTATCTTGGTTAAAATACTTCCCAGACATGTAATTCTTAGGCTGGTATGCCAGAATTCCCCAGGAGTTCTTAGGGATGTCACAGGGAGGCACGAGGGACCCCAAAATAAAGGAAGAACACCTTTCTGGAGCACAGATGGGAAATGAATGACTTCAAAGGTCGGGGGGCGGGGGAGTAGACTTAATTTAATGACTTTCAATTAAGAAAACACATATACTAAGGATTACAAAATTGGCTATTTTTAAAGCTAAAACTATATCCTTTATAGATGTAAAGAAGCATTTCAATTTATGTTGGAGCATTCAAACCACAGAGAGACACAAGCTGATTCTGCTCTGTGTTTACGGAGGGGGTTGGGGGGGCTTCACTGGGACATTTCAAACAGTCTATTCTAAACTGTTACCGCTTTCCCATTATTGTCTGGTCACTGTCTATTTCACATTTTACAAATTTTATACTGAAGAGAGACATCCCAAACAATGGTTTCCCTGGGAAGGAGAACAAATAAAGGAGGCTTATATTTCTGTAGCGCACTAAGGGTGAATGGCAACACATCTTACCCTTGGATGGGCCTCTGTGTTAGCAAGCCCAAGGACACTCCAAAGAGACATGAAGAACTCTCCACCTCAAAGTGTCTTCCAAATAAGGTCACGGTGGACTTTAAGTAAAAACAAGATGTGAAATGGTATTTATCAAGTGTTTTCCAAAAGCCAAAATCTTTTCACAAAGCTGATCTCCCATAATCCAGTTTTCAAGAATTATTTATCATCCTACTCTGATGCACGAAGAAACTGAGGCTTAGAGAAGCTAAGAAAAGGAGAAGGGCTTAATCTCAAGTGTGTCAGTCTGCAAGGCGCCAGCTCATTTGTCCACATTAACAAGTTATTGGCCACAATATTAAATTCTTATAAATAATACAGGAGAAGCCCTGCAGTGTGCAAAAAGGGAACAGACAGAAGTTTAGATGCTGATTCGATCATGTACTGGCCCTATGTATGACATTTGGAAAGGGCTTGGTATTCTTCAGCCTCAGGTGTTTTATCTGGAAGATGCAAAAAACACAAAAGGACAGCAAAAAAATTGAAGAAGTAATAGTAATTTTGTTAAATATTGTATCTGAGATACATAAAGTCACCTTCTAGGGCAGCGGTTCTCAACCTGTGGGTCGCGACTCCTTTGGCGGTCGAACGACCCTTTCACAGGAGTCGCCTAAGACCATCCTGCATATCAGATATTTACATTACGATTCATAAGAGTAGCAACATTACAGTTATGAAGTAGCAACGAAAATAATTTTATGGTTGGGTCACAACATGAGGAACTGTATTTAAAGGGCCAGAAGGTTGAGAACCACTGTTCTAGGGCCTTTCAGATCTAGTGTTGTATAATTCCTTAAATGATGAATTCAATTCACATGCCTAAATGAACAAAACGTGCCGCTCCTTCTCCCCAGTCTGCTTAAAATGAAACCTAGGGGACCCCTGGGGATCCCCCAGGAGCTCTGCCTGGACAGAGGAGGGAAACATTTTACCTCAGTGGTTCCCCTGTCCGTATAGTCCAGGGGTGGGCAAACTTTTTGACTCGAGGGCCACAATGGGTTCTTAAACTGGACTGGAGGGCCGGAACAAAAGCATGGATGGAGTGTTTGTGTGAACTAATATAAATTCAAAGTAAACATCATTACATAAAAGGGTACAGTCTTTTTTTTTTTAGTTTTATTCATTTCAAACGGGCCGGATCCGGCCCGCGGGCCGTAGTTTGCCCACGGCTGGTAGTCAGCCTGGCCCCGAAATGTATGTGTTGTCCCAGGTGGTTACAGACAATCAAATCATCCTTTTGTTTTCCCAGAGAAGCCTTGGTAATAGTTCCAGTAGACGTCTCCTTCTTTTTTTGAATCTTCCTCTTCTTCCTGACCCATTTTTACATGGGATATTTTCTCTAGCAATTGAGCGAGTTTTAATTAAGCCTGATAATTCTGGGGTGCCTTGCACATGCTCCCTGAGGAGTAGGATATAAATGGACACAATAAACAGACCATCTAATATTGAGAGAGTCTACAGCTGCATCTGCTAATTAGGGCCAATAAAGGCTTTTGGGGCAAGAGTTCCCATGTGACGTTTGTTTAATTAAAGCCTTTGTCTGCCCTACTCAGAAGGGTGAAAAATATTCCACTTAAAATGTACTGAAAACAAACATAGCCTTTAGAATGCAGAACATTCCACAATAATCCCTCCTGGGCTCCCAGAAGGAAACTTTTAGGCCAAAATAATATATATATTTTTTGATAATACATACAATGCTTTTGTTGTCATTTTAATTAAACCAGTTAATCTATTCTATTTCCCAATCCACATAGGAGTATGTCTGGCCAGTAAGCTCTAAGTGTGGAACAGGTTCAGAGATAAGCCAGGGAGGACTGGGGCAGGGACCCTTGGCCCTACTGGCAGAATGGATTGCTCATCTGTTACCTTATGGATGATAAGCTCATTTTGACCAACTATATAATTATTTGCTCTCAATAACAGGCTGAGTTTTTTTACTGTAAAAGTTTAGTTATCTGTTACAGGTCAAGGAATAAGATGCATTGTAATAAGATGGTAAAGTGGAGAGGGCCTTGGGCAGAAGACAGGAAGTGTGGCTTGTGGTCCTGACTTTGCCATGAATTTAGAAAACTATTCTTTAAGTCATAGTTGCTTTATCTATAGAAATGGAAGCATGATATTTAGGGAGGACTTCAGCTTGCTTGATTTCAATACTTTGCTAGTTCAATTTATTTGATTATACCTTCTTTAACTAGGGAATTTTTCCAAATATGGTTCATATAAATTGGCAATTTTTAAGTAATTAACATAGAAAAGCATATATTAATGAATTGGTAAATAGTTCATGACACATCTTGTAGGGTTCTTATTCTTTGATGATATATATAGCAAGGTAGTTTAATTTACTATGAAGAATTTAAATTATCAATAAATTATAGATACTGGGAATGCATAGAAAGTATTGGCAATTAGAATCCTAGATAAAAGGTAGACTTCAATCTATATGGCCATCCTTAGTTCATGGTTTAGCCCTACGTTCTGCTAAAAACAATAAACATTACAGTGTCTTGATTCAAGACACACTTTATCCTCTCCACCTTTTAATGTTTTTGAAATCAAGATGCTCCTTCAAATCAAAACCCAAAGGGACTAGCCTAAATTATAACAGAGCTGTCATTGTCTACAGGTATGCAAATTTAGTTCGGTGTGTGTGTGTGTGTGTGTGTGTGTAGATAACTTTTTATCTGACACTCATCTTTTAATATGCCAAGGGTTAAATTTCCACTTTTAACTTTGGAACCTTAATTATTACTAAACATGTCTTCCATAATCTTACACTAGGAAGCAGTATTAAAAAACTAAAGTTATTCTGAATGTTGACACTTTCTTGTCACACATAAGTCAATATATAAAAAGTAGTAAATTTCCCAAGTGTCCCTGGGCAAGTAATGAAAAGTGTCTCAGGGCAGTTAATGAAATAGTCAAAGCTATGATAGATTGAGCAGGTCACCTGTGTGAAGAACTGTGACTTCTGACCCAGAATTCTACCTTTATAAACTACCTTTTCTCTTTTCTTTTCTTCCTTCCTTCCTTTCTATTCCTTCCTTGTTTCCCTCTCTTCTTCCTTCCTTCTTCCTTTTTTAAATAAGTGACTATTTTTAATATCTCTACACTATTGAAAATCCAGTGCAAATATAAAATTACAAAGAAGAACGTAAAATAACAGTGTATCATCACCAAAAAAAAAAAAATGATTAGTAATATTAGAAAATATCAGTCTAGAATTATTTATATTCATATGTACAGATAAAGGGATAGACAGATACCGGCATACTTTGGAGTTGTGGGTTTCGTTCCAGACCCCAGCAATGAAGTGAGTATCACAATAAAGTGAGTCTTAATAACTTTGCAGGTGGACAGTCTTGCCTTCAATTTGTCAGAAAGGTGACACCTGTGAAGCACAATAAAATAAGGTATGACTACAGATAGATAGATAGATAGAAATTGTTAAGATATGGGGGTTGACTTATGCATATTTTCTTAATGTAATGAATGTATTCTATTTACTTTTACTTTAACACATAAAAATTCAATATAGCAAATGGCTTAGTATACACACAACAAACCAATTCTTTGTTCAAAGACCATCCATCATACCATCTGAGAATTCTTTAAAAAATATTTTTTATTGCCCTAACTGGTTTAGCTTAGTGGATAGAGCATTGGCCTATGGACTGAAAGGTCCCAGGTTTGATTCCAGTCAAGGGCATGTACCTTGGTTGCGGGCACATCCCCAGTAGGAGGTGTGCAGGAGGCAGCTGATCGATGTTTCTCTCCCATTGATGTTTCTGACTCTCTGTCCCTCTCCCTTCCTCTCTGTAAAAAATCAATAAAATATATTTAAAAAATATTTTTTATTAATTTCAGAGAGGAAGGGAGAGGGAGAGACAGAAACATCAACAATACCTCCTGCATGCCCCCCACTGGAAATCAAGCCCACAACCCAGGCATGTGCCCCAACTGGGAACTGAACAGAGACCTCCTGGTTCATAGGTTGATGCTAAACCATTGAGAAATACTGGTCAGGCCCATCTGAGACTTTAATTCTCTGTATTCCCCCATACAGTAGCAATTAGGACTTCTTAACTTACAAGGAAACAGTAGCTTGAGCCAAAAAAAGGTATCCTATATAATAAAAGCATGATATGCAAATCCGACTGAATGGCCGAACGACTGGTCGCTATGATGAGCACTGACCACCAGGGGGCAGATGCTCAATGCAGGAGCTGCCCCCTGGTGGTCAGTGTGCACACCACTCAGCCAGAAGCCAACACTAAGGAGCAGCCAGCCGGGTGGTAAGGAGCAGGGAGCAGGTGGATGGTAAGGAGGGAGGGGTCCTGGACTGCAAGAGGGTGCAGGCTGGGCTGAGGGGACCCCCCCCCCAGTGCAAGATTTTTGTGCACTGTGCCTCTAGTTGCATTATAATGAAAGAGGGCAAATTCAGAAAAATTCCAGTGCTGCTGTGTCTCAAGAAGATATTGCAGGTAGAAGTAGAAAACTGAATGGCCTGTTTCTTTCATTTAAAAAAAAATAGATATTTATTTATTTATTAAATTAATTGGGGTGACAGGAGAAGATTTGGCTTTGGGTGGTGGGCACTTGGTGCAATATACAGATTTTGTAACATAGAAACCCACACTTGAAACCTAAATTGCCTGTTTCTTACCTCTGCTCCTGTTACAAGTCTCTCTCTCTCTCTCTCTCTCTCTCTCTCTCTCTCTCTCTCTCTCTCTCTCTCTCTCTCTCTCTCTTCCCAGGTTGATGTCCTTCATTTAAATTATTCATCTATATCAGAGGTGGGGAATATCAAGCCCTTGGGCCTTATGAGGCCTAGGAAATGTTTGACCAAATATAGCAGGTCAATTTTTAAGCTGATAATTTTGTATGGCCTAGGAATGATATTATGAATATCCAAATGGCCCTTGGCAGAAAAAGGTTCCCCACCCCTGGTCTATCTGAAGGGATTACTTCTCTATAAAACTAGAAAATAATACATAATGAAGAAAAATATGATTATGATAATAATGATGATGGTGGTGATGATGATGTAACTACTTGATGCGCCTGAAAACAAGGGTAATATCTAGCTAATAGGGTTGTTGTTAAATATTGGACAAAATCATGTATGGAAGAATCTAGCCAAGTTCCCAACACAAGGCAAATTAAAGGTCAAGTATGTTTGCAACACAAAGGGCCTTGCGTTCTGGCTTAATGGAAATATTAGTTAGCAGTCATCAAACACTTACTGTGTGCCAGGCAACTTCTGAATTTAAGGCTTAAGGTAAATTATCATCTTTTGTTGTTGTTACCAAAGATATTTTTCCATTGAAGGGAAGGAGCCTGTAACCCAGGTATGTGCCCTTGACCAGAATAAAACTGGGACCCTTCAGTCTGCAGGCTGACACTGTATCTACTGAGCCAAACCAGCTAAAGTGGTAAATTATTATTTTTAGTATTCTTGACAACTGTAGGAGGAGGAGGATCTCATTATACCCCTTTGCCAGATGAGGAAACTAAAATAGCAGACGAGAAAGTATTAGAACCTGGAATTGAAGCTTGCCGGTCTGACTCGAGGGCTTGTGTGCTCTTAACCTCTGTGTTACAGTAACTCTCAGTTTGAATTTTAACCCAAAGACAAAGGCAATCAAAGGGTTTAACCCAGCCGTGGGCAAACTAGCCCGTTTGAGATGAATAAAACTAAAAAAAAAAAAGACCGTACCCTTTTATGTAATGATGTTTACTTTGAATTTATATTAGTTCACACAAACACTCCATCCATGCTTTTGTTCCGGCCCTCCGGTCCAGTTTAAGAACCCATCGTGGCCCTCGAGTCAAAAAGTTTGCCCACCCCTGGTTTAACCAATGCAGTTTTAGAAATAATTTGACACAGATTTGGTTTGTTTAAAGATCACTCAGATGATAAAATAGAGAAAACTTTCATGAGATAAAGATTAGCTCTCAGTATTGCTAGTAAGAATAAAAATAATTATGTGCAAAGAAATTAAAAGTACATGCAACTCAAAATAACCTGGATAAACATTTCACAGCCCTGAACCAAAAGGTTCACACCAAGATTACCGTACATGCTGGTTTTTCAGAAAATATAGTTTTCCTGCTTTTCTCCTGTGAGGCAAAAATCTAGCTCACGGTGAGATTACTGGTTCTTGAGTCACTGACAGCGTGCCACACCTCGGGATAAAACAGACTCAGGTTCATGAAGAGATGAGTCAGGTGTTTAGCATTCCCGGGATCAGACTGAGAGGGACCTCCAGAGGGACACATGAGGCCTGAGCTGACATATCTCTGAGGCACAGGCACCCAGAGCAAGCACCTCGTGCTGCAAATTCTCACCCTAACAATTGCACTGGAGAAAAGTCTAATCCAGTCAAAATGTTTCATCTTTATTCCAGGCACAGCTCCAGTTTCCATTTGCAAGTTCATGAGAAAAACTTCAGATTTCTCTGAGCGATTGGTTTTCATACTCAATTTCTCTTTTCTCTCTCTCTCTTTTTCTCTCTCTCTCTCACACACACACACATTTATGCATATATGTATATGTACAAATGTATATATGAAGACATTATACATTAGTGATTAATTTCACTAATTACGGCTGCATACATTAGTGATTAATTTCTCTTTGAAGGTTTAAATAAATTCAGTCCTGACAAATGGATATTCTTTTGTTCCCTTTCATTATAACTCAGAATTCTCTTTAGTTCCTTGTGTTTTTTAGTAGTTTATTTTTGTGTTCTAGGTTCCTTCAAATTCTGCTCAGGGCCCACCTCTGTAAGTAAGTAATTGATTCAGGGCAACAAGAAATAGCTTTTTTATTTCTAGTATCCCGGGTCTGTTTCATGATATTTTAGTCTGTCTTTGCTTTTTCAGGACACGAAGGTCTTGCTGTTCTGGTCACAAGAAGAAAGAAACCCATCTTCTCCCTCCCTGGCAACCAGCCTGCATTTCAGGGGTGAGGCTGTTGGCCTAGATACACTGCAGAGTGATGTGGTCACTTCCCCTGACTACACTTCCAGATGTTATTTTACGGGATACTAACCCATTATATAACCGCTGGATGACCTCTAAATACTGCATATCCCTCTCCTTCACACTTAGGAATGTCTGTGCAGTTATCAAAGATCAATATCAGGTTTATATAGGAATTATCCCCACAGATTTCTATCAAGACCCAGAAATAAAGTGTAACTAAGAAAGGGTCTTTGTGGTTATGCATAGGCAAGGATCTCTCTGGAAAAGGCCGAAAGATTTATTACCCATGACAAAGGAACTGTGGAGATACCAGGATTTTTGCTATTTATTAGATTTCATAGTCATATTTAGATTAATAGATCTCAGAGTATCTTTTATTACCACAAAGACCTGCCTTGCAGAAGGTTCACTTCTTCTTTGCCCTTATGTACTAATATTCAGAACAGCAGAAGAATTCCCTTTTCCTCTACATATCTAAATACATGACATGATGGAGTGTTATTTATTGATTTGAGAGAGAGAGAGAGAGAGAGAGAGAATCACTTAGTTGTTTCACTTATTTATGCATTCATTGCTTGTTTCTTGTATGTGCTCTGACTGGGGATCAAACCCACAATCTTGGTGTATCAGGACAGCACTAACTGAGCTAGCTGGCCAGAGTCAATGGAGTGATTTTTAGAATTTATTTTACTGTTTAGAGTTTATTTATGTATCTTTTAGTGTTTATTTTTTCCAAAACAACATCTAAATTTAAGCACAGGTGAAATGAAACAACAACTTACAATTATTAGATGAGACTATTTCTATTATTCAACTAACAAATATCTTATTTAGCACCAATTATGTGCCAACAGTTATGTTAAGTATGGAAAATGTATAATCTGTGTTCTACATTTTCTTAGGATGCAGAAAGTGAAAGGAAAATGTTGCTTCCCCTCTAATAATGAGAATAAGCTGGATAATATACAGAATCATAAAACGTTTTTAGTCTATTAAGAATCTAAGAGCACAGGGTGACCTAATGAACTGAAATGCAAAAGGTGACAAGTCTCTGATGAAAGGACTTACCTTTGGCAGAGCAGTGAGAAGAGGAGGAAGCTACGTGTGGGTAAGAAGAAAATAGATGAAATTTTTATTTTTATTTTTTTTGCTGCCTGGACCTGGAATAGAATCGTGACCTCCTGGTTCATGGGTCGATTCTCAACCACTGAGCCACACTGGCCAGGCTTAATTAATTGATAAACACTGAGGCACAAAGATCACATTACCCACCCAATTCCTTCCCTGGCCTTCACTGAGAGCTCACAAAGAAGACTGGGGACAGAAAAGAGGAAATAAAAGAGACTCTGTGGTGCAAGTGTTCATGGCCTGAGTCTGATGGTGAAGAAAGGTAATGAAAGAAGCCTTCCGCATGCCAGGCACTGAGAGCTGGGAGCTGGCACTCATCACTGGAGGAGGCAGGGGCGCTGCAGGAGATCACACTCCCCAAGAAATAGGTGCGCAGGGCCACCTGAGCCTGCAGGAGGACAGCAAGATACCCTCCAGCGCTCCAGGCCTCATACTGATTATAAGGAAGCATCACTCTGACACTGGGGAGTTGAAGACTGTAACGCATAGAATGTAACTAAAGCAAAAATAATCTCAGATCAACCAAAGCAGGCAAGAAAAAAGGAATAGGGGAGACAGAGTGGGTGGGACAAATAGAAATCAAGCACTGACATGGTAGACAGAAATCCACCCATCTCAGTAACTATTTTAAGTGCAAATGGATTCAACACACTAACAGATAGGCTGGATTCTAAAAATGGCCCAACTATATATTCTGTTTGTAAATAACACATGAAACACAATCAAGTTGAATAATGAAGTTATAAAATGATATACAGGGTGGGGGGAAAGTAGGTTTACAGTTGCGAGCACATGAAACACAGAGTTTATATTATTATTTATTACTGTGGTTTTTTTCCATACAAAGAACTTAAAACCTACTTTTGCCCCACCCTCTAGTTTTCAAACACTACACTTAAATTGGTGTCACTTGTGATTTAAAAAGGTGCCCGCCTGATAATACCTGGTTATAGAAATCCATCTACCTTTCCATGTTGATGCACCTGTACCCTGTAAAACATCCTATACCTCCATCTCTATGCTCACACTATGCTTTATTTGCCACACTTTCTATTTTTCACTGAACAGCACCCATGTATTTTTCTGATTGTTTATTATGAACCTAATACTATGAAACAATTAAACTCACCAAAGTCATCAAAGTTTACAATCTCATTGGAGAAGCATGACACAGAAAGATAGCGAGTGTTAAAAGATTTGGCAAGGGTAGTCCATCTACAGATACTTGGAAAAGTAAGTCTCACAAGGATAACGGTGAGACAGACAATGCTTTGAAGTTATCAGCAGCCTTCTAATCTCACTGTGTGCAGTCTTCCCTTCCTCTCAAACTTTTCTTAAAAACAGATAAAAATATAATCAAAGTAAAGATCTGATTGTATTATTTCCCTTTGTAAAATCTTCCTCCCCACTGACCCCACTCTCACTGGCAGGTGGGTCTACTCAGTACTGTTAAAATCCAATGTATCCCCAGCCCGACACTGCAGCCTTCCTTCCTCCCCAGAACCTTGAACACTCTCCTGGATTGTACTCCAGGCCCCCACCCTCCCTACACACACACACACACACACACACACACACACACACACACACCAAAGCCCTGCCCACTTTCCTGTATTCGAATGCCATGCTTCCCTATCATATTGTTGGGTCCTGACACTATGCCTACCTACTTCATCCAGGCACTACTTACCTGGGGGTCTCTTTCCAAGCTTTACAACCATGTTATGCCACCATTTGAACCCAGTGGGCTCCGGCTGCCACGTCCCACCAACTGTAGAACATGTCCCCTTAAATATCAATAGTGCCTCCATCACATCACCATGTGTCATTGGAATCCATGTACTGGACTGTTGTTTCCCTTTATTCCATACCATCCCACCTGTGAGGCCCTGCACTGCTTCACAAATAGAGGCTTCTCACACTATTCCCATTCCATTTGACTCTCCCCTAGGCAAGTTCTAATCTCCTTTCTCCACAAAGAAAGAACAAAGGATCGGGAGCAATATGACAGGATTGAAATAAGCAAGAATTATTATCAAATTGAAAGATAGGGAGGTACAGGTACTGGTTTTTAATACAGAGGAGACAGGCTGGGTCCCGGTCTCATAACGAAGGCTTTGGAGCTCCCAAAGCATCGAATGATATGAGGGTATGAAGTAGAGGATGGTGAGTTTATAGAGGCAGGAGTCCTAGGTAAAATAAGTGTTCTAGAAACAAAGAACATGGGTGATCCTAATTTATGGCACTGGGATATATTCACTTATGGGCATGTTGGTAGACGACCAAGCCCACACCTGTTTTATAATAATAGATCAGTCACAGCTAGGATGATTTACCTTCAAAAGTAGTGTTACAGTACTCATGCTAAGGAAGGCATAAATAATTCTCCAAGTCATTATTGGCCAACAGTGGTGTATAATTTTTCTGTCAGGTACAGTTAAAGGGAGAATTATTAACTCAAAACCTACTACTTTACGTTACATAAAATAAACATTGAAAAGGATATGGCAAAATGAAAAAAGAATTGGCTTAGGTTTAAGCTGTGGGATAAAGTACTGGTTTTTCCAAATACCCTGAGTCAGGCTTTTGAGCTCACCGAACCTCAGTTTTTGCACCTGTAAAATGGGCTATTAAAACTTGCCCTACCTATCTCAGGTTATTGTAAGGAACAATATAAACAATACACTACCATTCATGAGTAGTTATTTTGTCCATTATTATTATGGCCATTTTCACAGGCATAGTGTCTCATAATCTGGTTAATATAATGTCTTGTTTTTGACATATAAATAGTCATTAGGAGTTTTAAATCCCCTTTTTAACACAGGATATTTGAAGATCTGCTTTTGAGGCCAGAGTTTTCAGCAGAGACCAGGATAATTCAGCCGCCAGCTATAAAGCATAACAGCAAGCTCCAAAAACACTACTCGGTTCTGAATGGAAAAATACTTCTGCCAAACCAAGTCTTAGGGGATTTATAGTTGTTTCTCATGTGTCCCCGTGAAAACAGCATCTTTCAAATTTCATTTTTTATGGGGCTGTTAGGATAACAAGTATCATCTGTTTTCCAGGCCTGGGAAATGGATCCAGTTAAACTGAATTTAAGGATGAGATGTATTTTAGGGAATCCAGTAACTTACATCTTGAAGGCAGGGACAGCACTGATTGAAATAAGCACAGGTGTGTGGCCTCCAGCTTATCGTTGGCACATTCAGGTCTGCCTCTGCTCAGACAGCTCCCAGACAGACATTTCAGAACTGGCATCAACACCTTCAGGGGACAACAGCCAGAGAAATATTTGACAACCAATCATGTTACAACTGACTAGGAAATGCTATCTTCACTCTTCATCATTCCCACCCTCTGGGCAGATTAGAAAAAGGAGGAGGTCTGTTACAAGCAGACCACATGTCTAAATTCTAAGCATCTGGAACAGTGATGGCGAACCCTTTGAGCTCGGTGTGTCAGCATTTTGAAAAACTCTAACTTAACACATTGCGTACCGCATAGAAATCTCTAAGACATACGCCAGGGACCGCACGTTTTTGGGCAAACTGCACGTTATTTAAATCATCATAATGCACTTTAGGTGTTGTTTTTCAATAATTATAACATTTTTATTTACAAAAACAATTAAACAATTAAAGTTCCTAGTACTTTTTTAACGTATGGTACTGCGTAAGACATTTTCCTCTATGAAGAGGGACCAAACAAAATTTACATAAGTATCTAGATCCGCTCTTTTTCCCATGGGCGTGAAAAACGAGAACACTCGTGAGCGGTCCTTAACAGATGGCGCGCGGAACACCAGAACACTCCTGAGCGGTACGAAATGTGTTAACTCTGGTGCCTTGAGACATATAGAAATTTTTTGATATTTGTAACCATAGTAAAACAAAGACTTATATTTTTGATATTTATTTTATATATTTAAATGCCATTTAACAAAGAAAAATCAAGCCCTAACCGGTTTGGCTCAGTGGATAGAGGATTGGTCTGCGGACTCAGGGGTCCCAGGTTTGATTCCGGTCAAGGGCATGTACCTTGGTTGCGGGCACATCCCCAGTGGGGAGTGTGCAGGAGGCAGCCGATCGATGTTTCTCTCTCATCGATGTTTCTAACTCTATCCATCTCCCTTCCTCTCTGTAAAAAATCAATAAAATATATTTTTTTAAAAAAGAAAAATCAAGCAAAAAAATGAGTTCGCGTGTCACCTCTGACACGCGTGTCATAGGTTTGCCATCACTGCTCTAGAACCATGGTCTTGGAAGAAATTAGAGCCCTGTTCTGATAGGTGTGGGCCCTGCCAGGACCTGCACAAGAGCAGTTTCCTGTTCTTACATTGTCATCCTGTGGGCTGACTGAGACTCTGAGAGATTAAAATGTCAAAACCAATAGGTCTGAATTTCTTAGACCTAGTATGAACATTTAATAAATGAAAATGCCTGGAAAGTTATATGCTAGAACTGAAATATCTTCAAGGGATTCATGCTTTCAAAAAGATAATATTATAAAGAACAATTGACAGCCGGTGTAGTTCAGGAATTGAGCATCCAACTATGATCTGGGACATCACAGTCTGATTCCCAGTTAGGGCACATGCCCAGGTTGTGGGCTCCATCCCCAGTGGGGAGCATACAGGAGGCAGCCAATCAATTCTCTCTTATCACTGATGTTTCTATCTCTCTCTCCCTCTCTGATATCAATAAAAAATATATTTTTTTAAAAAAAGAACAATCCACAGCCATTACTACAAACGAATACAACTGTTTTTTAACTTTACATCCCCCATGTCTGAGACACCAGACTAAATCATTTACCTCCTATCAAGGAGTTTGGATATTATTCAAGTAGAAAGATATCCCCCTCATGATGTCTGCCATTCAACTTCCACGTATCCCACCCCCATCCAAGAAGATTATGCAGAGTTTACATTTTTGTAGCCTGCATTATGAAAACCACAGATTTATGGAATGTGAATTTCCACATTACTAGCCTGTCCACCTTGAAATATTCCTGAACTATGGGGAGTCATTACAGATTTTAAGCAGGGGCGTGACATCTGTCACCAGTGCTCTGGTGAGGATTGGAAGAGGGCATGGCTGGACGTGGAAAGGTATGTTAGGAGGCGATAGCAGTCACACAAGTTACAGATCATGATAGCTTAAGATAGGCATGTGCAGAACAACAGATTGCATAGATATTTAAAAATCAGGATTGGCAGAAGTTCATGACTAATTGCATGTTGTGGCTGAGAAGGAAAAATAAATCAGTGATAACACCTACATTTCTGATTTCAGAAACTCGGTGGATGTTGATGCCATTAACTAAAAGGATGAAAATGAGCACGCTTTGGGGATGGGAAAAAGACGATGTATTCAGATTAGTGCATTTTGCACTTGCTAATGGATTGTGCATCTATGTATAAGTTGGAGGTGAGAGAGCTGTGACCTCCTGGTTCATATGTTGATGCTCAACCACTGAGCCATGCTGGTCGAGGTCATAGGCATCTTTAAGATGGTCCCAATCCCATCTTCTGATATTCAGTCTTTCTGTAATACTCTCTCCTTGACTAATTTGCTTCTGCCAATAGAATATGGGATCATTGAGGATATATCTCTTCCAGGATTAGGTTATAAGGATTGTGAATTCTATTTTACTAGTACACTCTATTGCTTTCACAGCTTGCACACTTAGATGAAGCAAACTGTCACATTGGAGAGGCCATATGATAAGGCACTGAGGGTGGCCTCTGGCCAACAGTGAGCAGGAAACTTCAATCCAAGAACCTGCAAGGAACTGAATACTGCCTGCAAGCTGTGAGTGACCTTCCCCAGTTGAGCCTTCAGATGAGACTGCAGATCATGGGTGGGTACCTTGATGCATGCATACTTTGAGAGGTCACACAGCAAAGAATCCCATGAAATTGTGCTCAGATTCCTGGCCTACAGCAACTGAAAGATAATAAGTGTGTGTGGTTTAAACCATTAAGTTTTGGAGTAATTTGTAATGTCACAATAGATAACTTATTCGTGAGCTCTGGAGATGAAGCCTAGATTTGGGATTTACCAGAACATAGACAATATATACTGACTGTGAAAAGGCTCAACAGAAACAGTGTGTAGAAATGGAGAAAGGGGAATCGGTAATGAAGCTGGAAGAACGGAAAAATTAAGAAGTGGGTGTAGTACCAGGAACCCGAGAAGAACTATAAAGAAATAGAGATCTGAAAAGCTGGGAATTGCAAGCTTCAGGGAGGCATGACCAAACATCAAATGGCGAGATGATTGAAAACTGCTTTTAGCAACAAGGTGAACTTTGCTTACCTTGATGTGAACAATTTCAAAGAAGTGATTTGGCGCAGGCAGATTTCAATAGATTGGGACAAAACACAAAGCTGGAAGGTAAAGGAAACTTCTTTGAAGAAGCTTGGCTGTTGAGAGAAGGAAAACGGTAACGTGATATTTGCAGTAAAATGAAAAGTTGGTGGGTTTTTATGACAGAACAGAGACTGGAGCATATTTGTGTGATGAGGGCTTCTTGGTTATGCAAATTTTGATTACATTTTCTGTTATTTGTAAAAGAGCTGTTATAAGAGAAACAATAGACAAAATAACTTGCGTGGCTATTCATAGTCCTCCTGCCCTTTTGAAGGTGCTTACATGTCCATGTGCTTATTACATAACAAAACATGGCATCCATTTTCTACATAACATAAACATTTCTGAATATGGTTATATTGGCAGCATAGTTATTTTTAATATTGTATAATATATTGTCAAGTTTGTGTACTATAAATAATCTGTTTCTATTTGTTGGACTTCTAGGTTGTTTCCAACATTTTATAACTGGAAATAATGCTTTGATTAATTGCAGATTTGTTCCAAAACAAAAACAGAAGGCTCCCCCTCAGAGATGTTTTTTGGATGTTTGCCCAAGATAGCACTCTTCATCCTAAAGGGCTCTGAGCTGAAGTCCCTGAAAATGCATGCAAAAACTATAGGGCCTCTTTCTTTGTTATTCTTTTATTATTCCAAATTTCAAAAGCCCAACAGGTGGGCCACTCAAATATACAGAAAGAGATCGTTGAGTGGCCAGGTCGACTTTAAACTTTCTGTGAACCTGAATGTATGTGTTCTGTGTTGCTTTCTACCAGCATGCTGAGGTCCATGAAATACAACAGAGAAGGCCTCAATCATCTTTCTTCTTTTGTTTATTTATATTGTTATATTGGAAGGAAGGTAGCTATCTTTAATACCTTCCTTGCCTTTGCACATCAAGTAAAATAATCCACTCTCCCTGGGAGGGCCCAGTGCCTTGCCAGAAACTATCTTCCCTTTGAGCTTATAGCAATTGTTGCAAATCTGCTAAACATTACATTAGCCAAATCCTTCCTAAGAATCCTATCACATTTCTGGTGAGACGCTTGTTGAAAGTAGCTTTTACTGTGTTTGCAGCAGTCAGCTAAAATGCAACGTTTAAAATAGAGTATGTCATCATCCCTCTCTCACGTTCCCCTCCTGACTCAACCTCTCTCTCTGAGGCCACCCTTCTTTTATTCATCCTGATTTAAATGATGAAGGCATCTTCTTACTTCTCAGCAACTGTGCAGAGCATGATAGTTACCTACAAAAACACAGGGACAACAAAATGGACCAGGTCTTAAAAAATCAACCACTGGGGAAGACACAGGAAGGACATCTCAGAGTAGTGAAGAGCTGTGGTTCTAGAAGGGGTGGGCAAACTTTTTGACTCGGGGGCCACAATGGGTTCTTAAACTGGACCGGAGGGCCGGAACAAAAGCATGGATGGAGTGTTTGTGTGAACTAATATAAATTCAAAGTAAACATCATTACATAAAAGGGTACGGCCTTTTTTTTTTTTAGTTTTATTCATCTCAAACGGGCCGGATCCGGCCCGCGGGCCGTAGTTTGCCCACGGCTGTTAGAACAAAGGGACCTACCTGGGTTCAAATCTCAAGTAAACGGATGAGCTCTGTGATTTGGGGCAAGTTTCTTAAGTGCTCTGATTCCTTAGCTGTAAGACAGGATCTTTACAAGGAACGAAAGGAGGCTCACCACACCACCTGGCTTAAAGTAAGACCTTGACAAATCTGCAACTATTATTATTACCAATAAAAACAGAACTGGGTGCAAAATTAAATAACGTGGCAGTTAGAGACCCTCTGGGTGAAACTGCTGCAGTGGGCAGTCCAGGTCAGGAGGCAGCAGGAGGTTCAAGCAGGGAGAAGCCATGGTGCTGCTCCTGTGGACGGCAGGAGCACAGTGACGGGAGCCCGGGGGCTGCACAAAATGAACAGTCCTGTGGGCAGGCAGTGGGCATCAGAATTCTCTCCATTGGTGGAAGGACTAGTTACCAGGCAGAATTTTACTGGTCAGATTCCTACTCTATTGACGGTGACAGTAGGAGTGAGATTAGATTTCAACCCACAGAAACCAAGACAAGGGGTTAGGCACTGAGAGCCACTAAGACTCAGAGAACAAATGGGGAGCTGTTTCCAAACAGGGTCTGACTAAGCCTGGGATTGTGCCTGGACGCTGAGCTGTCTACCTGGAAGAGGCTCCCTCTGTCCCACCTGCCAAGACTTTCCATGGCTCCCCCCAGCCTGTAGCTGAAAGAACACAGGGAAAATATCTGCACTTTGGAATTGCTAATTGGCTGGGGGGAAAGGTGCTGTGCACACAAGAGTAAACTTGACTGTGCTGGGGCTTGTCAGTCTCTGAGACCATGCTGAGCTTTTATGGGAGGTTAAATAAGATGCGCATATGCATTTTTCCTGGGAAAGAAGCCATAGTTTTTATCCATCTCAAAAGGGTCCATGGTCCATGACCTCACAAGAGAGAATTAATGCTTTACAGAAGTGTTCTTTTTTTAAAAATATATATTTTATTGATTTTTTACAGAGAGGAAGGGAGAGAGATAGAGAGTTAGAAACATCAAGAAACATCCATCAGCCGCCTCCTGCACACTTCCCACTGGGGGTGTGCCCGCAACCAAGGTACATGCCCTTGACCAGAATCGAACCTGGGACCCTTCAGTCTGCAGGCCGACACTCTATCCACTGAGCCAAACCAGTCACGGCCACAAGTGTTCTTTTTAAGCAAAAATCCTGCAACCGACCTCATTTCTTTTCATCCTTATCTTGACCAAATGTGTTTATCTTCTGACGGGATTTTCTCACAGACATGGGCTTCCAATCATTCTATCTTCCGATTTGCTCCTCTCCTCCTTTGTTAAATTCAACCAGTATCTGGCCCTAGCCAGTTTGACTCAGTGGATAGAGCATTGGCCTGCAGACCGAAGGGTCCCGGGTTTGATTTTGGTCAAGGGCGTGTACCTCAGTTGCAGGCTTCTCCCCGGTCCCAGCCCTGGTTAGGGCTCATGCAGGAGACAACCAATTGATGTGTTTCTCTGACGCTGTTTCTCTCTGTCTCTTTCTCTAAAAATCAATGGGAAAATATCCTCAGGTGAGGATTAAAAAAAAAAAAAATCAACCAATATCTGATCCACTAATGAGCCCAATTCTTACGATTAATTATGACTGTATTTTTATACATTTATTAAGTTTTAGTTATTTAAAAAAGCCTATCAGTGGGTTCCTATTGGTCGGGGGCTACTCAGAAAGGGCTCAATCTGTCATCTTGAAATGAGGGGCATTGCCCTTCTCTGCTGTCGTGACTTCAGTCTTTACCCACTCCCTCGTCCTCCACGTCTTTTACTTTTCCTCTCGATCCTTCACAGCTCAGCTCAAGTTCTGTCTACTCTCTGGAAGCTTCTGGGACAGCTTCAGTCCTCAGAACTACCCCCCTCTTCCAAAGTCTGTAACCGTCACTTAGTGCCAGGGGAAACAGGTGTAAGCGCATTCGCATGTTGTCTGGCAGACTGTCCCATCCCGGCACCTGGGCTAGGCAAGTCTTCATTTTGGAAGGCAGCTATGCTCACCACTATACCACCAACGCCGACGGCAAGTCTTCATTATGGAGTGTGTCTTCCCCCCAGTGTGACAGCCCAAATGTCTGCACACATTGTCAAGCGTCCGAGGAACAAAATCACCTCTGGCTGTGTAGCACTGTTCAAACATAATTCCACCATATCAGCTAGTATGATGCACGCTTTGTGAACAAACTGTGTTCAGTCACAGCCTACTTTTCTACCTTCATCTTCCTTACTTCAGTTCATTTTTTAACTTATTTTGCACTGCATCTTTACCTTTGGAAAACACTTTGAACTTAAAACACACACACAGAGGGGTAATACATAAACACTCATCGCTTCTTTTAAACCTTGTCACAACCCTTGATAGGACTAGCATCACCTTTTAACAGGCAAAGACACTGAAGACTAGACATTGCTGTTCAGTAATTGGACTCAGGTCCAAATAACAAACATGGGAGAAGCGAAGTCGCAGCATCGGGAGTGATTCCAAAGTCCAGTACATTTTGACGGCACAAGGCTATTCTGTTTACTTTCCACTGACTCATCCTGTTGCACAATTGAATCTTAGGCTGCTGTCTACTAGCTCTTGGGAATACTGTGCGTTTGTTATTACGGCACAGGCCTAGTTATCGGAAGGACAAACTGGCTTTTCTCTTAGGTCTCCAGAAATCCCACAAAAGAGAGAATGTGGGTACAAAAATCTGATACTAGCAGCATTCACTTCCTATCATTGATCTTTCACTATACTGAACCTATTCAATAGTTTTGAAGGTTAAGAAAATATAGTACAGGGATAAAATAAATTATCTCAATGATTCCTTTAATGCGCCACCTTACCTTCCTGGCATTTCCCGCATTTCCTCAGGGAAAGGCTATTTCTCCAACTCATTTCTGCTCAATTGATTGCTAGGATTTCTCTCTCTTTAGACCGTTTGTATTAGGGGAAGGAACAAGTCGGCTTTTTCTATAGAACTAAATTTCAAAAAACAAACTGCCTTTTAGGAAAGTTGAAAATCAGCATCATAGTCTCAAGATCAGAAAAGGAGAGGTTAAATTTTTCACTGCTGCTAACTCTTAAAAGCACTTGAAGAAAATGGATCTCAATAAATGGACTTCTGAGAGGAAAAAGGAAGAGACAACAAAGGCATGTGTTGCATTTTCTGTCCAAAGGCTGGTTCATCTCCTGCAATTTTCGTGTCGCATGGCCAGGGCTGCTGAGGTTTCAATTATCTTACAGCCCAGGCAATTTCAGGCAAATTTACAGTTTCACTCGGAACTACAGTTCAACGAGGTCAATATTTTACAGCTAATGAAACTACGGTGCAATGGCTAATGTCAAGTCCATCCACTTCCCTCAGAGCAGAAGACTTTGATTTATCTAAAGCTCTCCTGTCTTGGTCAGGAAGCTTCTATCCAAAAATAAATACTTACTACAATTAAGAAATATACATATTAGCATCACTATATTTAGAAGAAAACTGTTAAAGCTTCCAAACCACAAGGATTAGAGTTTACAGCATTTTCCCCCAAGAGACCAGAAAAGGATTGGAGAGTTGGGAAAGATCTTAGAAATGATTTTAATAGAGCAAGATGAAGTCATTAGTCTCACAGTTAGAGTTTCTTTGTTTTTCTTAATTCGGAGGCAGTGGGTACAGTAGAAAGTTCTAGACACACTGGGGCCCAGATTTATCTAGACACACTGGGACTTTGGAATCAGTCCCGATGCTGCGACTTTGCTTCCCTAGACACACTGGTACCCCAGACATGTTATCTCACCTGCAAAACCCGTTTTTATTTCAAGGACAGAGGTGGACTAGATGACCTTTGGCACTGTCCTGTGAATCTGTTATGCTTACCTTATCCTAATAGAAAAATTCCAAACAGGAAAATCCAGCGGTTGCCACCTTAGATTAGCCTTACTCCTTTTGGATTCAGTTGGTGACCTTCCTCTCCCCTGGGGTCTGATTTCCAGCTGTGCTGTAGCATCTGACCTGATCAGCTCACACTTGTTCTCTCCACAGGGGCAGCAGCGGCGGTGTGGTGGGGAAGTGAAACCTCTACACCAGATCAGAACTGTCTAATTTGTACTTTTCGAAAGTTTTTTTCTGTGGGATTCTTTGTACCAGTGTCCCTCTCTTGCTTTTTCTCTCTCCCCCTAGGAGGGTAGACTTTGTTCATTAGCAGAATTACATCTTAGCTGCTTCCTATAGCAAATGATTGAGTTCAAAAAAAAGAGGACTTATTATGTTCCAAGCACTGTTCTGCATCCTTTGCATATCTGAAGGCATTTAATCCTCAGAGAGCTCTGTGAAGTACATGTGTATCCCTTCCTATCCAAATCTATTCCCTTCTCGCATTCGGTGGTGAGAGGTCAGAGTTCCTTGAGCTTGGAAGGCTAGGAAGATTTCATTATCTGAATTTAGTTTAGTTTGCCCACTTGGGATGGTGAAAAGCCTTATCTTAAATAAGGCAAATGATATCACCTGAAGGCACAAATCCATTTGATTCCTTTGTTGCAACAGCAAGGGTTTAGGTAGGAAGAGTTAAATGGGATATCTATTCCATTATCTCCATTAACAAATGAGGACAACGAAGCACAGGTGGTTTAAGGAAACTGCCCAAGGTTTCATGGTGGTTCAGTGTCAGTCAGTGTCACAGCTGAGCTAGACGCCCGATTAAACTTAGTTTCTCTTTGTGGTCAGTGGTGTCACCCATGCATGCTTTCACTGTAGTGTTTCTGGGAATGTCTTTGGGGAGCTTAGCCAAAATCGCCATCCCGTTTTTTCCATAGTTTAATTTGTCAGCCGACTTTGATTATTTATGTGCTATTAACACCAACAAGAACACATTTTAGAATGAAACTTGTTGCTATTTGTACAGTTTAACAGTTTAATCACAAGGCTGGAGGAACCGCAATGTTTCATTTAGTCACTGTCTTTAATTCTTCCACTGCTGCTGAAATAAGTGATCTTTTCTGTATTATAGACACATGAGAAGCAGACTCCACGCAGATAAATGCAGGTGGAAGTGCAGTGTAACTTGAGCTCTCATTGTGGGCAATCCTTGCCACCTCTGAAGACTTAGGGCCTCTTCAAACCCCTGCTTGTCTTCAACTCATCGTGCTGTGAGAGCTGCTTCCCACTGCCAGTTAGGTTC